>NC_091179.1:40000161-40042661 GCF_040958095.1 Procambarus clarkii
ATATGTCGTACTTAGTAGCCAGAATGCACTTCTCAGCCTACTATGCAAGGCCCGATTTGCCTAATAAGCCAAGTTTTCATGAATTAATATATTTTCTCTAATTTTTTTCTTATGAAAAGATAAAGCTACCCATTTCATTATATATGAGGTCAATTTTTTTTATTGGAGGTAAAATTAACGTAGATATATGACCGAACCTAACCAACCCTACCTAACCTAACCTATCTTTATAGGTTAGGTTGCGTTAGATAGCCGAAAAAGTTAGGTTAGGTAATCGAAAAACAATTATTTCATGAAAACTTGGCTTATTAGGCAAATCAGGCCTTGCATTGTAGGCTGAGAAGTGTGTTCTGGCTACTAGGTACGATATATATATATATATATATATATATATATATATATATATATATATATATATATATATATATATATATATATATATATATATAAACAGATAATTAGTGAAAACAAAAAAAATTTAAATTATTTTACCTTGTACCTAGATCCACCAGGCCTGTTTGGAGCATGTTTAAGTACTTCAGAAATTTGAAAGGTCACGTCTTCCACCTTAACTTGCGGATGTGCGTTGATAGATGATTCTGTAAAATTAACAGTTATTTATATAACAAATTCTGTATAACAATAATATTCTGTAAAATTAAAAGTAATTTACACATCAGATAAAACTCTCCAGAGATGGTGATACACAACATATAAAAGACAAGTTTCAGAACAAGATATGCATTTAGGAATAAGGTTCCGTACATGTAGGTAGCACATGAGAAAAAAAGTGGAAGGTGATCAAGTTTATATTAACATGTTAACGGCTTTATTGAGGCTTTGCAAGAATGAAAAAATATTACTAATATAATCTCACCGACCAATGAATTGTACGTTGTTTAAAAGTCAATTATTTACATTATTATTATTATTTAATACTAATGATATAAAAATGCATTTTGCAATCTACTATTTATGCAAGTATTAACCACAGGATCATGAAATAAACTGCAAAATACTGTAAAGGATAAACCAATTAAGTTTACATTTTCCCATAGCTAAGTCAGTCAGTTCTACAGTACTAGCAGCAGAGAACAATTATGACCAACCTCTATTAAATGAAACAATCTTAAGAGCAAGTGATAGAAATATAATCATTTATACTTAATGTACACTTAATTTGAACTTAAAATTTTAATTTTTTAGTGAATTTTAAATAAAAAAAAATTATTTAATTTTTTTGTTACTTACTTAAAATAACATTATATAGTTCTTGTTTTTCTAGAAATGCTAATTTCTTCTTTTGTCCTTTTAGGCTGTATAATGACCAAAGGCCGTTTGTTCCTATCTTCTTCATCATTCTTCGAACCGTAGTTGCACAATCAGACCCACGTACACTGGTTAAAAGCAACACCTAAAAGCAACAACAAAAATGTAGTACACTAGTAATTTTGATATATGTATGTATGTATGTATGTATGTATGTATGTATGTATGTATGTATGTATGTATGTATGTATGTATGTATGTGTATGTATGTGTATGTATACATATATTATATATATATATATATATATATATATATATATATATATATATATATATATATATATATATATATATATATATATATATATATCTATATCTATATATATATCTATATATATATCTATATATATATCTATATATATATATATATATATATATATATATATATATATATATATATATATATATATATATATATATATATATATTGGTGTATACTGGCAGCAGGTTTTCTTTCAAACATGTTTCATTGAATATGACCGCATATTCTGTATTTATTATTTTCTGGTTTAGGGCTTCTATCCCTCTAACTATTTTCTTAGCATCAGGGCTTAATTGAAATAGGAGTTCTCCAAAACTCATTTTCGTACTTTTAAGGTGAAGAAAAGAAGTGATTTACTATAGAGTGTATTACACTTATTTATATAATTTGCGCGACGTTTCAAACCTCCATGGTTCATTCTCAAGTGAACAGATCTTACAATACTAGTTGATTTTATACCCGCACTGGGTCAGGTGATAATACAATGAAGGTGAAAACATGGGGGGATACATAAGGGATAAATGTGAGGTGAAACTAGTATTGCAAGATCTGTTCACTTGAGAATGAACCATGGAGGTTCGAAACGTCGTGCAAATTATATAAATAAGTGTAATACACTCTATAGTAAATCACTTCTTTTCTTCACCTTAAAAGTACGAAAATGAGTTTTGGAGAACTCCTATTTCAAATAAGCCCTGATGCTAAGAAAATAGTTAGAGGGATAGAAGCCCTAAACCAGAAAATAATAAATACAGAATATGCGGTCATATTCAATGAAACACACACATATATATATATATATATATATATATATATATATATATATATATATATATATATATATATATATATATATATATATATATATATATATATATATATATATATCATAACTTATGATAAGGCATCTTATCATAAATAACATCTCAACAAAAATCACATCATTCTAGGAGGTGATTTCAATATTGACCTGGGTCTACAAAATAACCCTCTAGTTGACTGTTTCCATAACAGCATGTAATCCTCTATGATAATCCCCACAATCACCAAGCACTAGACCAAAGTTCTCAAGTCAAGCCTAGCCTCGGGCCGGGCTTGGGGAGTAGAAGAACTCCCAGACCCCCATCAAGCAGATAAGTGTGTGTGTTATGAAGAGATACATCTCAACGACTAACAAAATTAGCAAGAGAAATATAGTCGTTGAAATGTAAGCCTCATCCTAACCATACACTCAAGACCTTGAGAAAGCACTCAGGAGAGTGTGAAAGACTCTGTGTTAATATTACATAATTTACAAATACGTAAGTGTTATATTTTATCCTATCCTATATAAACAAGATTATATCATTATTCTTATTATTTAGCAATTTTATCTTTTCTGCATGAACTATCAAAAAAATTTAATTAGAAAATTAGCAAATATCTGTAATATTTAAGATGAAAAATTGAAGGAAACATTACTGTTAAAATACCACTTACAAATTTTGTTCTGAAACTCGATTCCGCTAACTTCCTATTGAGAACATTAAGATCACCTTCTGCAGCAATAGGATTTGGTATTAGATCTTCTATGATCTTGTCTGTTTCTTTTGTAGTCAAAGTTGCTTTCAATATCTTCACATCACTTTTCAGTTCATTCACATCACTTTTCAGTTCATTCACATCACTTTTCAGTTCATTCACATCACTTTTCAGTTCATTCACATCACTTTTCAGTTCATTCACTTCAGTGTATATGGCCTGCAACATGTTACCTGGAAATTTATACAGTATATAGAAAGTGTACATGCTATTATATTACATATCTTGAATGTACATTTAAAATAAAAGCATTATAAAGTATATTTTAAAATAACTGACACTGAGAAAGCACCCAAAAAGTAGGCTATGACTGATGTGATAGATAATGGGATAATTTCTTAGTAATTATGAAACTGCTTATATAATTGGAAGCAAATTCAGCAATCTAACCTGCTCAGTTTGCAGTCTACTTCAACATGAAACTTATGCCTATCACCCATAGGGTACATATAGGTTATAGGCTACATAATAAATTAATTAAACTTTCAAAACTTACTCATATTCTGCATCATTTCTTTCAAACTCCCATCGTTCTTGTCTGGTGACTTTGGGTCGAATAAATTCCTTGACCTTGGAGTCCTAACGACTGAAGTACTTGGCGTGACCAGCTCATTGTCTTTAAGATTGCAAGATTTAGCTATTAAAATCTAACTACTGTACTGTATAATCAACAAATTTCATGAGCTTTTACTACTGCATACTAATATTATAAGTTATACTATATGTCTACATCACATTTAAACTACCCAACATCAGAAAGAGGGTGAGCCAACATCAGAGAGGGGGGGGGGGGGTTATCATGGGAGAGAGGAGGGCCAACATGAGAAGAGAAGAAAAAAGAAAAGAAAGAAATAAATAAAGAAAAAGAAAGATAGAGAGACATACAGAGACAGACAGACACATACACACAGAATAAGAAGAGGTGACAGAACAAAATTAACAAAACAAATTTCAACATGAGAAAAGGGAGGTCAACATGAGAGAGAGAATGAGGGTCAACATGAGAGAGTGGGTCAACATGATATATATTTTAAATAATTACTTATTACCTTCATGAAGAAATACTGATGGCGTCAACGGTGTATTGTGAAGTGTAGTCTTCACTGGAGACTGCTTTTGTAGGACTGTTCTATTAGCTGAAAAGTAGTTATGTTTATTTCAAACACTCGTTAACCAAATAATATTTTAAAGACTTTAATATAGTTTGAACTAACATGAGAGAGGTGGGGGTCAACATGAAATACACATTTTAAAAATTAACTTATTACCTTCATGAGGAAATACTGATGGCGTTGAAGGTGTATTGTGAAGTGTAGTCTTCACTGGAGACGGCTTTTGTAGGACTGTTCTATTAGCTGAAAAGGAGTTAATTAACTTAAGGTAAGGGACAAATTAACACGTAAGGTAAAGGTAAGATAAAGGACAAATTAACACGTAAGGGACAAACAAAAAGAAAAGTAATAACAAACCTGCTTGTTTCTAGTGACTAGATCAAAGGAAAACCAAAATTTCCCTGAACTGTGACAAGTGAAAAGCACCTGCTAGACAAAGTGGGAAAAGTTCACTAGACCCCATATGCACATAAAAGAATAATATACTTAATATTAAACAATTAGAAATAAACACATATTTCTATACAGAAATTCCAGATAAGCATAAAAATTACTCAAAGCTTCTAGTACTTCCAGAAGGAATTAAAAAAAAAAAAAAAAAAAAAAAAAACAGCAAGAACTAAGTTTAGAGCAGTTTTTAGTTTTTTTTAAACCAAAAGCATAAATAACCAAAGGAAGCATGGTTAAATATCAATTTAGAACTTTTAATGTTATTTACTACTAATCCTTACATTCACTTAATATACCAGAATAATATGGTATTTGCGGAGGACTTATTTCTTTTGAAGGTGTATTCTCATATGAAGATGGCGAACACTTCTTCTTGGATTGAGACGAGTGATGATTGCCTGAAATTATTTAAATTGTTTAATGTATTGAATGGCATTTTTCAAGTTGCAAATTTTTTTTAAATTACTGTAGTAGGTTATCAATGCTTACGTTTGTTATTCTCGGAATTCTCTTCTTCATATTTGAAGCATGGTTTCCTTTTTCGTTGTCGAGGATAGCCCATATCGTCTTCAGTTTCGACATTTGAAGTGTCTTCCGCAGCTAAGCATCTTCGTTTTGCAACGTCAAAATCATCTGTAATAATTGAATATAATTAGTAATATATCAGCGAGATATATATTTATCGTTACCTAGTAGAGTAGTGAACACTAAGAAATAACTTAAATCAGCTTCCTAAAGAGATGTTTAATAAAACAACGTACATGATTTGGAACTTATAACTGGGGCACAAAAGTCTTAAGTAGCTATGAGGAAACCCATCTTGTGATTAAAATATAATTATAATGCTGTTTTTGTCTGCAGTGTTAAAGTTATGGTGAATGAATGAATAGGTGTCTTGTATCTTAAATCTTAATAATTATAAATTTAATACCTACCAGTTGTTGATAGGATTGTTGATACGACATGCACTCGCCAATTTGTCGTGTCTGGCTTTTCGTGCTTTTGGGCACTAACTGTATGCCTGCTCCGTGGCCACCAGCACAATATGGTTTCCTGAAAAGTCAAAATAAACTGTTACATGCTAATTTTAGCACTAATTTGGAATATTTTTAAAGCAACTCAATATATGCAATTTTTTAGTTTCAAAGTAATGCTTACATCATCAGATTTTTTAATCCAGGTTGTGGAGATGATATCCACACTACGATCATTGAAGCCTACCACTGCATACCGCTTTTCAGATGTCATCTACAAAATTGAAAAATCTTATTAAGGGTTGTTCTCCCCAAAAAAAGAAATTAGCATAAAGTTGGTAATAGATTTACTTGATTATGTCAATCATAGATTAGCCACATTTGTAAATGATTTTCGGTTGGTATAAACAGTAGCTGCCATGTATGGACTAAAAGGCTTAATACAGTTTTATCTATTAATGTGCTCTCAAAATATTAATAATTTTCATGAAATACAGGGTAATGGGATTTTTAAACAGGTAAATATTGGTCAAAAGATAATAGCTTTAATAAAAAACAAAATTGTGAATCTCATTAACTTACAATATTAGTTCAAACTATTATTAAAGCATGGATACAGTATTTAAATACGTACTTGTCATAAGTCATGTAGTATTGACAGAAAAGTATTTGCGCTTTCTGTCTCGATCATCATACCTGTGCGGTTTAGTTTTCTTGCTGGAATCACCTTCATGGATGAATTCCTAGTAAGAACCTTAAATGCTCCAATTAATTTGGAGTTACAAGGTTTCTCAAAGAGAGGTATACTTCTCGAATATACCCTGCAAAGGAACATGCTGTCTCCATTTTCATCGGTGTCACTGACAGTGTCCAAAACTTGGCAACAAGTTTCATTATTCAGCAAATAGGCATTGTTTGGTGCCTTGGTATATATTTTATGTTCTGTATTTGGTGTATAAATCCTTTGAGCATGCTGCATCTCTTTCAGCCTCTTTGCAATTTGAACAAGAGGGTTTTTACTTGATCGAACCATATTCTTAACCTGCTGCAGGTAATTTTCAAATGGAAATGCTGAACATCTGTCCAAACTACCAAACTCTTTGGCATCAGAGGATATGTGTGTTAGGCAGTGTACATTGTACACTAAAAAATCCTTACCATACAGCTCACGAGCCTTTAACACAAAGTACAGCAAAAGATCATGTGCATATTGGCTGTAATTTAACTGAATCAATTTAGGTGATACAAGAATAGAAATGGCTACACTCAGAGTCAGGAAATGGTCATACAATTCTTTGGGTAAGATTCCCTTCAGTACAATCTTACCGGTGTAGAGAAGGAGTTGCCTGTATTCAGTCGCTTTCCATCTATCAACCTCTGAAAGACTTCGAGGTTTACGTGCAAAGTGCATAGGCACAAATTTTGTTAGTTGAATTAGACGCTGACTAATTTCATCAACTTGGCGAGCACATAATTTTACGTTTTTATTTCGTATCCAGGCAAGAAGTAACCTTTTCATAACCCCAAGACATATCTGATGCATATAGTCTATGGGAAAAGTACTCACCATATTTATATTTAAGTCACAGAATGGTGATCTACCATGGTGATGTTGAGAATTAGATTGATTACGAAAATCTTCATCTGTTCTGAGTTGTAAATTGTTCACTTGTTGATAAGTCATTCTTCCATTCCAAACACCCTCTTGGGTACATCTATCACACCCAAAGTAGCCAGAGTGGAGTTTGATTGCCTTCACCATTGCTTTTGCTGGGGCATCACATATGACTCCTTTTAGTTTTACTGGCAATGTTTTGTCATCATTTTTAAATCCATAGTGCATAATTTTTTTCAAATCCTGAATGAATTCATTTAAAAAATCTAAATCACTAGGTTTAGAGCTTCCGTATGTGAGGACTACTGGGAAAACTCTTATAGGTTTGACATTATTGATAGCACAAAGAACAGGCCATAAACTTTCATTTTTACTTCTAAATATTGGCAAACCATCAATGTTGCAAATTAAAGATATTTCTGCCAAATCTCTTATTGTTGATTTAGGATACAGCCTTAAAGTTTTCAACATTTCCTCCTCTAACCCCAAGTAGATATACATCATGCCTGATTTAGTCTCAGTAGGTATATGTTTAACTGTATTCAGTAACGAACGAGCTGTTTTTGGCAAGTCAGCATGTCCCTGTTTTCTCAATTTTTTTAATAAATTATCAATGGCATTGTGTGTTATGCCATATTTATTAACCCATACTAACAATACATCTGATAATGATTTATCATCCTCATCACCACTGCTCTCTGACTCTGATGATATTGGGTCATGCTCATCAATCATGTCCCAAGTCCAATCTCTCTCTCTCTGACTTTCCAGAGATGATGCATCTTCATTGGCTCCACAACCAATATTAGGTTCTGAATTAGATGACAAAGCAGCATGGTCATCGTCTATGCTGTTTGTTGTAACATTGGCCAAAGGATCCTGATTCAACAACTGAATCTCAACCTCATCACTATTTTCATTTTTGCCACGCTGGGACGCCTGTTCTTTTAGGCGTCGCTTTTTGGCCCGTGACATACGCTGCCATCTTGTGTGGTATTCTCTTCTTTTTTCTATAATGTGTGCATACATTCTGAAGGAGAAAGGCCAAGTGCTACATTACCAATTACTATTACAAGATTATTAGTAAAGTACTGTACTGCAAAAAGCAAATAAAATGGGGTAAACTAAACTTTGAAAACAAATAATAATTAAAACAGGTAAATTAGTAAAATAACAAAGGCTTAAGCAGACATGGCTCTGCTTAAGCCATGTAAAGCAGACAGATAAGATGGCAATATATAAGGGGAAAAAATTAAAAAGCTAGGATATAAAACTAATTGAGATCAAAAGCATAAATTACTATAGGGGAAAAAATAACAAATGACTTCATAAAAAAATTATCCAATTGCCAACAGCAACTTGGTAGTACGAGTCTAAGTCTAAGAAACAAACAAAATTTAAATGCTGTTATCTGCAATGAAACAATACATACTATTGCACGTACCGAAACATTGATGAATGTAAAAAATAGAGAACTATTTGCTGAATGTCCCATAAATGGATTTAAACTATTTTACACAAAGCGGGGGGAGAAGCCATGTATGTTAGGGAATATTTGAAATGTAGTCTCGAAAAGTACACAACTGTGATAGGAAAATTAGGTCACATGGAGGAGTGGGTCTGTATACTATGGAAGACCTTGTATGCTCGGAGCTCCTTAACATTACAAATGAGGTGGTAGAGGTATTGGGATTAAAAATAGAGAAAATAAATTTAGTGATTATTCTAATATACAAACCGCCAGATGCAATGGCCGAGGAATTCACAGAACAGATAAACAAAATGGAGAACTCGATACCTCATATTATCTTCCTAGGTGACTTCAACTTGCCTAGTCTAAGATGGAGAATAGCAAACAATAATATTATACCAGGAAATTTATCGAGACCTAACCACTCAGCTTCCTGGCAATACGTTAGTAATGAATAAATATGATATATTTACTCATTATAATGTTGGTGCTGAATGTACAACACGAGAAAACATAATTTTAATCTGAAAAAGTATCTTTTTATAAAGAAATTAGACGAAAATAAAGAGCTGGTGACGCCAAATCAAGTCGACGATCCAAGCGTCGGTTAGGTTAAGTTAGGTCAACCTAACCTAACATATTATATTTATTCATTACTAACGTATTACCAGGAAGCTTTGTGAAGCTTGTGTAGCTTGTGGTAGCTTGTGGTAATTAGACAGACCCTCATTTTAACAGAAACTTGGCTAAGTAAAGACTATACCCAACTCTACAACTTAGCTGGTTATAAAGGCATTCATAATTGCAGGCCTAGTAAAAAAGGAGGTGTTATACCAAAACAGATGCAGAACTAGGAAACAGGATTTCTTCAACATAAATTTTGAAATTGTTCACAATTTTTGTTAGACCAAAGTTGGAGTATGCAGCAGTTGTATGGTGCCCATATCTTAGAAAGCATATCAACAAACTGGAAACGGTGCAGAGACATGCCACTAACTGGCATTAACTAAATGCCAAAAAATATGCCAAATATACTACATAAATATACATACTACACATGCACAATAATTGTCCTGGGTCCAATGTCCTGGGACCTCTGATATTCATAATATATATATATATATATATATATATATATATATATATATATATATATATATATATATATATATATATATATATATATATATATATATATATATATATATATATAGGGCCATCAACACACCTCCAGCTAGGGCCACCAACACACCTCCAGGGCCATCAACACGCCTCCAGGGCCATCAACACACCTCCAGGGCCACCAACACACCTCCAGGGCCACCAACACACCTCCAGGGCAACCAACACACCTCCAGGGCCACCAACACACCTCCAGGGCCATCAACACGCCTCCAGGGCCATCAACACAACACCACCATCAACACACCTCCAGCCAGGGCCACCAACACACCTCCAGGGCCACCAACACACCTCCAGGGCCACCAACACACCTCCAGGGCCATCAACACGCCTCCAGGGCCATCAACACAACACCACCATCAACACACCTCCAGCCAGGGCCACCAACACACCTCCAGGGCCACCAACACACCTCCAGGGCCATCAACACGCCTCCAGGGCCATCAACACAACACCACCATCAACACACCTCCAGCCAGGGCCACCAACACACCTCCAGGGCCACCAACACACCTCCAGGGCCACCAACACACCTCCAGGGCCATCAACACGCCTCCAGGGCCATCAACACAACACCACCATCAACACACCTCCAGCCAGGACTACCAACACACCTCCAGGGCCACCAACACACCTCCAGGGCCACCAACACACCTCCAGGGCCATCAACACGCCTCCAGGGCCATCAACACAACACCACCATCAATACACCTCCAGCCAGGGCCACCAACACACCTCCAGGGCCACCAACACACCTCCAGGGCAACCAACACACCTCCAGGGCCACCAACACACCTCCAGGGCCATCAACACGCCTCCAGGGCCATCAACACAACACCACCATCAACACACCTCCAGCCAGGGCCACCAACACACCTCCAGGGCCATCAACACGCCTCCAGGGCCATCAACACAACACCACCATCAACACACCTCCAGCCAGGGCCACCAACACACCTCCAGGGCCACCAACACACCTCCAGGGCCACCAACACACATCCAGGGCAATCAACACGCCTCCAGGGCCATCAACACAACACCACCATCAACACACCTCCAGCCAGGGCCACCAACACACCTCCAGGGCCACCAACACACCTCCAGGGCCACCAACACACCTCCAGGGCCATCAACACGCCTCCAGGGCCATCAACACAACACCACCATCAACACACCTCCAGCCAGGGCCACCAACACACCTCCAGGGCCACCAACACACCTCCAGGGCCACCAACACACCTCCAGGGCCATCAACACGCCTCCAGGGCCATCAACACAACACCACCATCAATACACCTCCAGCCAGGGCCACCAACACACCTCCAGGGCCACCAACACACCTCCAGGGCCACCAACACACCTCCAGGGCCATCAACACGCCTCCAGGGCCATCAACACAACACCACCATCAACACACCTCCAGCCAGGACCATCAACACACCATCCAGCCTACCACCACAAGCTTATATATATACTACACATGTCTAAGAGCAAATAAAAGAAAACAGTTACCTTAACTATTGAAGATGCAGCAGGATTTTGTGGATAAGCCAACAGCAGTCCCTCTCGACACGGTTTTAAAATGGCGGCGACTACCACAACATGCAACGAGCCTAAAGAATGTCCAGCGCTAGCATTATTTAAACGCTATTATATATTATCAAGCAATACGGAAATCTAAAATAAAAAAAATGATACAAATAATTGTATTAAATATTTATTTGCAATTACAATACCTCGGGAATATATTTTTGCGTTAGCAAAACATATTAAGTTTGTATTTAGTTTAACTCATTTAAATTCTTTACAAATAATAACCTGATTTTACCTGATGGCCACTAACATTAATGTTTTATGTTGATACATTTCATACCCTTATTATTTCAATTTCTTTCTTTATTATGCACCCCATACCCATCCCGTGGGCGGTGGTGTAAAGGATTACAGAGGCACATAATGGGTTCAGGAACTGAACTCTCTAGTTTGTTTAGCTAAGCAAATAACAATTTTTGACGCTAGTTACAAAATTATTAATGTTATATATACATGTACACACTGTCATACATACATGTACATATATATATATATACGTATACATATATACATACACATACATATTTATAATCACCCACACAAATACACACATCAATAATCTCTGTGTCACTTATTTTATACATGTTCTTGTAGAACATTCTATTGCGAACACATTGGGCGCTGCCCAATAAACTCGCCCCTCGGGGCAAAATTTTTTTTTTTTTTTTAATCTTGGTGGAACATAAAATGGCCGCCTGTGTTTATGCTGTCGTCAGATGGCGCTGTGACGTCACAGATGAGGGAAGCACGTACTGCGCATTAATGCCTCGATCCCTCGTTATTTATTTATTTTATTTATTTATATATATACAAGAACGTACATTGGGGGTTAAGAGACAACATAGAGCTTAAGTTAGAATTATAATCTTGTAAAACCACTAGCTTGCATATATAGCGTTTCGGGCAAGTCCTTAAACTAATCTTTGAGCAAATTCTTAAACAGAGTTTTAGAGAAATAATTAAATGTAAAATTGATAAAAAGTGTTTAACAGGTACATTACAGCTTTACTTTACAGGTACAGATGATTTTAAGTAGGATAATTACAGTAAAATTGTCAAAAAATTGTTTACAGGTACGATGCAAGAATTTTCGACACAAAAGCAGATCAGAACAATACACAATAATGAACAAGGAATCCTAAGTACAATTAGGAAAACATCTCAGGGTTATACATTGGATTACTGAAGCACAATATGAGGATCATTACAAATAGTAATGCAGTAGAATATGCACTCATATTCTATTATTAAGTTAATATTAAGTTCCTTCCTCATGTTAAGTATCTTTGTGGTACTAGGGACATCCAAGGATTATCTTCAAGGCTTCGTTCTACAAGTTTTCAAGCCCTTTAAGCTTTCTTTCAGTCATCAAGGCAAGCAGAGATGCAACATAATCCACTACCTCCTCTATGAACTGGCGTTACTCTTGCGTTTTTAAGGATATATATCAGGGAAGGTATGACACTCAAGGGATTTGTTGAACAGCAGAGCTATAGGTGGTGCAAGGGCATATGGGAGGCGCTCTTGTATACAATGGATGGGATTTCACTGATGTTCCCAGCTTTGGTTTTTAGTGAATGTATGATGGACACAACATCTGACGGGCTGACTGGTGAGAGGAGAAGAGAGTTTGGATAGCTGCCTGAGAGATATGTGTTGATATGTGTCTGACTCTGTGGGATTTTACTTGCAAGGTTAGCACCAATCGATGAAAAGAAGCTATTAAATTCATTCGCCATTTCTAAGTCAGATGACAGTGTAAGGCCATCCTTAGAGAGTGTTATCTGGTTGTGGGAGTGTTGTTTAGTTCCCAGGATGTTAGAGATGGTATTCCATGTGCTTTTCATGTTGCCTTTTGCTTCTTTGAATCTAGTCTCATAGTATGAAAGTTTTGCTTTTCTTATGATACTGGTAAGCACTGACGAGTACCTTTTAACTACTTCCATTGGAATTAGGCCACTCCTAAATTTCTTTTCGTATTCATGTTTTTTGTTGATTGATTTAATTATGCCACTTGTGAGCCACGGGTTATTTTTTCTTTTATCAGTTACTTGTTTGGTAAGGAGGGGACAGTGAGTGTTGTAGAGGCTTAGAGTTTTGTAGAGAAAGAGGTTAGTTGATGAGTTTATATCCTGTGAATTATTAAATTCAGATTCCCAGTTAATATTGTGAAGTGCATTAGAGAGATTGCCTAAAGCTGATTCACTATGTAGCCTGAATGAAAGTTTTTTGGTTTCTGGTGGTGATGTGTCAATGTTTGCTATGAGGAAAGTAGGATAGTGGTCAGTTGTTCTGTCATAAATTACCCCAGATGTAAGGGGAGCTGTTATATTAGTCCAAAGGTGATCCAGGGTAGTGGCAGATGTTTGAGTGACTCGGGTGGGCTTGGTGATTGTGGGGATTAGCATACAGGAGTGCATGCTGTTACGGAAATAGTCAACTTGAGGGTTGTTTTCAACATTCAATAAAGAAATTCTGGAGGGCTTCTGTGCAAGGGTTAGGATGAGCTAGCCTAAGCATTTTTATACCAATTTGACAGTTATTTTCAGTAACACGATAAACAACGCTCGGAATATTAAGTTCCTTTCTCATATTAAGTATCTTTGTGGTACGAGGGCACCCAAGGATTATCCTCACGGCTTCGTTCTGCAATTTTTCAAGCCCTCCAAGCTTTCTTTCAGGATGCCTTAAAGTTAGTTTAGTTCATTTATTATGCACCCCATACCCATCTTGTGGGCGGTAGTGGAAAGGGTTACAGAGGCACATAATGGGCTCAGGGACTGAACCCCACAATTCATTTAGCTAAGCAAGTTACAATCTTGATGAGCTAGTTACAAAATTCAGTATAAGTCGTCACATCAACAATGGGTTCGAGATCGATCACAAGTACAGTTTCTAAATTAAGCAACTGACATATGTGGAGAGCTAGTGTCACAATTGATATGTTTGTCCTGCACACCGCCCCCCATCCAGTGGGCAGCGGTGGATAGGTTACAATCACTTTGTTACTACTTACAGTTAGCAAACTGGGGATATTTGGCTAAAATTTCTGGTAGCAGATAATTTTGAATGAAATATTGACACATCGTTGGTACATTGGTTATAAAATTGTCTCTGAATTCACTATCACATAGTGACGGAGGGGTGTGCAAATAATTTTGTTGACAGTTAACATTTGGTCAGGTCTACATCGGCAGATAATGAGAATTCCCAGAAATACTTGTAACCGAGTCTAAGCCGAGCAGTATAGTAACATCTAGAAGTCTGCTAATTTTATTTTTTTATTTTTTTTTTTTTTTGAGATATATACAAGAGTTGTTACATTCTTGTACAGCCACTAGTACGCGTAGCGTTTCGGCAAGTCCTTAATCCTATGGTCCCTGGAATACGATCCCCTGCCGCGAAGAATCGTTTTTTCATCCAAGTACACATTTTACTGTTGCGTTAAACAGAGGCTACAGTTAAGGAATTGCGCCCAGTAAATCCTCCCCGGCCAGGATACGAACCCATGACATAGCGCTCGCGGAACGCCAGGCGAGTGTCTTACCACTACACCACGGAGACTGCTAAATTGGATGGACTGCTAAATTGTTATTGGATGAACCATAGATGTGTCGCTCCTCTTGCATAATAGTATTGAACGAAAGTTAATCTCCCCAAACAATTTCGCGTTTTGGGCAAGTTACCCCTCCACTCTCTCCATTTTTTTTTGGACATTCCCTGGTAGTGCCCGGAAATACTGAAAAGTGTATACTCTTTTCAACTTTGTCACCTTAATTCTCGTCCTATGTCTTTCATTTTGGTATCAATGCGTTCGCAATAGAATTCCCAACAGAACTATGTGAATATAATGTCAAAGACAGCAGCGCGCTCCACCCGCCGACAAGATGAATGTAGGCCAAGGGTACCAGAAAAAGAAAGCTGAGCGTGATAATACTGAAAAGTGTATACCCTTTTCAACTTTGTTACCTCAATTCTCATCCTAGGTTTTTCAATTTAGCATCAATGTGTTCGCAATAGAATTCTCTACAGGACTAAAGGCATATAAACTCCAAAAGCCCGGCTTACCATCCGCAACAAACAGAGAAAGCGAGAGCGTGTTACCAGGGAGCGCACAAGAGCGATAAAATGTATACACTCTTTTCATTCTGGTCACCTCAATTGTCATCCTAGGTCTTTCATTTTGGTATCAATGTGTTCGCAATAGAATTTCCAACTGGAATTTATGCATGAAATGTCAAAAACAGCAGCGTGCTCCACCCGCTGACGTGATGAAAGCACGGCGGACCATCCACACAAAACAGAGAAAGTGAGAGAAAGTAACCTGGGAGCACTCTAGTGCAATGTAATGTGAATATACTTTTCACTTTGGTTACCTCAATTCTCGTCATATGTCTTTCATTTTGGTATCAATGTGTTCGCAATTGTATCTGCTGGCATTTTACCCTTTGCTTGGATCTGAAGGGTTTTAGGCTCACCACGATGCAATCTGATAGTACCACACGTGTATATACCTATCTTCAAGCAGCAATTCACTCATTCAAACCGACTTATAATAGTTATCCATATATAAATGGTAATCTTTGTTCTACCTGTTAACCTGTCATATGAAGAAAGATTGTCAAAGCTTATATTACATTCTCTAGAAAAGCAAAGAATTAGGAGTGACATATGGTAGAGGTGCACAATGGGATGAATGGACATAACAAAGGGGACATTAATGGGGTATTAAAAGTAGCAACACAAGACAGAACTCGAAACAAAGTGTAAAAATTGGAAAAATTTAGATTTAGGAAAGAACTGCATGAGTAAATACACTGGGTTTGTACCTTAAGGTTCATGTATGCAATATTACAGAGTTCCAGTTAACTCCCATGCATGCAATTAATTTATGTTATGTTTATGTTTTTTATGTTAAAATGTTTTTGTTGATTTGTTTGTATATTTTCATAAGTAAAGCATGCTTACCGTCTTATTCCAAGTTTTATGATAACTTTACAATGTTTAAAACATAAAGTTCAATATATATTCTGGTTTTCATACAGGAATTATACGTTAATATAACATCATAATAACGTAATGATGTCGTGTAAATAACGTTATACTGACGTCATATAAATGTTATATTTATGTTATAAGAACGTAAATTGGATAGCTTTACAGAAAGTAAACAAAAAAAACTAAATGTTGACTGAAAATTATTTATTCTTAAATATAAAGCATGAAAACATTATAATACCATAGCATTTACTATTATTTTTAAATTTATACATAAATCTTAAAAAACTGTGTCATAAGAATATATGTTTTTAGTTATATCCTTTGGTTTTAAGAATGTCAGATATACGTATTTATGTCAAAAGTTACAGTATTACCTTTGTGGAACCATTTAAAAACGTCCACAAACGTTCTGTGTTTGCTGGGGTAACTCTGAAGTGCAGAAAATGATAACTGAACTGGTTAAATCTACCATCGGCCAGAGTCCAGTCAGTCACTTAAGTTCCCTTTCTAATGTAAAGAATGATAGGTGAATTAATTGGTTGAGCATTATTACATTACTAAGATTCATCAATGGTTTTTATTTATACTTTTAGCATTTGCTCCCAACTTCAAGATTTATTTATTATAAGAATAATAAACAAATATTTTATAACATAATAAATTCAGTAAAATAGTTTAAAATACTACACAGTGCTTTGTGTCTCTTACACAATCCCAATAAATATGTCACCACTGTTTTAGACACGTGAACGAGTTTCATTAAATAGCAGTGGTCGTCAGCGTCACTAAACCATACAAAATGTATGAATTGAGTTGGCCAATGCTCCTCAATGTGTGTATGTTACAAAAACCTGGTAACGTTGGTTGAGTGGTTTTTTCTACATAGGCTGGGAGGGATGAGAGTAGAAGGCAAGGAGGGAGATACTGCACATTACCTCACCCCTAACACCTCCCCACCTACCCACCTCCTTCCTTCTCTCCTGCTTGATACCTGCCTTCCTCAAGCATAATCAACCAGGCGGCGACGCGACCGTGTTTCCTCAAGACACGAACACTCGAGCAAAACACGTTGGCTTCTCCCGGTAAAAGGGCTTGCAAGCTTTTCAATCTCTTTACTCCTGGAAAGGCTTAACTGATACTATCTGCGGGCAAAGCATGTCTACCGCACACGCACACACGCACACGGGGAATTGATAAGGTAGAAAAGGATGAATCATTTAACATGGGTGGGACACACACAAGGGAACACAGGTGGGTATTGAGTACCCACATGAGCCACAGGGACGTTAGAAAGAACTTTTTCAATGTCAGTAGTTAACGGATGGAATGCACTAGGCAGTGGTGTGGTGGAGGCTGACTCCATTCACAGTTTCAAATGTAGATATGATAGAGCCCAATAGGCTCAGGAATCTGTACACCAGTTGATTGACAGTTGAGAGGCGGGACCAAAGAGTCAGAGCTCAACCCCCGCAAGGCAAGCAAAATTAGGCGAGTACACAGGGCCTGGCGGCTGAGTGGACAGCGCTCTAGGGTGGTAGTCCTAAGGGCCCGGGTTTGATCCCCAGAAAAAAAAGCAGAAACAAATGGTCATTTTCTTTCACCCTGGTGCTCCTGTTGACCCGGTAGTAAATAGGGAACCACCACGGACAGGAGTACGCCCATACACATGTTTCACCTCCCTACTGAGAGAGCGGGAAGATGGCCCCCCCCCCCCTTCCCCTCCTTCCCTACTGTGAGAGCGGGAAGATGGCCCCCCCTCCCCTCCTTCCCTACTGTGAGAGCGGGAAGATGCCCCAGCGCCCTCATTTATTGTTCTTTAATGGTCCCCATATTATGATTGAATTATACAGAAGATAATTTACTCCAACTCAAATCATCTTTTTCTTTACCACTTCTCGGCCAAAGAAGCATAATCCAAGTTTATAATAGGATCTTTTACTAAAGAAGCATAAAATAATGTATATATATCCAACTCATCAAGACATCCCTGCTGGCTCAAGTACTCCAGTGTGACGGCTATTTTTTCATCTATCAATTTATCCAGTTTTTGTGATTTAGCCATAAATGCAGCCTTGCTCCGTTCAGCTATATTATCATCTAATGTCAAATCTTCCACGGCTCTCTTCCAGGAACTAACCATTAGACTCCATTTAAGTTCATCATCGATAAATTGATATTTAAAGGAATCCGGGATCTGGAGGGTGGAAACCATTTCTTCGCACAGAGTGGCCGCTGTCCAACCCCATTCTGTTGTTCTAACATCCAAAAAATAACTTGTAACTGCCCGAGTACATATAGCTCGTAAACGATTGTCATATTTGTGCGGAGATGATGATAAACCCTCGTCTCGAACGATAAAACTATAAATTTCATCCTTGTTCCCTGTTTGAATAATATCCACAAAGAGTTTGAGATCTCGGGTTAGAAAAAGAATACATTCAGATAGTACGTCAAATGGGGTGCTATAAGTTACTATGATCATTTCGAAATAAATTTTTCCATAATTTTTCACATGCATGCGTGCAATTAGTTCACCATATGAATTCACACATGATTCCATGTTTCTTCCATCACCATCATCATGCCACCAGTTACCAAATTGATTCACATGATACACTCTGTCGGTGTGATTTAACAAATGATCAGTACCACAAAAAATTTCAGAGTATTCTTCCTCACAATCGCTAAATACCCGATATGTGGTAGTAGTGTCCTTATTCCAAAGTATGGTGTAACCAATTTTCCCACAGTCATACATATGCACGAACCTTCTAAAAAAAAACTTAAAACTGGGTTTCATGTGCAACTTTGTTAGTTGAAACTCTCTGTCGTTGAACAAGCAATATTTTTCGTGTTGAATTCTCTTTTCATGAGCGTATTCAGACCATTCTTGGCCATATAACCATGCTTCGAAAGCAATAGCATCTCTGGTTAATTCCCACTGTATATTGTCGAACATCATATACCTAAAGTAATAATGTCGATTGAAATATCGTTTCAATCTCAAAAGCTTCTCTTTTGCAGTTTGACAAACTTTATTATATGAATAAGATGATGATGATGATAAAGGGATTCTTATTCCCTCGGCTCTCATCATCTCTTTCAGATCTTCTCTTTCTTCGTTAGACGCTTGTATCATCGTCAGAAATACAAGCGGATCTTTAGCATAGGATCGATATTCATTTACATGAGTTTGGCATTTGAGTCTTTCATTTTGATCATACAAAGAAGATTTATTTAAATTGAATTTACAGAACATTGTACGCCGTTCGTCGCGGTTAGCGATAAGTTCTACAAACAAATAATAATATTTTCCCGTTTTCCTGTCAGTTACCATAACTCGCATTATAAATTGCAATTGTGATGCCACGGGATACCCTTTTTTATTCGTTCCCATCCAAAATTTTATCGAATAAAGAGTTACTGGCGTTATTGATACACTGTATGTTTTATGCACACGATGTACCATTGGTGGTGGTACATTGCAATGTAATTCCAGAGTAATATCAAGTCTATCGGCATAATATAGATATATCATTCTTGTTAGTTCATCGTCGTATTTAATCGAAGATATAAAAGTTCTCCATGGTCTTCTTAATCTGGCTAGTTGTGCCATGGTTATGTCATCGTAGACGGACATTATTTCTTATAAATATAAATTATTATTTAATTTTTATATCAATGTTTATGCTCGAGATGTTTTTATTATTTTTGTATAGCTTCAAAGACACAGTAATAAGTTCTTAACCACATTTAACATAAGGTAGGTCAATATTGTAGTACACATTGTAATAATGTAATTGTCGTTCAATGTAAAAATTTAAATCACAAACTCATTGCATTCTTTGTCTTATATACTACTATTACCTTGCTCTTGTCATTTTTTTTTTGACATGCTGATGATGAAGATAAATGTTTTGTTGTGTAAAATTAAACAGTGACTTTAGTTTCCCTTTCCTTCGTTTGAATGAGAGAGGTCTATGAAGAATATGTTTCAGAAAAATGAATATTCTTTCACCACCATTTAAACATTTAATTAATTTGTACGGCAAACATAAAATAAATTACACTTTGGAATACTCCCTCTCCTTTCAAAAAAGGGAATGAACTATTCATTATTCATTAATTATATATTATGTAATATTTTCATCTTCTTAATCAAACCAGAAATGCTCTACAAATCAAGGGGCCCAGAATGTGGAATGACCTTCCCAACCATGTTAAAGACTGTACCTGTCTCAACCAGTTTAAGTTAAAAACGAAGCTATACCTAATAAATTCCCTGTAACCTACCTTACCCTTCTATTGTCAACCCATGTATGTTTTTTGTTTTTGTTTTGTTTTTCATCGCTGTTTGAATGTAATTTTCTGTAATAATTTGTAATTGTATTTGTGCTGCTTTTTCAACAATGTTCCCCCCTCTTTTACCTCTATTTTTATTTGTTCTCAACACATTTTATTCTTTTTACCCATTAGTTTTAAGCTTTAGTCATTAATGTTTTTCCTGCCCGAAACGCTTTGCGTAATAGTGGCTTTAGGCATTGTATGTACTAGCTCTATCTATAAAGCCAACAAACTTTGTAAAATCTCTTTATGTATGTACCTTACCTAAATAAAAATTATTATTAATTATTATTATGTGGAGAGCTAGTGTCACAATTTATATGTTTGTCCTGCACACCGCCCCCCCATCCAGTGGGCAGCGGTGGATAGGTTACAATCACTCAGTTACTACCTACAGTTAGCAAACTGGGGATATTTGGCTAAAATTTCTGGTAGCAGATCATTTTGAATGAAATATTTACACATCGCTGGAACATTGGTTATAGAATTGTCTCTAAATTCAAGTATCTTTTCCCACTCATTCATATAGTGACGGAGGGTGTGCGAATTTTTTTTGTTGACACAGTTTACATTTGGTCAGGTCTACATCAGCAAATAATGAGAATTCCCAGAGATACTTGTAACCGAGTCTAAGCCGAGCAGTAGTAACATCTAGAAGTCTGCTGATTTTATTGGATGATTCATAGATGTGTGGCTCCTCTTGCATGATAGTATGATGATAGATGGAATTACTGGTGTCAATTTCACTTTGCCTCAGATCTACAAGATCTTGTTGAATTTCTCGGTGTACTGCTGCTCTCAGATTGCTCATTGACAATCCAAGGTTACACTCAACGGCTCCTTTAAAGGCAGATTCTTTGGCTAACTTATCAGCTCTATCATGCATTCGGAGGCCAACATGAAATGGAGAGCACATGAAATGGACTCTGCTACCATCCTTAATAATTTTGTTGTATTTGTGTCTAGCTTCGGGAACGAGCATGTTACAGTAATGTCTTAAAGTGTTGAGAGCATTTAAATCAAACCAAATCAAATCAAATGTTTATTTAGGTAAGGTACATACATACAAGAAATTTTACAAAGAGTGATGGATTTATAGATAGGGCTAGTACATACAATGCCTAAAGCCACTATTACGCAAAGCGTTTCGGGCATGAAAAACTTAAATAAAAAAAAAAAAAAAAATGTTTATTTAGGTAAGGTACATATATACAATAAATTTTTACAAAGAATGGTTGACTTATAGGTAGAGCTAGTACATACAATGCCTAAAGCCACTATTACGCAAAGCGTTTCGGGCATGATAAACTTAAATGACAAGCTTAATACTAATTGAGCATAATGAGTAGAATGAAAACATAGATGAAAAAGCAGCACAAATACAATTATGTCAACAAACAGCGCTCTTTAAAAAAAACAGACATTGGTTGACAATAGAAGGGTAAGGTAGGTTACAGGGAATTTATTAGTTATAGCTTCGTTTTTAACTTAAACTGGTTGAGAGAGGTACAGTCTTTAACATGGTTGGGAAGGTCATTCCACATTCTGGGCCCCTTGATTTGTAGAGCATTTCTAGTTTGATTAAGTCGTACTCTAGGAATATCAAAACTGTATTTATTTCTGGTGTGGTGCTCATGGGTTCTGTTACATCCTTCTGTGAGGCTTTTGAGATCAGGATTGGCATTATAGTTTAGCGTTTTACATATGTATAATACACATGAGAGAATGTGCAGTGACTTAATGTCTAACATATTCAGAGATTTGAGTAGGGGTACCGAGTGATGCCTGGGGCCAGAGTTGGATATTGTCCTAATAGCAGCTTTGTGTTGAGTAATTAGAGGACGTAAATGACTAAAGCTTAATACTAATTGAGCATAAGGAATAAAATGAGTTGAGAACAAATAAAAAAAGAGATAAAAAGGGGGGAACATGGCTGAAAAAGCAGCACAAATACAATTCGGTCAACAAACAGCGTCATTTAAAAAAAACAGACATTGGTTGACAACAGAGGGGAAAGGTTGGGAAGGTCATTCCACATTCTGGGTCCCTTGATTTGAAGAGCATTTCTAGTTTGATTAAGTCGTACTCTAGGAATATCAAAACTGTATTTATTTCTGGTGTGGTGCTCATGGGTTCTATTACAACCTTCTATGAAGCTTTTGAGGTCAGGATTGGCATTACAGTTCAGCGTTTTATATATGTATAATACACATGAGAGAATGTGCAGTGACTTAATATCTAACATATTCAGAGATTTGAGTAGGGGTACCGAGTGATGTCTGGGGACTGAGTTGGATATTGTCTTAATAGCAGCTTTGTGTTGAGTAATTAGAGGACGTAACTGATTTTGGGTAGTAGAACCCCAAGCACAAATACCATAGTTGAGATATGGATAGATGAGGGAGTAATAGAGAGTCACCAGGGCAGGGCGGGGTACATAATATCTGATCTTAGAAAGAATGCCAACAGTTTTTGAAACTTTTTTTGATATATTTAGAATGTGTCCCTGGAAATTCAGCTTATGGTCAATGAGAAAGCCAAGGAATTTGCCATCTAATTTGTTACAAATTTGGGTATTGTTTATTTTGAGATTTATTTGATCATAGGATTTATTGCCAAACAGAATATAGAAAGTTTTGTCAATGTTAAGGGTGAGTTTGTTGGCAGTTAGCCAAAGATGGACTTTATTTAGCTCAGTATTTACTGTGGCATTTAGAGTAAGGGGGTTAGGACTGGAGTAAATGAAGGTTGTGTCATCAGCAAATAGAATTGGTTTGAGGTGTTGGGAAGCATTTGGAAGGTCATTAATGTAGATGAGAAAGAGGAGAGGGCCAAGTATGCTGCCCTGAGGAACACTAATGTTGATGGGTAGGGTGTGAGAAATTGAATTATTCACAGAAACATACTTGAGCCCGTCAGTAAGGTAGGATTTGAGGTATTGCAGGGAGTGTCCTCTGACTCCATAATGATGTAATTTAAGAAGAAGGTTTTGGTGGTTGACAGTGTCAAAAGCCTTACGCAGGTCCACAAATAACCAAACAGGGAACTCATTTTTATCAAGAGCTGCATGAATCAAGTTAATCATACTAATAAGTGCATCGTTAGTGCTTTTTTTGGGTCTGAAGCCATATTGGCATGAGCTAAGTATATTGTGTTTGGCTAGATAAGAGTAAAGCTGCTTGTAGATTACTTTTTCAAAAATTTTTGACAAGTTAGGCAGGATTGATATAGGTCTGTAGTTGTTAACATCTGTGAGATCACCAGATTTGTTGACAGGGGTTACTCTCGCTTTTTTTTAGAATATTTGGAAAGGTTTGGAGTTCAAGTGACTTGTTGAAGAGCAATACAATTGCAGGGGCTAAAGATCTGGAGGCTTTTTTGTAAATTAAAGTTGGTATCTCCTCAAAGGCACTAGACTTGGTTTTAAGGGAAAGGATTATCTCATTGACGTCAGTGGAATTAATAGGCTTTAGGTACAGAGACTGTGGATAATTACCTGTAAGATAGTCCTTAACAACAGTACTGGAAGATGGAATATCATTTGCAAGGGATGACCCAATGGAAGAGAAGAACCTATTGAACTCAATAGCAGAATCAGAGGCTGAAAGCTGACCATCGTTATTGGACAGGAGTGTTGGTTTGTTTTTTAAAATCTTCTTTGATCCCAATATTTGTGAAATTGTGCTCCAAGTTTTTTTAATGTTGCTCTTTATTTGGGTAAATTTATCTTCGTAGTATTTAGTTTTAGCTCGTCTAATTATTTTATTTTTATTTTATTTTATTTATATATATACAAGAAGGTACATTGGGTTTGTGCGAATACATTGGATAGTAGAGTATTTACACTCTTTAAAGCCACTAGTACGCGCAGCGTTTCGGGCAGGTCCTTAATCTAGCAGATAATTTTAAGTAGGTAATTTCTATCAGAATTGATAAATGATAAAGATACATTGCAAGAGAAAAATGAGATGAGAGAGCTTAGTAAGTATATTAAAGCACATTGGTATATTAAAGCTCTGATTGATTACATTGACAGCTTGATTAGTAATTTAAACAAGATTAATAGACACCATACAGCAGATTGACAGCACATATAAGATAGCAATGATCACAATGGTAAAGATGTTCAGATTGGGTACATAAAGATTGGGAGACTGGGTAGCAAAAGATACAGATAAACAAGATTTATAAACACCATACAGCAGATTGGCAGCACATATAAGACAGCAATGATCACAATGGTAAAGATGTTCAAATTGGGAACATAAAGGTTGGGAGATTGGGTAGCAATAGATACAGTGCAATTTTAAGGCAAAAAGTGAATAACTATGAAGATGAAATTAGGTACTTTTTAGTATTGATTTTGAATGATGTAAAAGTTGGACAGCTTTTCAATTCAGTAGGGAGTGAGTTCCATAAACTGGGTCCCTTTATTTGCATAGAGTGTTTACACAGATTAAGTTTAACTCTGGGGATATCAAAGAGATATTTATTTCTGGTGTGGTGATAATGGGTCCTATTACATCTGTCCAGGAAGAGTTTCAGAGCAGGATTTGCATTTAAGAACAGGGTTTTGTAAATGTAGTTGACACAAGAGAATTTATGGAGTGAGATTATGTTTAGCATGTTTAGGGAGTTAAACAAGGGGGCTAAGTGTTGTATGAAAGCAGAATTTTATATTATTCTGATAGCAGATTTTTGCTGGGTGATGATGGACTTGAGGTGGTTTGCAGTGGTTGAACCCCATGCACAGATACCATAGTTGAGATAGGGATAGATTAGTGCATAATATAGAGAGATGAGAGCAGAGTTAGGTACATAATATCTGATTTTGGAGAGTATACCAACTGTTTTAGAGACTTAGTTATGTGTTGTATGTGGGTACTGAAGTTGAGTCTCTTGTCTAGTAATAGGCCAAGAAACTTTCCATCATTTTCATTGCTAATGTTTACATTGTCTATCTGAAGCTGAATTGCATTTGTAGATTTGCTTCCAAATAGGATGTAGTAGGTCTTTTCTATGTTAAGTGTTAGTTTGTTGGTTGACATCCATAAGTGGACTTTTTTTAGTTCATTATTAACAACATCATTTAGTGTATATGGGTTGGGGTTGGAGTAGATGAGGGTAGTATCATCAGCAATCAAAATAGGTTTCAGAATGTTAGAGATATTAGGCAGATCATTGATGTATATAAGAAATAGAAGAGGTCCCAAGATGCTGCCCTGTGGCACTCCAACGGTTATTGGTTGAATGGGAGAGGTTATATTATTGATGGATACACATTGGTGTCTATCATTAAGGTAGGATTGGATATAGTCCAGTGCATGGCCTCGGATTCCATAATGATGGAGTTTACATAAGAGGTAATCGTGATTAACAGTATCAAAGGCCTTTCTCAGGTCAATGAAGAGTCCAATCGGAAACTCATTTTTGTCAAGGGCTGAGTAAATTATATCAAGGAGAATAATAATTGCATCGTTGGTACTCTTTTGAGAGCGGAAGCCAAACTGACAGGGGCTAAGAATGTCGAATTTTACGAGATAGGAGTAGAGCTGTTTGTAGATAATTTTTTCAAATATTTTTGATAGTATGGGTAGGTTCGATATTGGTCTATAGTTGTTTATGTCTGCCGGATTACCTCCTTTATGAACTGGCGTTACTCTTGTTTTTTTTAAGGATATCAGGGAAGGTATGACACTCAAGGGATTTGTTGAACAGCAGAGCTATTGGTGGCGCAAGGGCATGGGAGGCACTCTTGTATACAATGGATGGGATTTCACTGATGTTCCCAGCTTTGGTTTTTAGTGAGTGTATGATGGACACAACATCTGTCGGGCTGACTGGTGAAAGGAGAAGATAGTTTGGATAGGTGCCTGAGAGATATGTGTTGATATGTGTCTGAGTCTGTGGGATTTTACTTGCAAGGTTAGCACCAATCGATGAAAAGAAGCTATTAAATTCATTCGCTATTTCTAAGTCAGATGACGGTGTAAGGCCATCCTTAGAGAGTGTTATCTGGTTGAGGGAGTGTTGTTTAGTTCCTAGGATATTAGAGATGGTATTCCATGTGCTTTTCATGTTGCCTTTTGCTTCTTTGAATCTAGTCTCATAATATGAAAGTTTTGCTTTTCTTACGATACTGGTAAGCACTGATGAGTACCTTTTAACTACTTCCTTTGAAACTAGGCCACTCCTAAATTTCTTTTCATATTCATGTTTTTTGTTGATTGATTTAATTATGCCACTTGTGAGCCACGGGTTATTTTTTCTTTTATCAGTTACTTGTTTGGTAAGGAGGGGACACTTGAGTGTTGTAGAGGCTTAGAGTTTTGGAGAGAAAGTGGTTAGTTGATGAGTTTATATCCTGTGAATTATTAAATTCAGATTCCCAGTTAATATTGTGAAGTGCATTAGAGAGATTGCCTAAAGCTGATTCACTATGTAGCCTGAATGAAAGTTTCTTGGTTTCTGGTGGTGATGTGTCAATGTTTGCTATGAGGAAGGTAGGATAGTGGTCAGTTGTTCTGTCATAAATTACCCCAGATTTAAGGGGAGCTGTTATATTAGTTCATAGGTGATCCAGGGCAGTGGCAGATGTTTGAGTGACTCGGGTGGGCTTGGTGATTGTGGGGATTAGCATACAGGAGTGCATGCTGTTACGGAAATAGTCAACTTGAGGGTTGTTTTGAAGACCCAGGTCAATATTGAAATCACCTCCCAGAATGATGTGATTTTTATTGAGATTGTTATTTATGATAAGATTCCTTACATTGTCTGAGAATAAAGCTATGTTGGTATTAGGAAATCTATAGATGGCACCGATAGTCAGGGAGGATTTAAGGGATTTACTGGAGAACTTGGCAAAGGTATATTCACAATAGTCATCTCTATCACTAATAACACTATTGCAAATGAAGGTATCTTTGTAATATATTGCTGTACCACCTCCTTTTTTATTAAGCCTGCAGTTATGAATGGCTTTATAACCAGCTAAATTGTAGAGTTGGGTATAGTCATTACTTAGCCAAGTTTCTGTTAAAATAATGAATGATAATTTAGTACCTAGTGCTGTAAGTAGTGCATTTATATCATCAAAATGTTTACCAAGTGACCTAACATTTTGGTTGTAAACTGATAAGCAGGTGCTATTTAGGAGTTTGTTTTTTGCAAGATTTGCTGTGTAATGCCTGCAATAATGATGATCAATGTGCTGATTTGTGTGGATATGGGACAGAAGATTTCGATCAGGATCAATATCAGTAAGCATATAGATAAAATAATGTGACGATACAATAAGATAAGCAATTGCAGGAACAGATAAATACTAAATCTGCTGTAAAATAGAAAGTAATTATAGCAAAACACAACAATACAATAATATAACAATACAATAAGAGCTTACAAAGTATTGAGTCTGCTAAAATTAGAGAATAATTATGGCAAAATACAACAATAAATGCAAGTAAACAAAAGAATTGAAACAATTAGAGGTAGAATAAAGGTCACTAGATAGCCATGGAGGATACACAAGTTTGGTGGAGAGAACAAAAAATCAGTAGAGACTGTCAAGATGAATATATAAAAAATTTGACAAATGATAATTGTAAAGTAAAATAATCTTAAAGATAATAAATTTTATTTAGCTTAGTTTTTAACCAATAATTAGTATGAACTTAAATAAGAGAACAAAATGAGATCAATAATTGATTTCAATAAATGACATAAATCAATACAATTAAATTTAAAATTTAAATGGAATAGGGTAAGATTAGATTTAAGAGTAAAATTTTACAATGAAACTGCGGTAGATGCTTGCATAAGTGCATGGAGACTTGACGGATTATTTAGGAAATTATATGAATGAGAGAACATTAGGTAAATGGTAAGGCAGAGACAGCACCTTGGACAAAGTTAGATTAAGTTAGGTTAGGCTCAGGCACTGAAAGAGTTATTTTAAGTACTGGCATTGGTCGGGTTCAGGTTTTCAGATATACTACAATCTCTAAAGAAGGCCATAGAAGAAGGCCAGAATAAGAAGAATTATCTTAGATAGCAATAACGAGTAATTCTTTGAGAATTCCTTGGAGACAATTCCTAACCTATACTTCTTCTCAAAGTCATGTTTTTTATTAATGGATTTAAGTATTCCTTTTGTAAGCCAGGGATTGTTAAGCCTTTTGATTGTGACTTGTTTTGTAAGCATAGGACAGTGAGTGTTATAAAGGCTAAGAGTTTTTTGAAGAAAAGATTGCACTGCTAGGTTGATGTCCCCTATGTTACCTAACTCGGACTCCCAGTTGACATTATCAGCAGCAGTTATAAAATTGTCTATAGCAGTTTCATTGTGCAGCCTAAAACTTAACTCCCTTGACTCTAGAGGTGGTTTGCTAATGTTCATTAAGAGAAATGTGGGGCAATGGTCTGTAGTGCTATCGGTGATTATACCTGAAGTAAGCGGAGAGGTTATGTTTGTCCAGATGTGATCTAGATTCGTGGCAGTACTATCAGTGATTCTAGTAGGTCTAGTGATTAAGGGTATGAGGAAGCAGGAATTCATACAATACAATACAATACAATACAATACAATTTTATTTAGGTAAGGTACATACATACAATAAATATTTACAAGGATTGTTTGACTTATAGGTAGAGCTAGTACATACAATGCCTAAAGCCACTATTACGCAAAGCGTTTCGGGCATGATAAACTTAAATGACAAGCTTAATACTAATTGAGCATAATGAGTAGAATGAAAACAAGAAATGAAAACATAGATGAAAAGGCAGCACAAATACAATTATGTCGACAAACAGCGCTCTTTAAAGAAAAAAACAGACATTGGTTGACAATAGAAGGGTAAGGTAGGTTACAGGGAATTTATTAGGTATAGCTTCGCTTTTAACTTAAACTGGTTGAGAGAGGTACAGTCTTTAACATGGTTGGGAAGGTCATTCCACATTCTGGGCCCCTTGATTTGTAGAGCATTTCTAGTTTGATTAAGTCGTACTCTAGGAATATCAAAACTGTATTTATTTCTGGTGTGATGCTCATGGGTTCTGATACACCCTTCTATGAAGCTTTTGAGATCAGGATTGGCATTATAGTTTAGCGTTTTATATATGTATAATACACATGAGAGAATGTGCAGTGACTTAATGTCTAACATATTCAGAGATTTAAGTAGGGGTACCGAGTGATGTCTGGGGCCAGAATTGGATATTGTCCTAATAGCAGCTTTGTGTTGAGTAATTAGAGGACGTAAGTGATTTTGGGTAGTAGAGCCCCAAGCACAAATACCATAGTTGAGATATGGATAGATAAGGGAGTAATAGAGAGTCACCAGGGCAGGGCGTGGTACATAATATCTGATCTTAGAAAGAATGCCCACAGTTTTTGAAACTTTTTTTGATATGTTTAGAATGTGTCCCTGGAAATTCAACTTGTGGTCAATGAGAATGCCAAGGAATTTGCCATCTAATTTGTTACAAATTTGGGTATTGTTTATTTTGAGATTTATTTGATTAGAGGATTTATTGCCAAACAGAATATAGAAGGTTTTGTCAATGTTAAGGGTGAGTTTGTTGGCAGTTAGCCACAGATGGACTTTATTTAGCTCAGTATTTACTGTGGCATTTAGAGCAAGGGGATCAGGACTGGAGTAAATGAAGGTTGTGTCGTCAGCAAATAGAATTGGTTTGAGGTGTTGAGAGGCATTTGGAAGGTCATTAATGTAGATGAGAAAGAGGAGAGGGCCAAGTATGCTGCCCTGGGGAACACCAATGTTGATGGGTAGGGTGGGAGAAATTGTATTATTCACAGAAACATATTGGAGCCTGTCAGTAAGGTAGGATTTGAGGTATTGTAGGGAGTGTCCTCTGACTCCATAATGATGTAATTTAAGAAGAAGGTTTTGGTGGTTGACAGTGTCAAAAGCTTTACGCAGGTCCACAAACAACCCAACAGGGAACTCATTTTTATCAAGAGCTGTATGAATCGAGTTAAGCATACTAATAAGTGCATCGTTAGTGCTTTTTTTGGGTCTGAAGCCATATTGGCAAGGTCTAAGTATATTGAGTTTGGCTAGATATGAGTAAAGCTGCTTATAGATTAGTTTTTCAAAATTTTTTGACAAGTTTGGCATAATAGATATAGGTCTGTAGTTGTTAACATCTGTGAGATTACCACATTTGTGGACAGGCGTTACTCTCGCTTTTTTTAGAATATCTGGGAAGGTTTGGAGTTCAAGAGACTTGTTGAAGAGCAAAGCAATAACAGGGGCTAAAGATCTGGAGGCTTTTTTGTAAATTAAAGTTGGTATCTCCTCAAGGGCACCAGACTTGGTTTTAAGGGAAAGGATTATCTCATTGACGTCAGTGGAATTAATAGGCTTTAGGTACAGAGACTGTGGATAGTTACCTGAAAGATAGTCATTAATGTCTGTACTGGAAGATGGAATATCATTTGCAAGGGATGAACCAATGGAAGAGAAGAACCTATTGAACTCAATAGCAGAATCAGAGGCTGAAAGCTGACCATCGTTATTAGACAGGAGAGTCGGTTTGTTATTTAAAGACTTCTTTGATCCCAATACTTGAGAAATTGTTCTCCAAGTTTGTTTAATGTTGCTCTTTATTTGGGTAAATTTATCTTCGTAGTATTTAGTTTTGGCTCGTCTAATTATCTTAGACAGCAATAATGAGTAATTCTTTGAGAATTCTTTGGAGACAATTCCTAACCTATACTTCTTTTCAAGGTCATGTTTTTTTATTAATAGATTTAAGTATTCCCTTTGTAAGCCAGGGATTGTTAAGCCTTTTGGTTGTGACTTGTTTTGTAAGCATAGGACAGTGGGTATTATAAAGGCTAAGAGTTTTTTGAAGAAAAGATTGCACTGCTAGGTTGATGTCCACTATGTTACCTAACTCGGACTCCCAGTTGACATTATCAGCAGCAGTTATAAAATTGTCTATAGCAGTTTCATTGTGTAGTCTAAAACGTATCACTCTTGACTCAAGAGGTGGTTTGCTAATGTTAGTTAAGAGAAATGTGGGGTAATGATCTGTAGTGCTATCGGTGATTATACCTGAAGTAAGCGGAGAGGTTATGTTTGTCCAGATGTGATCGAGCGTCGTGGCAGTGCTATCAGTGATTCTAGTAGGTCTAGTGATTAAGGGTATGAGGAAGCAGGAATTCATACAGTTGAGGAAGCTAACAGCAGTGGGGTGTTCAGGCTCGCAGAGGTCAATATTAAAGTCCCCTGCGATAATTAGGTGGTTTTTGTTCAGTCTGTTATCAAGTATTAGATTTCTAAGGTTTGAGTTGAATTCGGACACATCAGTGTTAGGAATTCTATAAACTGCACCCACAGTCAGGACAGACTTGGCACCCTTGACTCTGAAGCTGGCAAAGATATACTCCCCATAGCAGTCTCTGGTTCTAATTTCTTTTAAGCATGTTAGTTCTTGGTGGTAGTAAAGAGCAGTGCCACCACCTCTCTGAAGTTGACGACAGTTGTGAATTGCTGAGTAGTTAGGCATGTTAAAGAGCTGAGTAGTATCCTCTTTCAACCATGTTTCAGTAAGTATAATAAAAGAGAATTTGTTGTCAATAGATTCAATCAAGGCACTAACATCATCGAAGTGTTTACCTAGGGATCTAACGTTCAGATTGATTACAGAGATATTGTGATTATGAGTTAATACATTGTTTACATCATGTGCTGCAAAATATCTGCAATTTAGATCATTAAAGTGATAATTGTCATAGATAGTGGATAAGAGGTTAAGTTCAGGGTCTATACTTGTCTGCATAAAAAAAGCTGATTGCAGGAAAAACAAGGGAAGAAAGGCAAATAACAAGGTAGAAATAAGCTATAAAATAGGGAAAAAGATGTACACAATACAGAACAAAGCAAACTCAAAAGGGGCTTACAGGGGTACAATGGAGTAAGGGAGTATGGCTAGGCTAGGCAACCTAGGTAATAAATGAGATTAACGAAAAAACATATAAACATGGACTATACAAAACACAAGATATAGAAATACAAAACAAAAATATAAACAAGACTAAGCAATACAAAAACAAATTGAGCAAAAATGAAAAATGAGGCAGATTGCTTACAAGTACTCTCAGGTACACTGTAAGTAACAATTTGCAATTTGAGATGCAGGCAAAGCCAGGGGTACAATGGAGTAAGGGAGCATGGCGAGGCTAGGCAACCTAGGTAATAAATGGAATCAAAGAAAAGTTGAATAATAAGCATAGGCAAATTTAAGCTAATGATTATTAACTATAAATAGTTCAGTTATGACTGTATAATTAATAAGACCTGAAGAACTATTTATGCACTCAATTAAATAATTTCAGTAAATGACTAGTTAAGAGTAAGTTAAAAATTAAGTCAGAAAATGAAACAATGAGACTTAGGAAACCTAGCCCCACTAGTTGACAGGGGGTTAATTAAGTTAATTCACTGGGAGTGATAATGAGCTGAGACAGACCACATTGGGAGAGGAAAGCGTTGAGGTTCTCTTCTTTAGTAATTGTGAACATTTTGCCCTCTGCGGTTTTTCTCACCTTTCCCAGCAAACACAGAACGTTTGTGGACGTTTTTAAATGGTTCCACAAAGGTAATACTGTAACTTTTGACATAAATACGTATATCTGACATTCTTAAAACCAAAGGATATAACTAAAAACATATATTCTTATGACACAGTTTTTTAAGATTTATGTAAAAATTTAAAAATAATAGTAAATGCTATGGTATTATAATGTTTTCATGCTTTATATTTAAGAATAAATAATTTTCAGTCAACATTTAGTTTTTTTTGTTTACTTTCTGTAAAGCTATCCAATTTACGTTCTTATAACATAAATATAACATTTATATGACGTCAGTATAACGTTATTTACACGACATCATTACGTTATTATGATGTTATATTAACGTATAATTCCTGTGTGAAAACCAGAATATATATTGAACTTTATGTTTTAAACATTGTAAAGTTATCATAAAACTTGGATTAGACGGTAAGCATGCTTTACTTATGAAAATATACAAACAAATCAACAAAAACATTTTAACATAAAAAACATAAACATAACATAAATTAATTGCATGCATGGGAGTTAACTGGAACTCTGTAATATTGCATACATGAACCTTAAGGTACAAACCCAGTGTATTTACTCATACAGTTCTTTCCTAAATCTAAATTTTTCCAATTTTTACACTTTGTTTCGAGTTCTGTCTTGTGTTGCTACTTTTAATACCCCATTAATGTCCCCTTTGTTATGTCCATTCATCCCATTGTGCACCTCTACCATATATCACTCCTAATTCTTTGCTTTTCTAGAGAATGTAATATAAGCTTTGACAATCTTTCTTCATATGACAGGTTAACAGGTAGAACAAAGATTACCATTTATATATGGATAACCATTATAAGTCGGTTTGAATGAGTGAATTGCTGCTTGAAGATAGGTATATACACGTGTGGTACTATCAGATTGCATCGTGGTGAGCCTAAAACCCTTCAGATCCAAGCAAAGGGTAAAATGCCAGCAGATACAATTGCGAACACATTGATACCAAAATGAAAGACATATGACGAGAATTGAGGTAACCAAAGTGAAAAGTGTGTTCACATTACATTGCACTAGAGTGCTCCCAGGTTACTTTCTCTCACTTTCTCTGTTTTGTGTGGATGGTCCGCCGTGCTTTCATCACGTCAGCGGGTGGAGCACGCTGCTGTTTTTGACATTTCATGCATAAATTCCGGTTGGAAATTCTATTGCGAACACATTGATACCAAAATGAAAGACCTAGGATGACAATTGAGGTGACCAGAATGAAAAGAGTGTATACATTTTATCGCTCTTGTGCGCTCCCTGGTAACACGCTCTCGCTTTCTCTGTTTGTTGCGGATGGTAAGCCGGGCTTTTGGAGTTTATATGCCTTTAGTCCTGTAGAGAATTCTATTGCGAACACATTGATGCTAAATTGAAAAACCTAGGATGAGAATTGAGGTAACAAAGTTGAAAAGGGTATACACTTTTCAGTATTATCACGCTCAGCTTTCTTTTTCTGGTACCCTTGGCCTACATTCATCTTGTCGGCGGGTGGAGCGCGCTGCTGTCTTTGACATTATATGCACATAGTTCTGTTGGGAATTCTATTGCGAACGCATTGATACCAAAATGAAAGACATAGGACGAGAATTAAGGTGACAAAGTTGAAAAGAGTATACACTTTTCAGTATTTCCGCACACTACCAGGGAATGTCCAAAAAAAAATGGAGAGAGTGGAGGGGTAACTTGCTCAAAACGCGAAATTGTTTGGGGAGATTAACTTTCGTTCAATACTATTATGCAAGAGGAGCGACACATCTATGGTTCATCCAATAAAATCAGCAGACTTCTAGATGTTACTACTGCTCGGCTTAGACTCGGTTACAAGTATTTCTGGGAATTCTCATTATCTGCCGATGTAGACCTGACCAAATGTTAACTGTCAACAAAATTATTCGCACACCCTCCGTCACTATGTGATAGTGAATTCAGAGACAATTTTATAACCAATGTACCAACGATGTGTCAATATTTCATTCAAAATTATCTGGTACCAGAAATTTTAGCCAAATATCCCCAGTTTGCTAACTGTAAGTAGTAACAAAGTGATTGTAACCTATCCACCGCTGCCCACTGGATGGGGGGCGGTGTGCAGGACAAACATATCAATTGTGACACTAGCTCTCCACATATGTCAGTTGCTTAATTTAGAAACTGTACTTGTGATCGATCTCGAACCCATTGTTGATGTGACGACTTATACTGAATTTTGTAACTAGCTCATCAAGATTGTAACTTGCTTAGCTAAATGAATTGTGGGGTTCAGTCCCTGAGCCCATTATGTGCCTCTGCAACCCTTTCCACTACCGCCCACAAGATGGGTATGGGATGCATAATAAATGAACTAAACTAACTTTAAGGCATCCTGAAAGAAAGCTTGGAGGGTTTGAAAAATTGCAGAACGAAGCCGTGAGGATAATCCTTGGGTGCCCTCGTACCACAAAGATACTTAATATGAGAAAGGAACTTAATATTCCGAGCGTTGTTTATCGTGTTACTGAAAATAACTGTCAAATTGGTATAAAAATGCTTAGGCTAGCTCATCCTAACCCTTGCACAGAAGCCCTCCAGAATTTCTTTATTGAATGTTGAAAACAACCCTCAAGTTGACTATTTCCGTAACAGCATGCACTCCTGTATGCTAATCCCCACAATCACCAAGCCCACCCGAGTCACTCAAACATCTGCCACTACCCTGGATCACCTTTGGACTAATATAACAGCTCCCCTTACATCTGGGGTAATTTATGACAGAACAACTGACCACTATCCTACTTTCCTCATAGCAAACATTGACACATCACCACCAGAAACCAAAAAACTTTCATTCAGGCTACATAGTGAATCAGCTTTAGGCAATCTCTCTAATGCACTTCACAATATTAACTGGGAATCTGAATTTAATAATTCACAGGATATAAACTCATCAACTAACCTCTTTCTCTACAAAACTCTAAGCCTCTACAACACTCACTGTCCCCTCCTTACCAAACAAGTAACTGATAAAAGAAAAAATAACCCGTGGCTCACAAGTGGCATAATTAAATCAATCAACAAAAAACATGAATACGAAAAGAAATTTAGGAGTGGCCTAATTCCAATGGAAGTAGTTAAAAGGTACTCGTCAGTGCTTACCAGTATCATAAGAAAAGCAAAACTTTCATATTATGAGACTAGATTCAAAGAAGCAAAAGGCAACATGAAAAGCACATGGAATACCATCTCTAACATCCTGGGAACTAAACAACACTCCCACAACCAGATAACACTCTCTAAGGATGGCCTTACACTGTCATCTGACTTAGAAATGGCGAATGAATTTAATAGCTTCTTTTCATCGATTGGTGCTAACCTTGCAAGTAAAATCCCACAGACTCAGACACATATCTCTCAGGCAGCTATCCAAACTCTCTTCTCCTCTCACCAGTCAGCCCGTCAGATGTTGTGTCCATCATACATTCACTAAAAACCAAAGCTGGGAACATCAGTGAAATCCCATCCATTGTATACAAGAGCGCCTCCCATATGCCCTTGCACCACCTATAGCTCTGCTGTTCAACAAATCCCTTGAGTGTCATACATTCCCTGATATCCTTAAAAACGCAAGAGTAACGCCAGTTCATAAAGGAGCTAGTGGATTATGTTGCATCTCTGCTTGCCTTGATGACTGAAAGAAAGCTTAAAGGGCTTGAAAACTTGCAGAACGAAGCCTTGAAGATAATCCTTGGATGTCCCTAGTACCACAAAGATACTTAACATGAGGAAGGAACTTAATATTAACTTAATAATAGAATATGAGTGCATATTCTACTGCATTACTATTTGTAATGATCCTCATATTGTGCTTCAGTAATCCAATGTATAACCCTGAGATGTTTTCCTAATTGTACTTAGGATTCCTTGTTCATTATTGTGTATTGTTCTGATCTGCTTTTGTGTCAAATTCTTGCATCGTACCTGTAAACAATTTTTTGACAATTTTACTGTAATTATCCTACTTAAAATCATCTGTACTTGTAAAGTAAAGCTGTAATGTACCTGTTAAACACTTTTTATCAATTTTACATTTAATTATTTCTCTAAAACTCTGTTTAAGAATTTGCTCAAAGATTAGTTTAAGGACTTGCCCGAAACTCTATATATGCAAGCTAGTGGTTTTACAAGATTATAATTCTAACTTAAGCTCTATGTTGTGTCTTAACCCCCCAATGTACGTTCTTGTATATATATAAATAAATAAAATAAATAAATAACGAGGGATCGAGGCATTAATGCGCAGTACGTGCTTCCCTCATCTGTGACGTCACAGCGCCATCTGACGACAGCATAAACACAGGCGGCCATTTTATGTTCCACCAAGATTAAAAAAAAAAAATAATTTTGCCCCGAGGGGCGAGTTTATTGGGCAGCGCCCAATGTGTTCGCAATAGAATGTTCTACAAGAACATGTATAAAATAAGTGACACAGAGATTATTGATGTGTGTATTTGTGTGGGTGATTATAAATATGCATGTGTATGTATATATGTATACGTATATATATATATATATATATGTACATGTATGTATGAGAGTGTGTACATGTATATATAACATTAATAATTTTGTAACTAGCGTCAAAAATTGTTATTTGCTTAGCTAAACAAACTAGAGAGTTCAGTTCCTGAACCCATTATGTGCCTCTGTAATCCTTTACACCACCGCCCACGGGATGGGTATGGGGTGCATAATAAAGAAAGATATTGAAATAATAAGGGTATGAAATGTATCAACATAAAACATTAATGTTAATGGCCATCAGGTAAAATCAGGTTATTATTTGTAAAGAATTTAAATGAGTTAAACTAAATACGAACTTAATATGTTTTGCTAACGCAAAAATATATTCCCGAGGTATTGTAATTGCAAATAAATATTTAATACAATTATTTGTATCATTTTTTTTATTTTAGATTTCCGTATTGCTTGATAATATATAATAGCGTTTAGATAATGCTAGCGCTGGACATTCTTTAGGCTCGTTGCATGTTGTGGTAGTCGCCGCCATTTTAAAACCGTGTCGAGAGGGACGGCTGCTGGCTTATCCACAAAATCCTGCTGCATCTTCAATAGTTAAGGTAACTGTTTTCTTTTATTTGCTCTTAGACATGTGTAGTATATATATAAGCTTGTGGTGGTAGGCTGGATGGTGTGTTGATGGCCCTGGAGGCGTGTTGATGGCCTGGAGGCGTGTTGATGGCCCTGGCTGGATGGTGTGTTGATGGTGGTGTTGTGTTGATGGCCCTGGAGGTGTGTTGATGGTGGTGTTGTGTTGATGGCCCTGGAGGTGTGTTGATGGTGGTGTTGTGTTGATGGCCCTGGAGGTGTGTTGATGGTGGTGTTGTGTTGATGGCCCTGGAGGTGTGTTGATGGTGGTGTTGTGTTGATGGCCCTGGAGGTGTGTTGATGGTGGTGTTGTGTTGATGGCCCTGGAGGTGTGTTGATGGTGGTGTTGTGTTGATGGCCCTGGAGGTGTGTTGATGGTGGTGTTGTGTTGATGGCCCTGGAGGTGTGTTGATGGTGGTGTTGTGTTGATGGCCCTGGAGGTGTGTTGATGGTGGTGTTGTGTTGATGGCCCTGGAGGCGTGTTGATGGTGGTGTTGTGTTGATGGCCCTGGAGGCGTGTTGATGGTGGTGTTGTGTTGATGGCCCTGGAGGTGTGTTGATGGTGGTGTTGTGTTGATGGCCCTGGAGGTGTGTTGATGGTGGTGTTGTGTTGATGGCCCTGGAGGCGTGTTGATGGCCCTGGAGGTGTGTTGGTGGCCCTAGCTGGAGGTGTGTTGATGGCCCTATATATTATATTAGGAATATCAGAGGTCCCAGGACAATTATTGTGCATGTGTAGTATGTATATTTATGTAGTATATTTGGCATATTTAATGGCATTTAGTTAAGGCCACTTAGTGGCATGTCTCTGCACCGTTTCCAGTTTGTTGATATGCTTTCTAAGATATGGGCACCATACAACTGCTGCATACTCCAACTTTGGTGTAACAAAAATTGTGAACAATTTCAAAATTTTCAAAATTTCAATTTCAAAATTTCAAAAAATGCATTTTTATATCATTAGTATTGAATAATAATAATGCAAATAATTGACTTATAAATGATGTACAATTAATTGGTAGGTGATATTATATTATTAATATTTTTTCATTCTTGCAAAGCCTTAACAAAGCCATTAACATGTTAATATAAACTTGATCACCTTCCACTTATTTTCTCATGTGCTACCTACATGTACAAAACCTTATTCCTAAATGCATATTTTGTTCTGAAGCTTGTCCTTTATATGTTGTGTATCACCATCTCTGGAGAGTTTTATCTGATTGATGTATAAATTACTTTTAATTTTACAGAATATTATTGTTATACTGAATTTATTATTATATAAATAACTTAATTTTACAGAATCATCTATCAACGCACATCCACAAGTTGAGGAGGAGGATGTGACCTTCCAGATTTCTCAAGTACTGAAACATAGACCAAACAGGCCTGGTGGATCTAGGTACAAGGTAAAATAATTTAAATTTTTTTTTTTTTTTTCCTAATTGTCCGATATATATATATATATATATATATATATATATATATATATATATATATATATATGTCGTACCTAGTAGCCAGAACGCACTTCTCAGCCTACTATGCAAGGCCAAATTTGCCTAATAAGCCAAGTTTTCCTGAATTAATATATTTTCTATAATTTTTTTCTTATGAAATGATAAAGCTACCCATTTCATTATGTATGAGGTTAATGTTTTTTTATTGGAGTTAAAATTAACGTAGATATATGACCGAACCTAACCAACCCTACCTAACCTAACCTAACCTATCTTTATAGGTTAGGTTAGGTTAGGTAGTAGAGAAAGTTAGGTTAGGTTAGGTTAGGTAGTCGAAAAACAATTAATTCATGAAAACTTGGCTTATTAGGCAAATCGGGCCTTGCATAGTAGGCTGAGAAGCGAGTTCTGGCTACTAGGTACGACATATATATATATATATATATATATATATATATATATATATATATATATATATATATATATATATATATATATATATATATATATATATATATATATATATATATATAGTGTGTGTGTGTGTGTCGTACCTAGTAGCCAGAACGCACATCTCAGCCTACTATACAAGGCCCGGTTTTCCTAATAAGCCAAGTTTTCATGAATTAATGTTTTTTCGACTACCTAACCTAACATTTTCAGCTACCTAACCTAACCTATAAAGATAGTTTAGGTAGGGTTGGTTAGGTTCGGTCATATATCTATATTAATTTTAACTCCAATAAAAAAAGAATTGACCTCATACATAATGAAATGGATAGCTTTATCATTTCATAAGAAAAAAAATAGAGAAAATATATTAATTAATGAAAACTTGGCTTATTAGGCAAATCGGGCCTTGCATAGTAGGCTGAAAAGTGCATTCTGGCTACTAGGTACGACATATATATATATATATATATATATATATATATATAGTTATAGTTAGTGTGTGTGTAAATACCTAAGTGTAGTTACAGGATGAGACCGTCTTCCCAGCACTCTTTGTCATATAACGCTTTGAAACTACTGACAGTCTTGGCCTCCACCACCTTCTCACCTAACTTGTTCCAACCGTCTACCACGCTATTTGCGAAAGTGAATTTTCTTATATTTCTTTAGCATCTGTGTTAAGCTAGTTTCAATCTATGACCTCCTGTTCTTGAAGTTCCAGGTCTCAGGAAATCTTCGCTGTCGATTTTATCAATTCCTGATACTATTTTGTATGTAGTGATCATATCACCTCTTTCTTCTGTCTTTTAGTTTTGGCATATTTAATGCCTCTAACCTCTCCTCGTAGCTCTTGCCCTTCAGTTCTGGGAGCCACTTAGTAGCATGTCTTTGCACCTTTTCCAGTTTGTTGATGTGCTTCTTAAGATATGGGCCAACTTCTGTTGTTGGGCACCACACAACAGCTGCATATTCTAGCTTTGGCGTAACAAAAGTCATGAACAATTTCTTTAGTATATCGCCATCCATGTATTTAAACGCAATTCTAAAGTTAGAAAGCGTAGCATAGGCTCCTCGCACAATATTCTTTATGTGGTTCTCAGGTGATAGTTTTCTATCTAGAACCACCCCTAGATCTCTTTCTTTATCAGAATTCTTTAAAGATTTCTCACATAATGTATAGGTTGTGTGGGGTCTATGTTCTCCTGTTCCACATTCCATAACATGGCATTTATTAACATTAAATTCCATTTGCCAAGTGGTGCTCCATATACTTATTTTATCCAGGTTTTCTTGAAGGGCATGACAATCATCTAAATTTCTTATCCTTCCTATTATCTTAGCATCATCAGCAAACATGTTCATGTAATTCTGTATACCAACTGGTAGATCATTTATGTAGACAATAAACATCACTGGTGCAAGAACTGAACCCTGTGGTACTCCACTTGTGACATTTCTCCAGTCCGATACATTGCCTCTGATTACTGCCCTCATTTTTCTATCAGTCAGAAAATTTTTCATCCATGTTAGAAGCTTACCTGTCACCCCTCCAATATTTTCCAGTTTCCAGAACAACCTCTCTATGTGGAACTCTGTCGAATGCCTTTTTTAGGTCCAGATAGATGCAGTCAACCCAACCATCTCTTTCCTGTAATATATCTGTTGCTCGATCATAGAAACTGAGTAAATTCGATACACAGGATCTTCCAAATCGAAAACCATACTTTCTGTCTGAAATTATATCATTTCTCTCCAGGTGTTCTACCCATTTAGTTTTAATTATTTTTTCCAATATTCCAATTCCAATTTTTTCCAATAATGTGTGTGTGTGTATGTATATTTGTGTTGTTGAATATGACCGAAAGTCATAGTCTTTCTGCCCCTCTCC
>NC_091179.1:40394133-40511633 GCF_040958095.1 Procambarus clarkii
TCTGTCTATGCTTGATGCACAACTTGTCTAAACACGCAAGTGAAGTCAATTGATTTTGAGTAGCCCCTCACTATGCTCTAGTTGCCCTTGGGAGGTGGTGATCTTTGGGGGATTTAAATACTCCGAACTTACCATCTCTTTTAGGGGTCTGAGTTGTGGTGCAGTGGGTTAAAGGCGTACCAGTTATGGCAGTTGCTGTAAGGCTTCTGTGCTGGCTAGAGTTCGAATCTTCTGGTGGGAAAGTGTTCTAAGGTTCTATAACTTCTCTTGCGTGTTTAGGCAAGTTGTGCATTAAGCATAGACACAGAGTTCTCCCATATTAACAGGAATTTGATGAAAGAACGTGAGTAGCCCCTCACTATGCTCTAGTTGCCCTTGGGAGGTGTTGATCTTTGAGGGATTTAAATACTCTGAAATTACCATCTCTTTTATGGGTCTGAGTTGTAGTACAGTGGGTTAAAGGCGTACCAGTTATGCCAGTTGCTGTAAGTCTTCTGTGCTGGCTAGGGTTCGAATCTCCTGGTGTGAAAGTGTTCTTAGGTTCTATATATATATATATATATATATATATATATATATATATATATATATATATATATATATATATATATATATATATATATATATATATATATATATATATGTCGTACCTAGTAGCCAGAACGCACTTCTCAGCCTACTATGCAAGGCCCGATTTGCCTAATAAGCCAAGTTTTCCTGAATTAATATATTTTCTCTAATTTTTTTCTTATGAAATGATAAAGCTACCCATTTCATTATGTATGAGGTAAAAAAAATTTTATTGGAGTTAAAATTAACTTAGATATATGACCGAACCTAACCAACCCTACCTAACCTATCTTTATAGGTTAGGTTAGGTTAGGTAGCCGAAAAAGTTAGGTTAGGTTAGGTTAGGTTAGGTAGGTTAGGTAGTCGAAAAAACATTAATTCATGAAAACTTGGCTTATTAGGCAAATCGGGCCTTGCATAGTAGGCTGAGAAGTGCATTCTGGCTACTAGGTACGACATATATATATATATATATATATATATATATATATATATATATATATATATATATATATATATATATATATATATATATATATATATATATATATATATATATATATATATATATATATATATATATACATTAGACAACTCTACACTTTCATTACATACACTTTCATCACCCACCTTTACTCTCACTTTCTCATACACACCTGCTACACATACTCACCCTATCCTAATCCATACACCCCATTAAACACCCACTAGGACTAGAACCCGGCGAGAGGGGCACCTGTCACACACTGAGATGGATTGCCCCCGCACCACCTGGACACCTATCCCACAGATGGGCGACCTGCTCGTCAGGACGCACCCGGTTCTAGTCCTAGATTTCACTACTACCATCTTGTTGTTGACTTATTGTGTAGTTGGAAATAACCAACAGTTTATTCCTCATTTTGCTACTAATATTAGTATTTACTAACATCACTAATGCGTAGAATTAATGGTATTCATGTTTTCTATAGTAAGGCAATATTTGCCATATCCTTCCTAGTCCTTATGACGCCGGGACGGCAACATCAAGCTGAAACATGAATTCTTCCACGTTTTGTTGGAATATTATCGAGTCCAGTTAATTACCTTTTCTTTCTAAGTATCATTCTTTATGAAAGAATCTATTTAATTTGTGTACTTTTGTATACTAAACTCGATCATTTAATCAAATTGATTATCTCAGTGAATATTACTGCGACGTAAATTAATTTTATGTCGATCCTCCTCGTTTAATTCTTGCAATGTTAATTAAACCTATTGCCTTGCGAGAAGAGGTATTATGATTTAATATATTTATCTGTGACATTAATACTTGTCACGATTTCTTACTTCCCTAATTAATTGCCAGTAAATAAAATACTTTAAGCTCGAGATCACTTTGGAGCGTTCTGCATATGCGTATCCGAGCGCGGGGAAGAAGGAGAGCGTCACTCTGCCCTAGACTCTCACGGGTGCAATCCGGACGCCATTACATAGAGAACAACGTGGTCAAGCAGTGCAATATCGCTGCTAATTATTTGTGTCTGGGAGTTTATAGTTATCCCATAATTCGACCTTCTGCATCAGCTGAACGTCAGGCAATATCAACTGCTCCTACAATCAGCAGACACGATCCTGGCGAGTGTAATAAGTATAACAGTTCCTACGTTAGTTATTTTGTAAGCATACATTATTAACGTGTAGGTTACTCGTCGTCACATGGCCAGCAGACCACAAAACCCACGTTAGTTTCTGTCATATATATGTCCGCACCTTTACTAATAAATAGTGGAATAATATGTTAGCCTAGGCATTGTCCTACAAGTTTACTGTGATTCCAGCATGGATCGAGAGAACAAGCTGAGATAATCTTCCCTTCCATGCGTTTCCATTGCCCTGTATTCATAACGACAACCTTGGCAACGAGATTACGTCTACGAGTATTTGAGCTATGAATTGAGCATTGTGAAGTCTCCTTTACTAGCTAAGCCCTTATACTAATTTTTTGTAGATACCTTAGTCACATTCTTAATTGATTTATTTCTATGATTTATTACTTGTTACGTACTTGCTTTATGTGTTATTCATTTCTTATGTATGTATATAATATTGCAATGTGTAATTAGACCAATTCAACATAATCATGTTGAATTCAACATAATTCAATTCAACTCAACATTGTCAATTCAACATAATCACTTCAGTGTAGAACCAGCACTGAAATTATACTAGGAATATATTTATCTTTAGTACCGAACCCCCCAGATTTATATGTGTTAAGTGTACTCTTTAATTAATTATAATTACAGTTTATTTAATGTTCTTTATATTTCATTGATTTAATCTAGGTCCATAGGACACTGGTTCTTTGGGTCTTTACACAGTAATTTATTTTTCCTTCTTTTATAGCAAAGGAGGTGGTTCTTCGAGCTATATTACTATTCCATTTATATGATTATTATTGATATTGAGATTTAGACTTTTACCGCATTGTGTAGTGCCCACAAGTATTGATTTTTGGGGTGGGTAGGCGCATGTGCAGTAGGGAAGGAATGTCCCTCTCCCAGAGGATAGTGACAGGTGTGTTGACCTCAGGCCACATGCCGAGCGGGGCAGGTGCTTGACCCGTATTGCTCCATGGGGAGGAGCTTATACAGATCAATAGTCACACAGCTATCGCCTGACCATCCTTATACCCATGGGAGCCCCCAGTCTGAATAGCTAGTGGTCTATGGTGGACGTTCTGTGTGATGCTCCTACTATGACTTCATCATGAAAAAACGGGTGTAATAATTTCCTCAGTGATGAAACTTCCATTGAAAAATATGATAATACCCCCCATACCCTCAGTGGGAGTTTTAGTAGAAATTTTATCAAATGAAGAAAGACCAGGAACTCACATAACTAGATACGACGGTAAGTATGATAATTTTTTATTTTGTTTTCTTTTTGTCTCTATCTCCTTTCATCATTCATTCCCTTGTTATTTTAGATACTTATACACTATATTTTCACTTGTCCCTTGTTTTACCTGTATCTCATACACCCCTTCTCCTGTGAATGATCATTTTGATATTTTACACCCCATATATTTTAATACTTGTCCACTCTATTTTGACTTCCCCGTTTCTATCACTCACTTGCATTATCGATCTAATTTCCGTGCATCTCATACTACCCTTCTACTCTGAACGATCATTTTTTATATTTTACCTCCATACATTTTGATACTCGTCTACTCTCTCTTGAACTACCTTTTCATTTCACTAACTTGCATCATTTTGCAACATTCATCTTGCATCGTTTTGAAACATCCATGTTGGTATTGATGGTGTTGTATCAATTTGGTAAACACACATCCTCACCCATCTCCTCAACACACATCCTTCCCTACTCCCCCAACACACATCCACCCCATCTCCCTTAACATACATCCTATCCGTCTCCCCAACACACACCCTCCCCAGTCTCCCCTAACATACATCCTCCCCATCTCCCCTAACACACACATCCTTCCCATCTCCCCAACATACATCCTCCTCGTCTCCCACATAAACTGATTCGTTGTGTACAACCACATACACCCTTGTTATCTAACACACAGTGGATCATATGGATCGAAAGAACTTTGTAACACAGCATCATCATGGGTTCAGGGATAGCAAGTCCTGCCTCACAGGGTTAATTGAATTCTATGACCAGGCAACAAAAATCAGGCAAGAATAAGAGGGGTGGGCAAACTGCATATTTTTAGATTGCCAGAAAGCCTTTGACACAGTACCACACAGGAGGCTAGTGCAAAAGCTGGAGATGAAGGCAGGAGTGAAAAGGGATGGTACTCCATTGGATAAGGGAGTACCTAACCAACAGAAGACAGAGAGAGTCACAGTGAGGGGAAAGTCTCAGACTGGCGAGGCGTCACCAGTGGAGTCCCACAGGGTTAAGTCCTTGGACCTATACTGTTTCTGATACATGTAATTGATCTCCCAATGGGTATTGAATCGTTCCTCTCATTGTTTGCTGACGATTCAAAAATTATAAGGAGGATTAAGACAGAGAAAGATAGTATGAGGTTACAAGATGACCTAGACTAACTGAACGAATGGTCCAAAATGGCTACTAAAGTTCAACCCGAGTAAATTTAAGGTAATGAAACTAAGGCGGTGGATCATGAGGCCAGACACAGGATTCAGAATGGGAGATGGCGTCCTTCATGAAACGGACACAGAAAAAGATATAGCAGTTGATATCACACCAAATCTATCTCCTGAAGCCCACATTAAAAGATTAACATCTGCGGCGTATGCGAGGCTGGCTAACATCAGAACTGCCTTCAGGAACCTGTGTAAGGAATCATTCAGAACCTTGTATACCACATATGTAAGACCAATCCTGGAGTATTCAGGTCCCAGCATGGAGCCCGTACCTTGTCAAGCACAAGGGAAGGGATGGGAACTATGAGGAGAAAGTATCAACCCATTACTGCTATGTAGCACTTAAAAGGGGTCAGGATAAAGATTTGGGATGGGACAGGGAGGGGGGGGGAAGGAATGATGCCCAGCCACTTGGAAAGTCTGGGATTGAACGCTGACCTGCATAAATCGAGACCGTCGTTCTACCGTCCAGCCCAAGTGGTTGGGCGGGTCAAGCACAAGACGCAGCTGGAAAAGTTCAGAGGTATGAAAATAGGCTAGTCCCAGAACTAAGAGGCATGAGTTGCGATGAAAGGCTGCGTGAAATGCACTTCACGACACTGGAAGACAGAAGAGTAAGGGGAGACATGATCACTACATACAAAATTCTCGATGGAATTGAGAGGGTAGATAAGGATAAACTGTTTAACATGGGCGGTATGCAAACAAGGGGACACAGGTGGAAACTGAGTACCCAAATGAGCCACTGGGACGTTAGAATTAACTTTTCAGTGTCAGAGTAGTTAACAGATGGAATGCATTCGGCAATGATGTGGTGGAGGCAGACTCCACACACAGTTTTAAATGTTGATATGATAGAGCCCAGTAGGCTCAGGAATCTGTACACCAGTTGAGTGACAATTAAGACGCGTGTCCAAAGATCCAGAACTCAACCCCCCGCAAGCAGAACTAGGTGAGTACAACTAAGTGAGTACACTCTTCCTATCACATACTCCTCACTCACACACCTCACCACACAAGGTTCTGCCCTGAACGCAACTCTATCTGAACATTAGTTTTGCATGTACAGTGTAGCATATCATCAGTAATTCTCAATCAGGTCAGATGGCTACATTGCGTGGAAATGTGATCTAGGTGCTACGCTGAGTCACAAAGTCACAATGTGGAGGCTTGCGTTGAGTTCCAAGTACACAACCTCGAGAACTACGTTGCGACTCAAGGGTACGACTTCGAGGTCTGCGTTGAGACACAAGTACAGGACCTAAAAGGTTGCATTGATACCCATGAACAGGACCTCGTGAGCCGCGTTGATGCCCAAGGACAGGGCCAGAAGCTGCGTTGAGACGCAAGGAAATTCCCTTAAGGACTGCGTTGAGACCCAAGGAAACAAGTTTTAGTTGTCCGTTGAGGCTTTTAGACAAGATCTCGAGGATTACTTGGAGACCCATGGAAAAGACCTCAAGGACGGCATTGAGACCCAAGGACACAAATTCAAGTGTTAATTTCAAATCCAAGCTGCACAATCTCGAGGCGTGCATCGAGACCCAAGGACAAGACGTAGAAGGCTGCGTCGGATTCCGAGAACATATCCTCACGAAGTGCGTTGATGCCCATGGAACATATTCTAAGCGATCGCCTTGGGATCCAAAGAAACGATTAAAAACGAAACATTGAGACAAATAACACAACGTCGAAAATTATGTTGAGACCCAAGTACACGACCTCGAAGGCTACGTGGAGTTCCAACGACACGAATTTGAGGACTGCGTTGAAAGGCATTGAAAACATCGGGAGTTTCGTTGAGAGACAGTGAAACGACCTCGAGGGTTGCATTGAATCCAAAAGACTAAAAACCAAGAGCTGCATTTAAGACCAAAGTACACGACTGCAAGGAATGCGTTAAGATTCAAAGATACGACATCGACAGCTGCGTTGAGATGAAAAACAACATTTTGGTGCAGCATTTAGACAGAGGACACGCCATGAAGAGGTTGCGTTGAAACAATAGGGGACAACGTCAAGGACATTTTTTAAACCCAACGACCCGTCATCGATAGGATACATCAGGATCAAAGGACAGGATTTTCAAGGGCTTCATTCGGACCAAGAGACACAACCTCGAGGGTTATTTTTGAGGCCCAAGGATTCAATCTCGAGGGATGTTTTGATACCCAAAGATACGACTTCTTGGATTGATTTGAGGCCCAGTGACACAACGTAGAGAGCTGCGGTGACATTTCGAGACGAACGAACTCACTATTGACGTTTCCCACGATGTGACGTCCGGTCCATTATTTGTGTTTTACCCTGAGTGCTACAGCACGCGTTCTCTGTGTTTACATCTTGTATACGACAATCATTCAGAGGTTAAGCTTCAGGCTTCAAATTAATCAACTTTTGTTGAAAGGTATTTAAAAAAAATCCTGACTTTATGAATGTATGTGTGTGTACATCTGTTTGTGATCGAGAATGTTTTTAGTTATAAGGCATAAGTACAATTTTAGATTGTATTAGACATGTTTCATAATGTGTACTATAAAACTAAGGCTGCAAAAAGATATTCTTTGTTAACATAAGTGCTGCTATGTATAATAGGGATTTTTATAAAATTAATTATATGTCTTTTATGATTTGGTAGGGATATTATTATTATATGACTCATGCTTAGTTAAATATTGCTGGTTGAGTACTAGTTCAAGCTATTTTGTGTCCGCTGTTCATGTGAATGTGTTTAATCAGACTACAGCAACTGCACTTAGTCCATGTTACTCCCAGCTTGTAGCTGATCTTTGGAAAGAAATAAATAGAAGAACAAGTGTGGGTTTGTGATTACTGTGAAGCTTAGATTGACGCCGTTTTGACACCTTTGGGTGAAACTAATTTTTTTTAGCCAAACCGGTAGTCTTCTCAAATCTGATATATTATAACTGACATGATATTTTTACATTTTTAATAATATATTTATTTCATAGAAATTTCACATGCAGGTTTTTAACCTGTTAGACAAATAACATGACATATTTTTAGCTGCCTCAGGGACACCGGACACGTTCTACATGAGGGACATAAGACACGTTCTGCATGGGGGACACCAGACAAGTTCTGCATGAGGGACACCAGACACGTTCTGCATGAGGGACACCAAACAAGTTCTGCACGAGGGACACCAGACACGTTCTGCATGAGGGACACCAGACAAGTTCTGCATGAGGGGCACCAGACACGTTCTGCATGAGGGACACCAGACACGTTCTACATGAGGGACATAAGACACGTTCTGCATGGGGGACACCAGACAAGTTCTGCATGAGGGACACCAGACACGTTCTCCATGAGGGACACCAGACAAGTTCTGCATGAGGGACACCAGACACGTTCTGCATGAGGGGCACCAGACACGTTCTGCATGAGGGACACCAGACACGTTCTGCATGGGGGACACCAGACACGTTCTGCATGGGGGACACCAGACACGTTCTGCATGAGGGACACCAGACACGTTCTGCATAAGGGACACCAGACACGTTCTGCATGAGGGGCACCAGACACGTTCTGCATGAGGGACACCAGACACGTTCTGCATGAGGGACACCAGACACGTTCTGCATGAGGGACACCAGACACGTTCTGCATGAGGGACTCCAGACACGTTCTGCATGAGGGGCACCAGACACGTTCTGCATGAGGGGCACCAGACACGTTCTGCATGAGGGGCACCAGACACGTTCTGCATGAGGGGCACCAGACACGTTCTGCATGAGGGGCACCAGACACGTTCTGCATGAGGGGCACCAGACACGTTCTGCATGAGGGGCACCAGACACGTTCTGCATGGGGACACCAGACACGTTCTGCATAAGGGACACCAGACACATTCTACATAAGGGACACCAGACACATTCTACATAAGGGACACCAGACACGTTCTGCATGGGGGACACCAGACACGTTCTGCATGGGGGACACCAGACACGTTCTGCATGGGGGACACCAGACACGTTCTGCATGGGGGACACCAGACACGTTCTGCATGGGGGACACCAGACACGTTCTGCATGGGGGACACCAGACACGTTCTGCATAAGGGACACCAGACACATTCTACATAAGGGACACCAGACACATTCTACATAAGGAACATCAGACACGTTCTACATAAGGGACACCAGACACGTTCTACATAAGGGACACCAGACACATTCTACATAAGGGACACCAGACACATTCTACATAAGGGACTCCAGACACGTTCTGCATGGGGGACACCAGACACGTTCTACATAAGGGACTCCAGACACATTCTACATAAGGGACTCCAGACACGTTCTGCATGGGGGACACCAGACACGTTCTACATGAGGGACACCAGACAAGTTCTGCATGAGGGACACCAGACACGTTCTGCATGAGGGGCACCAGACACGTTCTGCATGGGGGACACCAGACACGTTCTGCATAAGGGACACCAGACACATTCTACATAAGGGACACCAGACACGTTCTGCATAAAGGACACCAGACACATTCTACATAAGGGACACCAGACACGTTCTGCATAAGGGACACCAGACACGTTCTACATAAGGGACACCAGACCCTAAGGGTCTGATAGATGAGTGGACAGCGCACGGGACTCGTAATCCTGTGGCCCGGGTTTGATTCCCGGCGTATTCAAATGCACATATATATACGTCCTTCTTACAAACCCACCTACATCCAGCCTTGTCCCTTGTCTTATGCCGTTTGAAATCTACTAAAAATCCTTGCTTCCTCACACCCTCAATCACTATTTTGCTCACTTTCTTCCTAACCTTCACTTTCTCCTAATAAATAAGTCATAAATTACCTTATTACTCTCTTTCGCCAGTCTACTAACACCTGTTGGAAATATTCAACAATTATTTCTCATCCCCTAATGCAATAGGATGTATTCCTGTATTGGGCGTCATAATCTTTTAATATTCATTTACTAATCCCTAGTACAATGGGATGTATTTTCTGCACTAAGCGTCATAATTAACTAGCACCAGTAATCCGTAGTTTAGTATCACAAAATTCATTGCATTAGGATGTGGAACATCATGAAATTTCTCCTAGAATTGTGGCAGTGTTGCGTCAGCCACCCACAGAGAATAAATTTCCACATATCTTTAGATCTAATATAGATGTCCAACCATTTACTTTCCTTTGTTAAGGATAATTATTTATTAAAAGGTTTACTTTGTTTAGTATATTACAGTTTACTGGAATTCACTTACTAGGTAAATAGCTGTTCCAGTAAATAATATTATAACCTAAAATCATTTCACTTCCAAAGGATTCTCGATTTATTTGTGCACTCTACATTAACTGACCTGCACTGCGAGAATCAAATATTACAACATAATACATTTATATATGACGTAAATATTCGTCATAAACACTTTCTACCCAATTTAGAATTTAATGAATAAATATAATTTATGCTCGGGGCCCCCATTGGGAACTATCGCGCATGCGCGTCCCCCGAAAGGGAAGGAGGACACTCTCGCCATATTAGATCCCCTAGCAAGAAGGTGTTCCGAAGCAGTCCTTATAATTCTCACAATCCTGCAAGCATCCGTACATCATCGGGCGTCAGATTGAGGGCGCAGCTAACCAGAATCACGTGGAAATTATGGAAGTTATTTATTGCAGGATGGTGCAACACAACTGAGGAGGCGTGTGTCATATACTCACGTGATCCAAGGATCACTATCTCAGGGCTGATTTCAGACTGTTTTAGAGATTGGACTCCAACTACATTCCTCTGTCACAGTTGAGATTTAATTAGTTTCATTGTAGATAGTTCCTCACAGTTGTGAGAGTCAATACATTTACATTATTGCATATTGATAATACATTTTATTCAATCGTTAACATGCAGTAGTATTTTCTCATTACATTTTTCTAATCATTATAATCTATGTGTGTGCATATTATTATCATTATCATGTCTACAATTTGTTATACATATGATGCATTATGTAGACTAACCTCATAAAAGACCCTCCCAAAATGTGTCATGGGAAGAGGTTCTAGAATGTATAGAATTTAACAGTTCATTGCATAAGAAAAGAATAATAGAATTTCTTGCATTTAATCATAGAGATCCATAACCTATCTTTGTATGCTTCCTCAATCTTGCATTTTATTGTCCATAGAACTAAGTATCCTTTGATTAAGGATTTATTCCATAATACTCTATTTACACTCCTTTCACCATGCCTGTTTCTCAATGTCCATTTCTATTGATCTAAATCATAAGTATACAAGTATCTCTCACACCATCAGCTCGCAACCATGTTGTTACGACCCTGGGTCCATAACTGGCAGTGCAAAGAAACCAGGAGCCATATTCAGGAAGCAGTTACGTACGTTCTTACAAACGTTTTCCTTCTTAGCATCTTCGTAGCAGCTACGTCGGTATTCAGGTAGGTATCTGAGTATGAAAATCATCGTAAATATACACCGTTCCACTAAGGTCGCTCTCGACCACTCGTAGCTTTAAGTAAACTGGATATAGCTAAAATTTTCTCTACTACACAACACGGATGATCGATGTTATTATAAACAAACATTTTAGCTGGGAGTCTCATCAAGAAGGAGTCCTTCGTGTTAGCAATATATGCATTCTCTGCTCTAAACTTGTAGTAAATATGTCTTTTATGATTATAGAATTAGTTTTATAATTGCAAGATATTATACTAATAGTTATTAAGTAAATAAACACTGGTCAACATGAAATATGAGAGAAGGTGATAATCCCGAGCTAATGGGAGCATTTATTATCACCAAATGCCCCTGTTCACCTAACAATAAGTATAGATAGGGGTTTACCTTAGCTATACTTACCCATTTTTAATTTATTTTGTTTGTTTTTATTTTGAAATTTAATCTGGATGAGACTTAAAATAAAAATATATTGCACAAATGATGTTAGATAAGGGTAAGGGTAAAAACTTCAACAACGTTTGTCATCACTTAGGCCTATAATTATGACTATATGGACTATTATGGTCTGTTAAAAAAGAGAGGGGGAAGCAGGGGTCCAAGACCTCTTCCTGTTACACAATTTGGCTGTGTGTAACAATAAGTAAGTAATTATCAAAAGGCACCAAGCCGGGACAGGCTATGTAGCAACATTGTGTGTAACAATAAACCATTTTTTTTAACAAATAATGCACCTGTGAATAAAACAAATCCTGTCAGCTGAAAAAATATTAATCCAGCTATTTAAATAAAAAAAACAATGCAACCCATATTTATGGGTTGTTTAAACGTTCATTTCTACTGTATATCCAAAGAAGTGAAAAATTTAAACGTAGTGTTGAAGAGCATGTCCTCTCAAGTAGGACTGAAAACAGATGCTTTTTCACCTAGAGGGTTAAAAACCCATGGAACCGCCTACCCACTGAATCCGTAAATGCCAAAATCTAGCTAGAAAATATCATTAGGACAATTTACGGGACCTTTAACAAGCCGCCAGCTTTCTTTCCACATCGAGACCACTAGATAGTTAGTGGTCCTTGGGGAAATGTTACCTTATGTCTGACTGGCAAAACGAAAAGCCCTAGTGACATCTTGCGGGACTTAAGTGAAGTTGCTAAAATCTTCGTAGGTACATCTTTCTGAATTGGACGTAGGAACGTTCTTAGGCAATACTTAAGAACCTTCGTAGCACACTTACTTATGAAGAAATAAATGGAGCTTTGTGAATCTAGGTCCAAGATCATACCCTCCTGTTTACATACATGCAGGGACCCTTTATTTCATTATTTTTGTGATAGGTCCTGATTGTTTGGGATTATGTGTGTTGGATTCGGATTAGTTAAATTATAGAACATTAATAGGCTGGGTGATGGAGGAGGAGAATTATCGGGCAGTCTAATATATGAAGAGGGCTTGAGATCTTAACTGGGATGGCGGACCCGTTTCCCTGCCAGATGTAGGTCCAACTTGGTGCTCAGAGAGCTGTTATACTCTGCTATAATTCAATATTATTGTAATGTAAAGATAGATGTTAGTTATACTTAGAACTGATTAGTAGGAATATTTGTATTGAAGAATAAGCAATGTTACTGTACGATCAGTTTTTTTATTTAGGCAGCGGCAACATTGTAAGGAAGAGCTTTTTCTCTGCTGAACTGAGCTATTGGCCGGACATTGTGCTGTTGGCTCTCCTTGCTTACCTCATTCCTTATCATCTCTCCTTATTCTTTAAATAACAAGATAAGTACCAATATATATATATATATATATATATATATATATATATATATATATATATATATATATATATATATATATATATATATATATATATATATATATATATATACATATATATACATATATATATATATATATATATATATATATATATATATATATATATATATATATATATATATATATATATATATATATATATATATATATATATATATATATATATATATATATGTCGTACCTAGTAGCCAGAACGCACTTCTCAGCCTACTATGTAAGACCCGATTTGCCAAATAAGCCAAGTTTTCATGAATTAATATATTTTCTCTAATTTTTTTCTTATGAAATGAAAAAGCTACCCATTTCATTATGTATGAGGTCAATTTTTTTTTATTGGAGTTAAAATTAACGTAGATATATGACCGAACCTAACCAACCCTACCTAACCTAACCTAACCTATCTCAATAGGTTAGGTTAGGTTAGGTGGCCGAAAAAGTTAGGTTAGGTTAGGTTAGGTAGGTTAGGTAGTCGAAAAACAATTAATTCATGAAAACTTGGCTTATTAGGCAAATCAGGCCTTGCACAGTAGGCTGAGAAGTGCGTTCTGGCTACTAGGTACGACATATATATATATATATATATATATATATATATATATATATACATATATATACATATATATATATATATATATATATATATATATATATATATATATATATATATATATATATATACATATATATATATATATATATATATACATATATATATATATATATACATATATATATATATATATATATATATATATATATATATATATATATATATATATATATATATATATATATATATATATGACAATGTCAGACCACGGAGGAAAAATGAAACAGGAATTTCCTTAAGTACTTTCGTATATTAAATACATCTTCAGAAGGTCATTTTACAGATCGAGTGATGGGTATAAATAGGCAGGAGAGAGTGGTGAAGTAAGGTGAGGTACAATACTTGGACAACGCAGACCGCCCATTGGCCCATCAGATGCACCCAATTGGCCCATCCGATGTAGCCCAATGGCCCATCTGATACAGCAGACATACAAGCATAATACATAGGTAATTATAACATAAAGAGGTAAATATATACAATAAATTAGTGAGACAAATGTTTTTCAATGATCCTACTTAAATCGCCCTTTAGCTGATCTATTAGAAATGGATCTAAGTTATATAGACCACTGCTAATATTCAAATTACTTTCTTTGGTGATCTGTATCAAAGCAGATTCAATTATGTTTCTGTTATAGGTGCTTTTACAATTTGTTATTGAAGAAGCACTCTCCCAATCAATTTGGTGAGCTTTTTCTGACAAATGCACAAACAAAGCATTAGACAATTGGCCATGTCTTACAGAGTATTTATGTTGCGATATTCTACATTTTAAATCATTAGATGTTTGCCCGACATAGAACTTATTACATTCCTTACAAGGTATTTTATAAATGACGCAATTATCACTACGAGGGCTGTTCCTAACTAATAGCTTACCAACAGTGTTTTCGTAGCTAAACAATACATCTATATTAAAAAGTTTCAAGGCCTTGACAATATTCTCAAACCCAGAGAAATATGGTAAACATAACACATTCTTTGGGCGAATCCTTTCACTGCATACATTATTATAATATGTACGACGTGCTTTGTTACGACAAACTTCCAAAAAATTCAGTGGGTAACAAAGCTTAAGACCAATCGAATCAATATTCTTAAATTCTTCTCCTAAGAATTCTGGACTCACAACTCGAAGAGCTCTTAGATACATTGAAGAAAAAATTGACTTTTTTACATTGTATTTATGCCCTGAAAAATAATGAACATAAGATAAATTGTTCGTAGGTTTTCTGTAAATACTAAACTTTAATAAAGAGTTTTCCCTATGAATAAGCACATCTAAGAATGGCAAACATTTATCAATTTCAGTCTCCATAGTAAATTTTATGGAGGTGACTTGGTCATTAAGTTCATTTGGGCCGTCTGCGTTGTCCAAGTATTGTACCTCACCTTACTTCACCACTCTCTCCTGCCTATTTATACCCATCACTCGATCTGTAAAATGACCTTCTGAAGATGTATTTAATATACGAAAGTACTTAAGGAAATTCCTGTTTCATTTTTCCTCCGTGGTCTGACATTGTCACATTCTTAATCACGTGTTTATTTTCGTGTTATACACACACACACATATATATATATATATATATATATATATATATATATATATATATATATATATATATATATATATATATATATATATATATATATATATATATTTATATATATATATATATATATATATATATATATATATATATATATATATATATATATATATATATATATATATATATATATATATATATATGCAATTGACGATCACAAAACACTGATCATTTTATGCGGAAAATCTTTAAAGGCTTTAACAAAGCCGAAACGTTCACCTCATTTCATATTTCTCTGTGGATTTTCCGCATATATATATATATATATATTTTGGTAGCAGTCTTTCCTGTAGACATATTATTAAAGATGACCGAAAAGTAAAATTAATAATTCTAACACGAATTTTCTCAATATTTCTTATATTTCTTTTCACTGTTGATGGTAACTGAAAAATCAATTCTCCAAAATTCATTTTTATTTCTAGTCTGACTCGACACTTGAACGCGTTTCATAATAACTTATTACATTTTCAAAGACTTTAGTTTACAAACACACAACTATAACTAAACAGAGTTTAAACAGCTTCAATTTCATATCTGCATTTGGGTGAGGTGATATGTTACAACAGTTTTGAATGAGGTGAAAACAAACTTTCAACACAAGACAGAACACGAAACAATGGGTATAATATTTTGTAAGTTAAAGGGAAGAATGGAAGTAACTGCAAAGGGCCTATTGGCCCATATTTATTGATGTTTCTATATTGGTGCGGAGTCTTGAAGTGGGTAGAATATAGTTGTGCATTAAATGGCTGTTGATTGCTGGTGTCGACTTCTTAATGTGTAGTGCCTCACAGATATCAAGCCGCCTGCTATCGCTGTATCTATCGATGATTTCCATGTTTTTTGTTAAGACTTCTCTGGTGATGGTCTGGTTGTGGGAAGAGATTATATGTTCCTTAATGGAGCCCTGTTGCTTGTGCATCGTTAATCGCCTGGAAAGAGATGTTGTTGTCTTGCCTATATACTGAATTCTTTGAGGCTTACAGTCCCCAAGTGGGCATTTGAAGGCATAGACGACATTGGTCTCTTTTAAAGCGTTCTGCTTTGTGTCTGGAGAGTTTCTCATGAGTAGGTTGGCCGTTTTCTTGGTTTTATAGTAGATCGTCAATTGTATCTTCTGATTTTTGTCTGTAGGGATAACGTTTCTATTAACAATATCTTTCAGGACCCTTTCCTCCGTTTTATGAGCTGTGGAGAAGTTCCTGTAAAATAGTCTAATAGGGGGTACAGATGTTGTGTTAGTTGTCTCTTCAGAGGTTGCATGGCGTTTTACCTTCCTTCTTATGATGTCTTATGAAAAATTAGAGAAAATATACTAATTCAGGAAAACTTGGCTTATTAGGCAAATCGGGCCTTGCATAGTAGGCCGAGAAGTGCGTTCTGGCTACTAGGTACGACATATATATATATATATATAAATATATATATATAAATATATATATATATATATATATATATATATATATATATATATATATATATATATATATATATATATATATATATATATATATATGTCGTACCTAATAGCCAGAACGCACTTCTCAGCCTACTATGCAAGGCCCGATTTGCCTAATAAGCCAAGTTTTCATGAATTAATTGTTTTTCGTCTACCTAACCTACCTAACCTAACCTAACCTAACATTTTCGGCTACCTAACCTAACCTATAAAGATAGGTTAGGTTAGGTTAGGTAGGGTTGGTTAGGTTCGGTCATATATCTACGTTAATATTAACTCCAATAAAAAAAATTGACCTCATACATAATGAAATGGGTAGCTTTATCATTTCATAAGAAAAAAATTAGAGAAAATATATTAATTCAGGGAAACTTGGCTTATTAGGCAAATCGGGCCTTGCATAGTAGGCTGAGAAGTGAGTTCTGGCTACTAGGTACGACATATATATATATATATATATATATATTTTTTTTTTTTTTTTTTTTTTTTTTTATAGGGAAGGGAGTACCACCTCTGGCTGGAAGAAGGGGGACCCATAGCCTCGGAGGAAACCACACATAACGCATTGGAGGGAATGTGGGTCCCCTCCAATACAGTTTCTGTGTGCTTTTCTCCTACCACCCCCTTCCCTTTTTTTTTCCTTTATTGTGTATTTAAAGGTTACAAAACATACAAGACAAATGCCTAAAGGTTATGGATCTCTTGAAGCTCCTCCGCTTCTGGACAGGAACCGAGGACGCAGCAAGCATTTCCCCTCTGGATCGCCACACTGAGACGCTGAAATAAAAAACTGGAAGCCCTTGGATCTCTGGTGATGTCAATGAGCTTGGACCCCAATTCCTTGAGAAATCCCAAGGCACTCTTGCCCCAGGGGCCATGCGTCTCAGACGCTATGGGAACAAAGAGGTATTGACCTTCCAGTCGCCTGTACTTGAGTGATTTTGCTGTTTCCCTGTGGTTGGCCGCCCCACCTGCTTGATCAGCTCCGAAGTGTACATAGGTGTCAGCCAGGGTGGATACACATGTGTAGTCCCACACCAACTGTCTACCCTCCTTCCATGAGTATATGGTGATGCCATCAGGGCGAAGTGCTGGGAAATCCGGGTTTTGGACCCCTAGGATGCGAGGTTCTCTCTCCGCTGGGCACCCAGCTGAGACGAGGCTTCTCTTGATGATGTCATTGACCTCGTTGTGTCTTGCATGCCAGCCCTTTGTGCTTCCGCAATGCAACCCATGCAGTCCGTATTGGTCTGCTTCCACCCTGTTGCAAATACACTTGTATTCAGTGTGAATTGGGGCACCAAGGCGGAGGGCCACTGCTACACGAAGGGATTCTGGATCTAGGCGCGTGCCCATTGCAGACATGGGTACTGCCAGGAGGAAGTCTCCTGCATGGGGGGCACGCACTGCTCTGAGGCGGGCTTTCTCCTTGTCTGATGTTGCGACGCTTAGCATGGCATCAGCTACTTTTTCCACTAGAGGGTGGTCCCAGCCGGACTGTTTGTGTTGTTTTGTTGGCTCTATAATGGTTGCTGGGGCTGCAAGAACATTCCACTGATTTGAACATTCAGTGAAAGCAGGATCGTGTATTCCTGCTGAATCTCTCAGGGTTGCAGGTAAAATATCTCTGACGAGGTCGTGCGATGCATGAGAGGAGGAAAGGAAGGCTGGTAGAGCAATTTGGGAGGCTGTGCGGACACCAAGGCCGCCGAGTCTTACAGGAAGGGTTGCTTGCTCCCACTGAGAGTCGTCCAATGGCAGGTTCAGGACTTTCACCAGCATGGACCTCAGAAGGGTGTCATACACATTTAACTTAGGGCTGCTGTAGGATGGAGAACATCTCAGAAAGTAGGTCAACTTAGGGAGAGACAGGCATCTTGTAAGGAGAAAGAGAGCATCATGGGCATCAATCTTGTCAATCCTGTCCTGCATTCTCTTTAGGTCAGTGATTTTTGCAGCCAGGACCTCCTCGATTGCTCGTGGGCCAATGGGGGCACCCAGGAGAGTGCAGTCCGGTGGTTCGACAACGAGAATGTCTGGAAGAGCATTTTGTATTTGCCCAGTGATGTCTGGGTTGCGGGAGATTATTTCACATTTGGATGCATTGAGAATGAGGCCTAAGGCTGCTCCCTGCTCCTGGATTTTCCTTATATCCCCCAAAATGGTTTCCGGAGTTCCAGCTAGAGTGCCATCATCCAGGTACCAGATGTTTAGCTCGCTTGTCAGACTATCAGTGACCTCTTTGATAGCTAGGCAGAAAAGGAGGGGGGCTAAGGGGTCACCTTGTTGGACACCTTCACAGGAGTTTATTTCATGCTCCCCAAAAAGAAGCTTAGAGTCCCCACTGTAGCACGATCGGATGAATGGGTAAAGGGGACGGAAATGGTTGTGTACAGCCCTGAGGACAGCGTCTCGTCTGACTTGATTGAAGGCATTTTTGAAGTCAAGCTTTACTAGTGCCTTCTGGTCCGGGAGATCAACAATGTAAGCCCGCGCTGCATGTGCTGCAGCTTCACAACCTAGGGGAATCCCAAACCCGAGCTGATGAGGTTTCAGCAAGGTGGCTGCTTCCTGGCTGATAGATCTCACTGCAGCCTTAGCTACAAGGCGTCGGAGGGTGTTGCCAACGGCAATGGGCCTGATACCCCTATCCTTCTTCTTTAGAGCACAGAGTGCTGCTCCATAAAAGACAGGCCTGATGTCCTCAGGGATGCCGCCAGCCAAACACATGTTGGAGAATCTGGTAAGTTCCACTAGAAGATCCTTTGCAGCATCTCCAAGCACCGGGTTCAGCATTTGTTTGATGTGCTGGGGTCTTAGGCCTGTAAAGCCCCCTGCTGAACCTGTTGGGAAAGACACGGCTGCTTTGTACACCTCAGATTCTCGAACAGTCAAGGGTTCTATGCCAGCATTGTTTTCCTGGGGATATATATATATATATATATATATATATATATATATATATATATATATATATATATATATATATATATATATATATATATATATATATATATATATATATATATATATATATATTACCGTGCCATTAGTTGTTCTAAGTTTATTTGTTCTGTGTTCACTAGGTCATTGTTTGAGCCCAAAGTGTTTACCTCTCTGGGGTGGCCTAGTGTCCACGTGTTGGAGTTAAGTGTCGTGTGCTGTCTCTTAAGGAACCTAGACTTACCTCTAGTTGCTTCTTGTGACGCTCGTCTCCTGCCTATGTGGATTCAGGGAAATTAGCTAAGATCGAGGGGGTAAGGTATTCATTGTACTTTGGGTTCGACTTTACAAACAGAGATGCTAGCCATTCAAAAGGCTTGGGAACATGCTCTTGCTGAACACCGACAACATGTTATCATACATACAGATTCGAGAACCGCCATTGAAACCTTGCAACAAGAACACATATGTGATAACATCCATCTGATCACAAATGTCATATCATTAATGCAAACACTCAAACGACAAGGCCGTCGGGTACTTATCAACTGGGTGCCAAGTCATGTGAGAATAATAGGAAATGACATTGCTGACGAAGCCTGCAAAATTTGCAACTAAGAGAAGAAATGTAGACATTTACATACCTCAGAGTCTATCACAGATTAAGAAAGTAATTAGAAATAGAGCAATGCAAAAGATGTACAGTGACCACAACACAGCAGTTGCAACATCAGGATCTGCGGGTTGGTACAAGAATTCAACCAACTACGAACCACTTATTTTGATGAAAGGAAGCAGTAGAACAACAGACGTACACTTACATCGCATCAGGCTTGGATACTCCATGTGCATGGAAATAGGCTTACAAGTTCCGGAAGATGAGAGGAAATGTCAACACTGTGGAGAAATCCCCGACAGACCACTGGAACATTATCAAACACAGTGCACAGTTACAAACCCATTAAGATTTCAACTTAGATTCAACAGAGCAGAAGAAGTTGTTAAACACATATGGCAAAATCTTACTGAAGCGACCATACGAGTCATAAATACTCACACTCCGTCCAAGTAAAACAGAAACAAGCAACACTTAGTGGGCCAGTCAGAGGCTTAGGGCCCGCACATGAATATCCCTGCAAAAAAAAATAAAAAATTATACTTTGGGGGATTAGGGTTAATAAATGTTATATTAAGGTAAATGTTAACTGGAATTTCCATCACCTGCACTGTTTTGGGAGTTAGGAGATTACCATAGACATCAGACCATTTATTTGTTATCTTTTATCTTTTTGCTGGAAATAGTTTCCCTGGAGGCCTGACCTTACCTACCCTCATAAGTTGATTACTCCATTACCTTAAACATTAACCCTACAGAGCAAGCACCAGTTTATAACACATATACAAGAGTTAGCACCCTCCTACATGCAGACCTCTAATTACCTCTATTCCTATCTTGTTTTCCAAACCAGAGCTTTTATTGCACTAGCTATTTTCATATAAGCTACCCTACTCTCAACTTCTATTGCACATGTGACTCTTTTAATAATAGTACATTGCAAGTATTTCAACTCATCGACCTTTTCCAGCACTGCGTTATGCACCTGAATTTCTCTCACCCTATACCCTTCTCTCGCCCAGCAACACTTACTTCCAATTTCACTTATAACAATCTTTGACACACTTCCGAACCCGATTCAATTTGTCTACGTAGCTCAGGCACACTGCTAAAAGAGTTGCATCATGTCCATGTATACATTGACATCCTCTGGCTACTCATTCTATTTTTTTGAGTTGGTTCAGTACGCATTCTTAACGTAACCTTATTTATTACCCCTTTCCCTGTACATAATGAATAACATGAGTGATATCGTAAAACACTGATGTATACACCCATACATTATTCCAATATTTTTTCCATAAATGTTCATCACTCTCCAACGTTCTTTTCATTATTAATCATGGCTTATTCGTCTTCGAAATTTATAAATGCCATGTTCTCCTTACAGGCTTTCTCACATGGCATATTACCACGGCTCTCTCATTACAGACATCTGATCAACTCACACACTATTACTCTTGTTGACAACCAAGGTCGAAAACTAAGTCAGCTACACAAAGTTGGTGTCGACCTAATGGAATTATTGTGGAATAATCATTGGAAATATTGTCCTCCGGCGACAATAATTTTACTGATTATTGTCGCTGGAGGAGGCCAGTTTACTGTTCACCCGATAATAATGCCGTGAGCTGAGCCTCAAGAAAATATTACAGAGGGCAACATTTTTTAATCAGACTTTAACGGAATTGTTTACACATTAATTTCAGTATATCTGCAGCCATTATAATTATATTGACAGCTAGTAATAGACCTCTCTCATTTCGACTTCTATGTTCTAGAAATATGTTATTATTCAGTAGAGGTACGACTTTTTGGTAATGATAACATAGGTTTTAACATTAATTTTATCAGGGAAATAGTAGAACGTTTGTATGGAGTTTTCGTGAGGGTTTTTAAATGTGTAACCTCGGAGAGGGTCTGTAGTACCAACTCCAGGGCGGTTGTGTCGAAAGCGTTGGTTCAAACGCTGTCCTGTGTTGGTTTCCGTGATGCTTATAACATCACGGAGATACTAGATGCTGAAAGGGGGGCGATGATTCCATGTTACACGTATGTTCGACAGACTTATGGTTTTCGAATTGATAGAATGTACCTGCATAGCCGGAATGGTTGGGTTCTTAGCTGTGATACGTTCCCTGTTAGTTTTTTATTGATCAGTGCCTGGTGGTCGTGGGTGTTGTGGTTGTTGATCAAAGTTGGGTCGGAGTTGTTACGGCCCTATTGGGTCGCAACTGGAGTTCTTCTCTGATGTTATTAGAGTTTGGGTATCCGGCCCCAAGTTAGTAGTGGCTTTCAAGGGGTGTGTTCCGTAACGCAAGTAAATTAAAGGGGAAGGGATACAAATACACTAATTTAAATATATATATTAACCACCACCATAAATAAATATCTCACAGTCACTCGCTGGGACTATAACTACACTTATATACAATAACTTGTCTTCCTCCGAAGACACAGGATGCTCTATGGTGCTCAAGATGAGTAGCCCTGGTTCTCTTCTCATGGCCTCACGATGAATCCTTTGATTCTCTAGGCGAATCTACCCTGGCCACAGGCCAGCCAAATCACAGTCCTACTGGGTGCACCGTCGTGGAGGCCTTCAACCACAAATCCAGCCTGTAGCTGGCAGGTTCCAATCAGCTCCGCTGCGTAGGCCACTCCACGACCGATACTAGGGTTGCGAGCCCTAGGCAGGAGCCTCGTGTGATTCCGCTGATAACTCTCCTCTCTATAGCATCACAGTGGCTAGTCTCTTCCACCAGTCAACCCCCGGGTACGACGATTCCTCAACTCTGCCACGTCACAGGCAGGCTAACACTCTCAGCAGTGTTCGTCCGGAGCAACTCACAGCTTCTGCAGCAAACACGTGGAGAGACTATGGCTGCCTTGGGTAGACTGCCTCATCGTCCAATCCAGCAGTCCCAGGTCGACTCTGTAATCAGACACGTCATCAGTACTAGGGACATCCTAGGGCACCTCACTTACGGGCTTAGACACAAACGCCCACCTATCCACTCCATAGATGGCGTTGCTGTCTAAGCGTCACCTCACCAGAGGTCAGCAGCGGCTATGTCACGAGCTGATTAAGACGGGAATCCAGCCCCTGTGGCCGGTATACCCCGTCCTCACTAGATGGCGTCGTCCATTTGGAGGGGGTTTCGGGAGCTGACCCACAGATGACGTTGTCATCACTGCTCCGTGCTCGGACGCTGGACTCGGGTCCGTAACATTGGTGTAAGTTGAACTGTAGTTTGCTTCAATGTCCGGATGTTATCTGTTCGTTTTGGGATCTGTGTGGGCGGTTAAGCCATTTAAAGGGGCGTTTTAATTGTTTCCTAGATTGGTACGATTAATGTAAGATAGAGTACAACCGATGGTTCATGCTGTGGTCTAAGCGTAAGTCGGCGGAGAAGTTTGAGCTTTTGGGCTTGTTCCAGACAAGGTTGAGGAGACTGTATAGGTTGATTGACAGTAGTGTGGATAAATTTGATGAGATTACGTCGCTGAAGGCCTGCATTAATGGGTTACGTGCGAATTTTCTGGAGGGGATCAATGTTCGGTTTCGCAATAGTGAGAGACTCCATGGTGAGACGGCTTCCTCTTATCTGTTGGGCAAGGAGAAGAAGGCATGGGTTTCGAAGATTTTGATGGGTCTTCGATTGGATAATAGTGTGGTGCTCACCACTACAGATAGTGTGTTAGGCTACGTGAGGGGTTGCTTGGAAGAGATCTATAGGAAGGTGGGGAAGAGACGCTGATTGACAGGGTGAGCTTCTTGCCAACTGTTTGAAGGTGTTATCCTTGGAGGATTATTTCCCTCTGCTGGCAGAGGTTTCTGCTGCAGAGGTGTGGGATGTGGTGCATGGTTTGGCGAAGGGAAGGTCACCTGGGAGTGAGGGCTTACCGGCCGAGTTTTATGTGTGTTTGTAGGAGGTTATTGGCTGGGACTTTGTGCAGGTGGTGCAGTATTGTTTCCGACATGAGGTGATCAGTAGGTGCCAGTCTTTTGGTACAGATACGCTCCTTCCAATGTCGGGGGACTTGCAGGTTTGAGAAGTTGGAGGCCTCTTTCCTTGTAAATCAAGATTATAAAAAATATCAAAACTGTTGGCGAACCGTCTGAGGCTTGTTTTGGATCAGACTGTATTGCCGGAACAGTTTTGTGGTGAGCCTAGACGTTTGATTTTGAATTGTAAAAATATCGTTCAGGACGTAGTGTATTACATCACTTTGAATAATATTCAGTCTTCGATTTAGAATTTGGATTGATCTAAGGCCTTTTTTTTTATTTGGTAAAACAGGTAAATACAGTCATAAAATAAAAGGCCCCGGGGCACCATAAACCGACATTTACAAGGCAAGAAACACATGAACAAAACACGAGAACCGTAGAAGAAGAATGCATAAACAAAAACTGTACATAAAACAAAATGGAAACATAAACATGAACATCGGAACACAGGGAACCGGCAAACTACAATAAAGAGCAAAGCAAAACAACAAACTCAGGAAAGAGGCACATCAAGCCAAATACATGTGCGGATACGTAGAATTGGGATACGCGTCAGAGTACGCGAACCACGCCTTCCACTCATCCTAAGTAAGGGGCATTTCCGCACACGTCAGATCAGGGCAACGTTTACACACAGGTGCTACTGGAATGGCCTTCAAGGGGCACGTCCGCACAGGATCCTTCAACCCAGGAACCACCGTCACGGGGGCAGGAACCACCGTCACGGGGGCAGGAACCACCGTCACCGTCACGACCTTGCAGGAACCATCTGCACAGGATCCTTTTTTTAACACTAACACCAAATCTCACTCTACACCGCCATTCGCATCAGGGGGCAATAACCTCCCAACCCGGGGAAGCAACAACCAGGGACTCTGGAGGGAGGGGGGGGGGGGAGACTGGCGCAGGCAACGAGGCCCCTACACCAGGCTCCTTCACCACCACACGGACGGATGCCTTCGGTACATCCGCCAATACTCCCGCAACACCACCAACAGGCACCGCAGATCCCCAGGCACATCATCAACATCTTCAGAAGACATCGAACTCCCATAGTCCCCCACATCCGCCCAGGCGACACCACCAGGGGAAGGCGAACTGAGAGACCTCCTCGAACACTTCGGGTCTGGATGCAGGTCATCTGCACTGTTCACCTTCACCACAGCTGCCCCTCCGAAACTCGGGGAATTCACACACGGTCCTGCAACTTACGGCCACTCAAACCTCAGCCGCGGCGACCACCGGAGGCACTGGAGCAACCACCACAGCTGGCCGCATAGTGAATTCTACCCGGACACCAGGATCCACACGCAGCCCCTCAGCACCAGACTGTGCTCTTCCAAGACACACAGCGGAAAACACAGGCCCCGGCACCCCTGGAGAACCCAGCACCACGGCCTCGACAGCCGGAGAAGGGGGAGGGACCACACACACGACCTCCTCAATGCCCGCAGCGCTACTAGGGGGTTCCACAGCAAACTCCGGCACAGCTTCCACCACAGTGTCCACAACACTAGAAGGTCCACCAGCCGCTCGCTGCACAGATTCCTACGTCCACAACATTACAAACAGAATCCTCTGGGACCTCCAGAGGAGGGAAATCCTCCTTCCTGAAGAGATTAACGCATTCCACAACGCCAGCACTGCATCCCACAGCCGTGTTGGCGGGATTCAGTTTAAACACCACTCACAACTGATGACATCAGAACACTTACGAAACAAGTGCTTCGCGGACGACCTTTGTTCAAACTACAGCGCTGTAAACAGCCTCGTCATCCAAACAAAGACCAAAAAGTGATTTCTTACACTGCCCAAACCCCCTGTTTATGAATGAAAAACGTTATACACACGACTCACAACTGATGACGTTCGAACAGTTCCAGAACTAGTGCTTCACTGACGAATTTTGTTCGAACCACAACGATGTAAATGCTTCACCCACGTACTACAAATACAAATAGTCGCCAACCCATCCAGTGCCTAAGAATGTACAATATGCTAATGTATAATAATATTAATTTATATTTAAGAAACGTTCTGTTTTGAATGAACAGAATGTTAAAATTGACGAATGCGTCTTTGGGGTCGACCGCTGGATGGAATGGACTTGGTCTGAAGACGGGTTGTAGGAACACACACTAGAGTATTATATTTTGCACATTATAAAACTTAATTTGCGGTGCATTAAATCACAACTATTTTAATTTTAAATAATATTTCGTTAGTAGTAGATAAATGCCAAGTATGTTAAATGTAAGAGTTGTGACTAAAAACTACATGCAAAAGTTTTACTATTTTCTTGTTAAAATTATTATTAAATCCTATGATATCATTATTAAAAAGTCGTACCTCTACTGAATAATATATTGCTTGGACATAGAAGTCGAAATGAGAGAGGCCTATTACTAGCTGTCAATGTAATTATAATGACTGCAGATTTACTGAAATTAATGATTTCAACGCGTTCGACACAACCGCCCTGGAGTTCTTCTCCTTAACCTCCTCTTTAACATCCTCCTCCTTCCTTTTCGCCCTCCTCCTCCTTCCTTTTTGCCCTCCTCCTCCTTCCTCCTCGCCCTCCTCCTCCTTGCCTTCCTCCTCCTCCTTCCTCCTCGCCCTCCTATTCCTTCCTTCTCGCTCTCCTCCTTCTTCTTCCTCGCCCTCTTCCTCCTCGACCTCCTATTCCTTCCTTCTTGCCCTCCTCCTCCTCGCTCTCCTCTTTCCTCCTCGCTCTCCTCCTCCTCCTTCCATCTTGCCTTCCTCCTCCTTCCTCCTGCTCGCCCTCCTCCTTTCTCCTCGACCTCATCCTCTTACCTGGAATTCTCCCTCCTTCCTCCTCGCCCTCCTCCTTCTTCCTCGACCTCCTATTCCTTCCTTCTCGCCCTCCTCCTCCTCACTCTCCTCCTCCTTCCTCTTCGTCCTCCTCCTCCTTCCTCCACCTTCTTCCTCCTCGCTCTCCTCCTTCCTTCTCGCCCTCCTCCTCCTCCTCCTGACTCTCCTCCTCCTTCCTCTTCGCCCTCCTCCTCCTCCTTCTTCCACCACCTTCCTCCTCGCCCTCCTATTCCTTCCTTCTCGCCCTCCTCCTCGCTCTCCTCCTTCTTCCTCGCCCTCTTCCTCCTCGCCCTCCTCCTCCTCCTTCCTCCTCTTCCTTCCTCCTTGCTCTCCTCCTTCCTCCTCTTCCTTTCTCCTTGTTTTCCTCCTTCCTCCCTCCTCGCCCTCCTCCTTCCTCTTCGCCCTCCTACTCCTCCTTCCTCCTCGTCCTTCTATTCCTTCTCGCCCTCCTCCTCGCTCTCCTTCTTCCTAGCCCTCTTCCTCCTCTTTCCTCCTTGCTCGCCTCCTCCTCCTTCCTCCTCGCTCTCCTCCTCCTTCCTCCTCGTCCTCCTCGTCCTCCTCCTTCCTCCTCGCCCTCATTCCTCCTCGCCCTCATTCTTCCTCGTCCTCCTCCTTCCTTCTCGCCCTCTTCCTCCTTCCTCCTTGCCCTCCTCCACCTCCTTCTTCCTCGCCCTCCTCCTTCCTCTTCGCCCTCCTCCTCCTTCCTCCTCGCTCTCCTCTTCGTCTTCCTCCTCCTCCTCCTCCTCCTCCTCCTCGCCCTCCTCCTTCCTCCTCGGCCTCCTCCTTCCTACTCGCCCTCCTCCTCCTCCTTTCTCCTCGATCTCCTCCTCCTCCTTTCTCCTCGCCCTCCTCCTCCTTCCTCCTCGCCCTACTCCTGCCTCCTCGCCCTCCTCCTCCTCCTCCCTCTTCGCCCTTTTCCTTCCTCCTCGCCCTACTCCTCCTTCCTCCTCGCCCTCCTCCTCCTTCCTCCTCGCCCTGCTCCTCCTTCCTCCTCCTCCTCCCTCTTCGCCCTTTTCCTTCCTCCTCGCCCTACTCCTCCTCCTCCTCCCTCTTCGCCCTTTTCCTTCCTCCTCGCCCTACTCCTCCTTCCTCCTCCTCCTCCCTCTTCGCCCTTTTCCTTCCTCCTCGCCCTCCTCCTTCCTCCTCCTCCTCCCTCTTCGCCTTTTTTCTTCCTCCTCGCCCTCCTCCTCCTCCTTCCTCCTCGCTCTCCTTCTTCCTCCTTGCCCTCCTCCTTCCTCCTCGCCCTCATTCCTCCTCACCCTCATTCTTCTTCGCCCTACTCCTCCTCGCCCTCCTCCTCAACGTCCTCTTTAACTTCCTTATCCTCCTCTGTCTCGACCTCCTCCTCCTCCTTCCTCCTCTGCCTCGACCTCCTCCTTCCTCCTCTGACTCGACCTCCTCCTCCTCCTTCCTCCTCTGCCTCGACCTCCTTCCTCCTCTGCCTCGACCTCCTCCTCCTCCTTCCTCCTCTGCCTCGACCTCCTCCTCCTCCTTCCTCCTCTGCCTCGACCTCCTCCTCCTCCTTCCTCCTCTGCCTCGACCTCCTCCTTCCTCCTCTGACTCGACCTCCTCCTCCTCCTTCCTCCTCTGCCTCGACCTCCTCCTCCTCCTTCCTCCTCGATCTCCTCCTCCTTCCTCCTCGACCTCATCCTCTTACCTGGAATTCTTCCTCCTCGACCTCTTCCTAAGAATTTGAGTAAAAATGATGAATTAACCTTTATTATGACCCTGTTTCATTTTACTAAATGTAGAAATGTACTTTTATATTTCTACATTTATATAAATAACAGCAATAAAAAACTACGAATATGAAACATTTAAGGTTGCCACAAGGTTTCAAATATTTTTTAGCCAACGTTTCGTGCGATACGTTTTAGAAACTTATTTACATCCACACAAAATTACGCATCTAATGCGTGAAAACAAACGTTGCCAATACTTTCCAGATACGTTGTGGCAACCTAAAATTGTTTCCTGGGTATTGTCTCCAGACGTGTTGTTTACCCGCGTCCCATTATGATGGGGTTGTGCGGTTTCTTCCAAAGCCGGGTGATTTGCGTTTTTTTATTAAATTGGAGGCCGATCACCCTGTTGAATGCTGATTATAAGGTTTCTCGAAGTTGCTGGCGGGTCGGTGTCGGGATGTTATTGGTTCTGTGATTTCGGTTGAGAAATTTTGTGGCGTTCCAGGTAGGTCCTTGCTTCATTGCAATGCTCTTTTCCCCCTGATGATTCTGTGTGCCTCTGAGTTTCGCCTGCCTATAGCGATGCTCAGCTTAGATTGGTCAAAGGCATTCGGCCGTGTGTCGATAGACTTTGTATTGCAGGCTGTGGGGAGTTTTGGGTTTCCTCTGTTGCTTGTTTGTTGGGTACGCATGTTGTATGCCCGTTGTCATAGCCGTGTGTGCAATAATGTTTTTTTAGTGCCCCTTTTGCCGTTCGCCGAACTGTGAGGCATAGGTATCCCTTATCTATGCTCTTTTTATGTTCTTTTTCAGGAGCCTTTGTTTCGTGTGATTAAGTCCTGTGCTTTGGGGGTTCCTCCGAGGCTACCCGCCGGTCTCTGTTTACCGATCTGTGGGTATGCTGACGATACGGTGCTGTTTGTGGCGACCGATGGCTCTGTGGATGCGGTTCAAGACATTGTTCGGCGTTTTGAGCTGGCCACGAGGGCCCTCATTAATAGGGATAAGTCTTGTCTGATGGGGCTGGGGTTCTGGGCCTCCCTTTCGGTGATGGTGGGGTCGTAGTTTCCAGTGGTCAGGTTACTTCGGGTTCTCGGGATTACTTGGTTTAGCTCGTATGACCAATCTTTGGAGTGGAATTGGTACGCGGTATCTCGGTCGGTTGAGGTGGCAGTTGGTTTGTTGTCCTCGCGTCCGTTGATGGCTTATCAGCGGGTGATTGCTGTTACTAGTAAAGTTCTTTTGAGGGTGTGGTTTTTGGCTCGGTGCTTTGCCTTGGATCGGCGGCGTGCTCGTGGTTTGGAGTGCAGAGTCTATCGCTATGTGTGGTGTAGGACGTATTATCCAGTTCGTCGTTCCTCCATGGTTTTGTGGGTGGAGGAGTGGGGGTGTTGGCATCCCTGATGTTTTTACCAAGGCGATGGCCTTGTTTTGAGTTTTGTTGCGTCAGTATTTGGGGGTGGGCGGGGACTCAGTGCGCTTGGTGTTTACTTTTGTTTGGTTAGGTTTAGTTATTTGTTGGAGTTGGAGGCTGGTTGTGAGGTAGCTTTTTGTACACCTGCGGTGTATTTGTGGGAGGTGGGATTCTGCGGGCAGTCTGTCGTGTCCCAGGGTTTTTGTCCTTGTCGTGTCGAGAGGTTTATGGGGCTCTCCTTCGTCGTGAACGCCATCGGGTTGAGGGCTTGTTTCCGTGCTGGGATTGGAGGGGGATCAGGTCGGTTTTAGGTGGGCGGCATCTGGCTCCACAGCAGCGGAAGTTTCTCGTTTATATGCTGCACGAGTCGTGGCCATCGAATGATCGTTTGTGTATGCTTGGGTTGCGTTCTTCTGCGGCGCTTGCGCATTGTGGGTTGGTTGAGACTCAGTTGCATGTGTTTTATTTTTGTGTGTGGGTTTAGGGCTTAGTTCATTAGCTGCGCGATGTGATTGAAGTGTTCTGTGGGCCGGGGTTTCGGGGTGATGTTTTACGGTTCCTGTTTCTTTCGTTTCCTTAGGGCTCCCACTGGCTTCGGAATGCTTTAAGTGTCTTGAGTGCGGATTACTTGTTTTGCGTGTGGGTTAGGCGTTTGGAGGGCTATGGGGTTCGTTGGATTCTGGGTTTTCTGCAGGGGCGTTTGCGTTTCACATGATGTTGGTTGCGGCGTGCTTTTCCGGTGGAGTTTGTTGGTTGGGTCGCTGATGTGTATGTTCGGGGTGATGCTTTGGGGTTGGTAGGAGGGTCGGAGGAATCGGTGGATTGATCTATGTATCAGTGTAGTAGGAGTGGGTTTGGGGAGGTAGATTGTTGGGTCGTTGGGTTGTGGGTGGGTGGATCTTCCCCCCCCCCCCCCATCCTCCCCCATGAGGGCTTCCTCGGCGGTGTGTGGTATGTGTTTGTGTGTGTGTGTTGTGTTTTTGTTCTCCTTGTGTGCGCCCTTAGTGTTTGGTTTTGTGTTTCGTTTTGCCGGTTCCTGTATGTTCTGGTGTTTCATCCTGTTTGTGTGTGGGTGTAGCTGCTTTGTCGCGTCCGGCTCCTGCATGTGCCGGTCTTTGTTTTCTGGTGTGTCTGTGTGTGTAGCTTTCCTTATGTTCCACTGGTTCCTGCGTGTTTCAGTTCTGTGCTCCTGTCTGTGTGGGTTTTTTGCCCTGTGTGTGTTGCCCTTTGGGATTAGTTTATCCGTCATGCTTTAATTTGTTACTTATTATGTGTTGTTTTACCTTGTTTTCTTTTGCTACTAGCTTCTTATATGTATATGTACTTTGTGTGTGCCTTTGTGTTCTCTGTGTTAATCCTGTAATTCCTGTTTTGTGCTTGATTGTATTTATTTTTATTGTTTTGTATTTATTTTCTGTTGTATTCATGTTCTTGCATTTATGTTTTTGCATACTGCTTGTTGACCATATGGGCTCCTTTACGTTCATTTGTCAGGATTGGTAATTTGTTATTGTATATATTGCACACATTTTTATAAATAAAAAAACAATAAAAAAGATTATAGGATCACATATTTAGAGTCATTTGTGACCAAGTATATTGTGTCTTGTTATTACTTGAGTGTTAAGTCATTATTTCACATTGGATAGAGCCTGTGTGAATAGTTTGATTCTACGTATTTATTTCTGTCTCAGAGTATACTGAAGTATATTATACATACAGAGTGCGTGGTGAGTGGACCAATTATATAACACTGATTATTAGTGTCTTGGTGACCTATTATTGTCATTTATTATTGCGTATTCTTTTTACAGGAATTGTTGTCAGTTATATCATTGTTGTGTGCTCTGATGTAATCCACTTTCTGAAATACTATAACTGTGCATTACTTGCATTGTTGTGTTACAAAGTGTTGTCAAGTGTATAGTGGTAAGCCGACCATATTCCCTGGTTTTCCCAGTGCCAAACAGAGTAATCACAAGAGTATTCAGTTAGAATCATTCTGTTGCCTGTTGCAGGTGGCGGGAGACAAGTACCCTATTTGCTTAGCTTTTGTAGCAGTAATACTCTCTCTCTTAACGTAAAGAATCCGCGTATAATAGTGTTAATTTATTGTAATCAATTAGTGTTATTTACATATGCTTTCAATCAAACCCTTTATCCCCCATAATACTCTCACACACAACTTCCTTTACAACTCCCAGGCTCACTTAGTGATTCTTGACACCATATTAAGGGAAGCGTTGCTTCACAACCTTGCATCAAATACATTCGATGTATGAAACCCTACCATTCTAAGCCCTCTATCGTTTGATTAGGACGATGACCCTTAACTCAAGATTACAATATCATAGGGCAAGATATCATTACTTTGTCTTATTATCTATATCACTGGCGTGTCGGAATCGTGTTGTTAGCTCTCTGGGTAGATAGCCTTTGGGTAGGGGTGCAACGTGAGCTATTTGAAGTGCAAGCTGCAACAGCACCCATTTTGGGCGTACCCAATACTAATTACTGGAAAAATAATCGGTGAAGCTTGCCCTAAGCTACTGGGCTCGAAACCTCGAGCAGGCAGGTAATCAGGCAGGCAAGCAGGAAGGCAGACAGACAGACAGACAGACAGACAGACAGACAGACAGACAGACAGACAGACAGACAGACAGACAGACAGACAGACAGACAGACAGACAGACAGACAGACAGACGGAGATATTTCCATGTATCGATATATTTGTAATCTCTTAATTTTTGTATATATTGTTTGCTGGTAAAAATATACTAATTTGATTTCATAACTTAATTACTATTAGACACTATTTTCTTAATTGACATCATGTCACCACTAATTTAAGTTAAAAAATGGTACTCATAAAACCTTGCCTATATACTTTAATTATAAAACCTATTTACAAAAAATAACACTCCCCCCCCCCCCCCCCAAAAAAAAAGATTCAGACATGTTGGAAACATTTCGTGTCTTTCAGTGTTTGGACCTCCCAAGATTAATAAACCGTCAGGGTGGAACCGCCAATTTATCCTTGGTTGAAGGTGGTTAAAAGTACATTGCAAATACGAATCGCATGTCAAGACCAGAATTCCTCAATATCAGCTGCTAATCGTGCACACCCACTTGTAGTGGTTGGTATATCGATGACCTGGTTTCTTTAAAAGATGGGCTTTCGATCTTCGATTATCCAAGGGGATCAGATATAGCTCATTTACTGAAACCAAATATCCCAGCTCCTAGCTTGTTCGAGTGTTCCTTTCAAGAGCTATAGGATCAAATTAGCCTTGCAATTTATTCTGATAATTATCTTGTCTGGTCACTGGAATTAAATCATTTCACACCCATCTGGAGTTTTCTATTTGGTAAGATATTTTTTTTTTTTTATAGAAGGGGTACCACCTCTGGTGCAAGTGTAGGGACCCATAGCCTCGGAGAAGAAAATAAAGAGTACTCAGAGAAGACCTTGTGGATCCTCACTGAACACTTTGATATTTTCTTCTCCTACTACCCCTATTCTTTTGGTATGTGTGTATATTTATCTAACTTTATTTGAAAATGTCATTGCACAAAAAAAAGTTACAATATTGATTACATGCAGGGTACAAGGCTGCTTGTCACAAGTTGAAAAGCTCCTCCAGCTCCTCAGATGGCGGGCAGGAACCATGGATGCAGTGAGCATTTCCTCTCTGGATTGCCACACTTAGGCGCTGAAAAAGAAACCTGGCAGCTCTAGGGTCTCTAGTTGTTTCGATTAGCTTAGACCCCCAACTCCTTCAAAAAGCTAGCAGCACTTTTACCCCAGGCACCAAGTGTCTCTGAGGCAATGGGGACAAAATTGTAGTGGTGCTCAAGGTCTCTGTATTTACGTGACTTGGCCGCTTCCCGGTGATTGGCAGCTCCTCCTGCTTGTGTAGCACTGAAGTCAACATAGGTATTGGCTAAAGTTGAAACGCAAGTGTAGTCCCACACCAACTGTCTACCATTCTTTCAGGGGTTCACCGTGATTCCGTCTGGGCGACCGACAGGCTCATCAGAGTTGCGGGACATTAGGTAACATTAGGTAACTCTCTCTGCTGGACAACCGGCTGTGGTAAGGCTTCTCTTAATAATGTCATTGACCTCGCCGTGTCTTCCATGCTATCCTCCTGTCCTTTGGCAGAGAAGGCCATGCCGTCCATACCTGTCGGCCTCTGCCTCGCCGCAAATACACCTGTATTCGGTGTGGATTGGGGCAGCGAGGCAGAGAGCCACAGCAATTCGGAGGGCCTGCGGTGTGAAACGGGTGCCGGTTGCTGACATTGGGGTTGCTAATAGGAAATCACCTGCATGGGGAGCTGCTACAGCTCCAAGTCGGGCAGTGTCATGTGGTGTTGTCGCAGCTTCTAGCAAAGTCGCAGCTTCTTGGTCGGCATTTATAATTTATTTATTTATATATATACAAGAAGGCGCATTGGGTTTATGAGAGTACATATCATTGATGTTTTTATATTCTTGCAAAGCCACTAACGTGCATAGCTTTTTAGGCAGGTAAGTAATCTAACAGATAATTTTAAGTAGGTAATTTGTAGCAAAATTTGAAGCATATTAACAGGCACATTGTAAGAAAATTTTAAGAAAATTAATAGGTACATTGTAGTAAAATTTGAGGATTATCAACAGGTACATTGTAGCATAATTTGAGGATTATTAATTGGTACATTGTATTCAAATTTGCGTTCAACATAACCATGATATAAGTTGATAGCAGTGACGAAGTTGTCTTGCTTAGGTGTATATATTGGGGAAATGAGTAGCACAAGATACAGTGCGAGTTTGAAGCAGTAGATAGAAAATAATGATGATTAAATTAGGCATATTTTGGTTTTATTTTTTAATAAAGCATAGGTTGGACAGTTGTTTAATTCGTTAGGGAGTGAGTTCCATTTACTAGGGAACCTTTATTTGCATAGAGTGTCTCAACAGATTTAGATTGACTCTGGAGATATCAGATATATATATATTTCTGGTGAGTGCAATATTAAGCTGGATTAGGGCATGGTTATACCAAAGGAAACAGAGAGGTAGTATAAATGGAATCAAGTCAGAGTGGGATAATGTTGTTAGTGGAGTACCTCAGGGCTCTGTCCTGGGACCTCTGTTGTTTATAATATATATAAATGATTTAGATTCAGGTTTGAGTAGCAACATTTGCAAATTTGCCGATGATACGAAAATCGGTAGGGAAATTAATTCGGAGGAGGACTCACTATCACTTCAAGTTGATCTAGATAGGGTTTTGAAATGGTCAAAGGATTGGCTAATGCAGTTTAATGTTGATAAATGTAAAGTTCTGAGGTTAGGTAATGATGATAGAGTTACAAGATACGAGCTAGATGGTGTTGAGATTGCGCAGTCGGATTGCGAAAGGGATCTGGGAGTTATGATTAGTAAGAATTTAAAACAAAAGGATCAATGCATAAATGTTCGTAATAAGGCAAATCGGACACTTGGATTTATTAATCGCAGCGTTAGTAACAAGACACCTGGTGTGGTTCTCAAGCTATATCTTGCTCTAGTTAGGCCCCATTTAGATTATGCAGTTCAGTTTTGGTCGCCATATTATAGAATGGATATAAATTCACTTCAACGTGTCCAGCGTAGGATGACTAAGTTAATTCCCCAAATTAGAAATCTTTTATATGAAGAAAGATTAACAAAGCTTAAGTTGCATTCACTGGAAAGGCGAAGAGTTAGGGGTGACATGATAGAGGTTTACAAGTGGGTGAATGGACATAACAAAGGGGATATTAATAGGGTATTAAAAGTATCAACACAAAACAGAACACGAAACAATGGGTATAAATTGGATAAGTTTAGATTTAGGAAAGACTTGGGTAAATACTGGTTCGGTAACAGGGTTGTTGATTTGTGGAACCAGTTGCCGCGTGGCGTGCTGGAGGTGGGGTCCCTCTATTGTTTCAAGCGCGGGTTGGACAAGTATATGAGTGGGATTGGGTGGTTATAAATAGGAGCTGCCTCGTATGGGCCAATAGGCCGTCTGCAGTTGCCTTTGTTCTTATGTTCTTAGGTTGGGTCCCTCGATTGTTTCAAGCATGGGTTGGATATGTATATGAGTGGGATTGGGTGGTTATAAATAGGAGCTGCCTCGTATGGGCCAATAGGCCTTCTGCAGTCGCAGTTGCCTTTGTTCTTATGTTCTTAATAATTGCATCGTTGGTACTTTTTTGGAAGCGGAAGTCAAACTGACAGGGACTTAATATGTTGTATTTTACAAGGTAGAAGTAGAGCTGTTTGTAAATAGTTTTTGCTATTTGTTTATAATATAGGTAGATTAACATAAGAACATAAGAACAAAGGTAACTGCAGAAGGCCTATTGGCCCATACGAGGCAGCTCCTATATATAACCACCCAATCCCACTCATATACTTATCCAGCCCGCTCTTGAAACAATCGAGGGACCCCACCTCCACCACGTTACGCGGTAATTGGTTCCACAAGTCAACAACCCTGTTACCGAACCAGTATTTACCCAAGTCTTTCCTAAAGTCAAAAGCCACTATTACGCAGTCGGTCAGGTGAAGTCACAGTGAGAGGTTGTGTTAACCGGAGCTCCTGAGTGTTGTTATATTATCATAGCAATATGGAAGTTGTAGTGAAGGACCTGGTGACTCTAGTGGGAGCCCTGAGGACAGAGTTGGACTCTGCGGGAGGAGGTGCGTCAGCTTAAAAAACAACGAGAAGTAACGAAGGAGGAGACCAGCAGTAAAGGGACCTCGTCTTGGAGAGTTGCGAAAGACAGGGGCCTTAAGAAGACTTTGATAAAGCCGCCTTCAAACGCCATAGCAACTTCAAATTCATTTGACGTTTTGGAGGACGAGTGCTGTGGAGAGACTGTGGATCGCGCAAAAGGGAAAGCAACGAAGAGAAAGGAAGCGCAGGCCCCTCAGAAAGTAAAGGAAGTACCTAAGCAAACATTAGTTGTGGGAGATTCCCAGATAAGGTATTTGGATAGAACGTTTTGTGCTAGAGATAGGGGGAACAGGTTAAGGGTTTGCTATCCCGGAGCTGGCATTGGTGATATTATAAACAACATGAATGATATTATGGCTGGTAATGGGAACAATCCCATTATTTGCATTAGCGTGGGAGGAAATGATGTTGGTCGAGTCAGGAGTGAGGAACTGATTCAGAGGTATAAAACAGCCATAGAGTTAGTTAGGAGCAAGGGAGGAATCCCGATCATATGTGGCATTCTTCCAAGAAAGGGAGTGGGAAATGAATGGATATCGAGGGCACTTGGTGTCAATTGCCGGCTGGAAAGATATTGCAAATCAAATGCAATATCTTTCATAGACAACTGGGAACACTTCTATGGAAGAAATGAAATGTATGCTCGTGATGGGGTGCATCTATCGAGAGGTGGGGTTGTTGCTGTTGCGAACTCGCTAGAAGAAGTGGTTAGAGGTGTTTGTTTGGGTTTAAACTGTTAGTAGATAGAGGTATGGGAATTGATTTGGAGGAAGGAGGTAATAAATGTATGTGTTTGTGGGAGAAAGGAATTGGCAAAACGATCAGGGAAAGAGAAGGTCCGCAAAATAACAATTCACTTAGGGTATATTACACTAACAGTAGAAGTCTAAGAAATAAAATTAACGAATTAAATGCTCTTGTCTGCACAGAAAAAATAGATATTATTGCACTTACCGAAACGTGGATGAATGTAGAAAATAGAGAACTATTAGCTGAATATCAAATATATGGATTTAAACTATTTCACACAGATAGATATATTAGACGAAGAGGTGGAGTAGCCATATATGTTAGGGACAATTTGAAATGTAGTCTCAAAGAGGGAATCAAAACAGAGCCACACACAGAAACTATTTGGATTGAATTAAACGAAAAAGCTAATAATATTATAATAGGAGTAATATATAGGCCACCAAATTTAGACAGAATGGAAGCAAAGCATCTATGGGATGAAATATCTAGAGCATCTAGATCTAACAGTATTTATGTCATGGGTGACTTTAATTTTAGCGGAATAAACTGGTTGAACAAAACAGGGAATAGTGAAGCAGAAGATTTTCTAGAATTAATTGACGATTGCTTTCTTACGCAACACATTAAGGAACCAACACGGGAAAATAATATTTTAGATTTAGTGTTAACTAACAGGGAAACGCAAATTAATGACATCGAAATAGGGAGTGAGCTAGGGAGCAGTGATCACAAAGAAATCAGATTTAGCATAGAATGGAATAGACCAGTAGGAGAAAATTCTGTTAAAGTGCCAGATTTTCGAAAAGCTGATTTTAATAGCCTAAGAAATTTTTTGGGTCAAATTGATTGGAAAGGCTTGGGTATGGGGTGTGGGCCGGTCTTGGAGCGAGACATGAACCCAGCGATAGGTGACTTAAATGGGGATTTCGATGTGGATTCAATATATAACTTATTTAAGAATATTCTAAACAAAGCACAGGAACGTAGTATACCATACAAATTAAATAGATCGTATACTAATGACCCAAAGTGGATAACAAAGAATTTGAAGAACCTTATAGGTAAAAAGAGAGCTTGGTACAAAAGGATTAAAAATGGGGAGGTCACTTTAGAACAGGAATTCGTACAACTGGTTAGAAATGTTAAAAAAGAGATAAGGAAAGCAAAAAGAAACTATGAAGTTCGCATAGCAGGGCAAGCAAAGACAAATCCTTAAGGGTTTTTTCAGTTATATCGTACTAAGACTAGGGAAAGGATAGGTCCATTAAAAACTGAGACAGGTCAAATAACAGATAGTGATGAAGAGATGAGTAGTATTTTTAATAAATATTTTGTATCTGTATTTACTAAAGAGGAACTTAACAATATGCCTTCAGCCGAACAAGTTTATGTGGGTGGGGACGAGGACAGGTTGACGAGTTTAGCAGTTACCAGGGAGGATGTTCTTAAACAAATAGTAAAACTCAAACCAAACAAATCCCCAGGGCCGGATGAAGTGTTTGCTAGGGTGCTTAAAGAATGCAAAGAGGAGCTTTGTGACCCACTGTCAACCATATTTAATAAATCAATAGAGTCAGGCAGAGTGCCAGAGTTTTGGAAAGTTGCTAATGTGATACCAGTTTTTAAGAAAGGAGATAGATCACTTGCGTCTAACTATCGACCAATTAGCCTAACGTCTATTGTGGGAAAGTTACTCGAATCTATAATAGCAAATAAAATTCGTCTTCATCTTGAAAAACATAAATTAATAATTGAGTCGCAACATGGTTTTATAAATGGCCGTTCATGTTTAACAAATTTGTTATCTTTTTATTCTAGCATTGTTGAGGCAGTTGATAGTGGTAAGGATTGCGATGTTGTATACCTTGACTTTAGCAAAGCTTTTGATACAGTGCCACATGAAAGACTGATTAAAAAAATAGAGTCTCATGGTATTGGGGGTGCTATATTAAGCTGGATTAGGGCATGGCTATACCAAAGGAAACAGAGAGTTAGTATAAATGGAATCAAGTCAGAGTGGGAAAATGTTGTAAGTGGAGTGCCTCAAGGCTCTGTCCTGGGACCTCTGTTGTTTATAATATATATAAATGATTTAGATTCAGGTTTGAGTAGCAACATTTGCAAATTTGCCGATGATACGAAAATCGGTAGGGAAATTAATTCGGAGGAGGACTCACTATCACTTCAAGATGATCTAGATAGGGTTTTGAAATGGTCAAAGGATTGGCAGATGCAGTTTAATGCTGATAAATGTAAAGTTCTGAGGTTAGGTAATGATGATAGAGTTACAAGATACGAGCTAGATGGTGTTGTGATTGCGAAGTCGGATTGCGAAAGGGATCTGGGAGTTATGATTAGTAAGAATTTAAAACAAAAGGATCAATGCATAAATGTTCGTAATAAGGCAAATCGGACACTTGGATTTATTAATCGCAGCGTTAGTAACAAGACACCTGGTGTGGTTCTCAAGCTATATCTTGCTCTAGTTAGGCCCCATTTAGATTATGCAGTTCAGTTTTGGTCGCCATATTATAGAATGGATATAAATTCACTTGAACGTGTCCAGCTTAGGATGACTAAGTTAATTCCCCAAATTAGAAATCTTTCATATGAAGAAAGATTAACAAAGCTTAAGTTGCATTCACTGGAAAGGCGAAGAGTTAGGGGTGACATGATAGAGGTTTACAAGTGGATGAATGGACATAACCGGGGGGATATTAATAGGGTATTAAAAGTATCAACACAGGACAGAACACGAAACAATGGATATAAATTGGATAAGTTTAGATTTAGGAAAGACTTGGGTAAATACTGGTTCAGTAACAGGGTTGTTGATTTGTGGAACCAATTGCCGCGTAACATTGTGGAGGTGGGGTCCCTCGATTGTTTCAAGCACGGGTTGGACAAGTATATGAGTGGGATTGGGTGGTTATAGAATAGGAGCTGCCTCGTATGGGCCAATAGGCCTTCTGCAGTTACCTTTGTTCTTATGTTCTTAAATCTAAACTTATCCAATTTATACCCATTGTTTCGTGTTCTGTCTTGTGTTGATACTTTTAATACCCTATTAATATCTCCTTTGTTTTGTCCATTCATCCACTTGTAAACCTCTATTATGTCACCCCTAACTCTTCGCCTTTCCAGTGAATGCAATTTAAGCTTTGTTAATCTTTCTTCATATGAAAGATTTCTAATTTGGGGAATTAACTTAGTCATGCTACGCTGGACACGTTCAAGTGAATTTATATCCATTCTATAGTACGGCGACCAAAACTGAGCTGCATAATCTAAATGGGGCCTAACCAGAGCAAGATATAGCTGAAGAACCACACCAGGTGTCTTGTTACTAATGCTTCGATTAATAAATTCCAGTGTCCTATTCGCTTTATTACGAACATTCATGCATTGATCCTTTTGTTTTAAATTCTTACTAATCCCTTACAGATCCCTTTCGCAATCCGACCCATTAGATATGGGTCTGTAATCGTTTAGGTCTGCCGTATCACCACCTTTGTAAACTTAAACTGGTGTTATTCATGCTTTTTTAAGGATATAAGGGAAAGTATGACACTAGAGATTTTTTGAATAGCAGAGCTATGGGTGGTGGAAGGGCATGAGCGGCACTCTTGTGTACTGTAGATGGTATTTCACTAATTTTCCCAGCTTTTTATTATAGTGAGTGACATATGGACATAACAATCTGTCGAGCTGATTGGTAAGAGGAGTGTGAGGGGATAAGTTGTCACCAGCTAAACTTTCCACTGATTTACGGCCCTTGTCACTCGCCGTGCACTGCAACAAGTACACGGCCGTGCACTTGGTCTAGATTGGCAACCCGTACCCAAAACATCCTGTGTTTGGCTGACTGGAGAACCTAAGTCATCAGCATTCCAAATGTTACAATGGCCGTTGTAGCACATTTGTGGAAAGAGTTAGAGCGAGTTGACCAGACCACACACTGGTCTGGTCTGGATAGAAGGAGCCAGATTGTTAAGAGAGGAGAGGAAAGGCTGAAAAAGACTAAGGTCATGAGGCCATAAAGCAAAAATGTCATCAACATAACGAAGGTATGCTTTATGGCCTCATGACCTTAGTCTTTTTCAGCCTTTCCTCTCCTCTCTTAACAATCTGGCTACTTCTATCCACTTCAAAGTTGAGTAGGAATCTAATTCCCTCCTTCCTATGGTTGTTGTTGTTTTAGATTCAGCTACTCAGAACAATAAGTTCCAGTAGCACGGGCTATAGTGAGCCCGTAAGTGGAGGCTCTTTGGAGCCATTAGCTGTATCAATGGCTGATAGTAGAGATCTGACGATGGATGGGGGTCTTCATGAGGGTTTTCAGCCTGTAGGGCTAGCTATACCAGTTATGGAGCTGGTGGGATTAGCGGAGACCTCTAGGTTTTCCGTTTTTTCTTTGCCTGCGACTTTGTCTGAGCAGTGCTGTCGTTGGAGTTTGGTGACGTGGCCTCCATGAGGAAGTCTTGAGTAGTAGGGAAGGCGCCTCACAGACGATATTTTTTTTCAGGTCAAATATCGTCTGTGCGCCCCAAGGGTTTCAGGTAAATTTAGAATATCCCCTGTGCGCCCCAAGGGTTTCAGGTCAAATATCCCCTGTGCGTCCCAAGGGTTTCAGGTAAATTTAGAAAATCGTGTGTAGCGCTTGGGGGTTTTCAGGTAAATTTTGTCAGTCGCAGATTTTAGAAGTAAGGATTTCTTATGAGAAAAATAATTTCCGAGACTTAGAAGTTTGTTAAAGCCTTATGGGAGAAATTCAAATAACGTGTGTAGCACTTTAGGGCTTCCAGGAGAACTCTACGGACATATTTTACATGTTTTCAACTTACAAAATCGTCTATGTAAGCCTTAGTTATTCATATAAATTTAGAAAATCACCTGTGTAAGTCAGGGTTTTCAAGTCTCGTACATCACACCCCCCTCCCTCCCCCCTTACCTCGCAATCTGTCGCGTCACCTTTATTTACTTTGCGCCCAGCCAGCCAGTCGGCTCTTAATCTTATCTTATCTTCATAATATCTGGACCGTCCCTCCTCTCTCTCTCTCTCTCTCCTTTCATTCAGTTCAACTATTTTCCAACATCGTATGTTTGCTCCTTTTCATTAAGCAAGTCAGTATGTTTGCTCCTTTTCATTAAGCAAGTCAGTTTTACACAAATAAATCATGTTAGTAAGCAAGTTCTAGCTCACGTTCCCCACCTTAGTCCCCTGTCGTATAAAGAATACTATCATTCCAATCCCTCTAAAATTTAAAAATAATCATATTTCAAATGTAGTTCAATACAGTAATTAGTTACCAAGCTCCAGCTCTTGTCCTCCGCCTTAGCTCTCTCTCGTATCTTCGTTAGTATCAGTCCAATTTCCCTGAAATTTCTACCCTCTGTATTTCAGACATAGTTTAGTAAATGCAAACAATTATCAAACTCTAGCTCTTGTCCCCAGCTTAGTTCATTTGTACAAAATCATTAGTAACAGTCCAAATTCCCTGAGATTTTTAGCCTCTGTATTTCAGACACCGTAAATAAGATCAAAACAGTTACCAAGCTCCAGCTCTTGTCCTCCGCCTTAGCTCTCTCTCGTATCTTCGTTAGTAACAGATCAATTCCCCTGAAATTTCTACCCTCTGTATTTCAGACACCGTAAATAAAATCAAGTCAGTTATCGAGCTCCAGCTCTCGTCCCCGCCTTAATTCTCTTTCGTATCTTTGTAAATAACCCATCAATTTCCCTAAAATTAAAAGCAGACATACTTCAAAGTTAGTAAATAAGATCAAGTCAGTTACTGAGCTCCAGCTCTCGTCCCCCACCCTCTTCCACCCTCAAGTCTTTGTAAATAAACCATCAATTTCCCCCGAAATTTTTACCCTCTGTATTTCAGACATAGTAAATATGAAGTAACAATTATAAAACTCTAGCTCTTGTCCTCTGTCCAAGTTCACTCATGTAAATTCATTACTATCAGTCCAAATCCCCCTGAGATTTAAACACCCAACTACATTTTCAGACATAGTAAATAAAAACCAGTTCAGTTATCAAGTTTCAACTCTTGTGCCCCCAGCTTAGTTCATTTTGTACAAGTTATTTATTTTCCAACTAAATCACCCTGAGATTTAAGATCACCTTATTTCTAACGTAGTAAAATTAACCAAGCTACATTTCCTCTGTCTTAGATCATCAGACATAATTATATCCGACCAAGTTCCTCTCCAGCCTATCTGTTTATCAGAATAATTACAGTACCCTCCCCTCCCCAACGTACCCAAACCTTCAATAATCATACTGTATTTGCATATTTTCTCTATATTCAGCTGTGTTCTTCACTTTTTGTCCATGTTTTCTGTGTTCATTCCATGTTCTACAGATGTTCACAACATGCTCAGTTCAAATTTTTTCTGCCGTTTTCCCCGTATGTTCACTATGTTCTTTGTCATGTTTTCATGTGCATCATATGTTCTCTGTATAACTTTTATACTCAATATTCATGTTCTCAATGTTCTTAGCGCTTTCTTCACATTTTTCCATGTTTTTCTGCATTCATTCCATGTTCTATAAATGTTCACAGCATGCTCAGTTCAATTCTTTTCTACCGCTTTCCCCGTATGTTCACTATGTTCTTTGTCAATATTCATGTTCCTCTACAAGTTCATATTCCCAGCATGTTCACTGTATTCATCAACTTTTCTTACATATGTTCTTTGCCATGTTCCCCATATGTTCTCTGGGTTTTTCCCCTTACATGTTATCTAACGTTCCTTAACTAAAAAATCTTTCACCAATCAACTAAAACATAGTCACTTTCGTCATTTCTCAACTAAACTTATTATCCAGTCAACTAAAAATAGTCAGAAATAGCCTCGTTCAACACTGTTCTTAACTAAAACAACCTTTCTCTTAGCTAAAAATTGTCAAAGGAAACTTTTTTCAGCACTTTCTTAACAGGCGCTATGTTTCATCAAGAAAAATTGTCAAAGGAAACTTTCCAAAACTGTTCATAACTAGCTTTTATCCATCGTCAATCAACTAAAAATAATAACTTTCATCATTTCTTAACTAAACATATTCCCCATTCATCAGAAAATAACCGTGTTCATCATGTTTCATTGTCAGTTCATAACTAAAATTATCTGCCAATCATCAGAAAAAGTCATGTTCATCATGTTTTGGCTTTTGCTCAACTAAAAGTATTCATCGGTCAACTAAAAATAGTTACTTCATCATGTTTCCTTGTCATTTCTTAACTGAAATATCACTTCTCTCATCTGAAAATAGTCAGGATTAACCTCATTCAACACCGTTCTTAACTAAAACAGCCTTTCGCTTAGCTAAAAATTGTCAAAGGAATCTTTTCAGCACTGTTCATAACTAACTTTATCCATAGTCAAGTAAGAAAATATAGTCAAAGATATCTATCATCGTCGTTCTTAACTGACATTTATACTTTGTGGAGCACTAAAATAGTCAAATGTAACTTTTTCAACACTTTCGTAACTAAAATTATATGTCGCTACGTAAGAAAAATAGTCAAAGGTGCTCTCCGTTACACCAAAGTTACTCTTCGAGAAATCAAAGACACTCTTCAATACATCAAGGACTTACTCAAAGACACCAAAGTTATTCTCAGAGTCATCAAAAGTTAATCTCAGTCATCAAAATGCTATTCTCCAAGTAGCCTTTCATTCATCAGAGAACTTTCTAAGACATCTTCGTTCATTAAAGTTAATCTCAGAGGCATAAAAGTTATTCTCGGAGCTATCAAAAAGTTAATCTCTAAAACAACAAAAGTTAAGCTCTGTCATCAAAGTTGATCTGCAAGATATCTTCGAGTCATCAAAGTTACTTTTCATTACATCAAAGACGCATTCAAATACTACCCATGTTCTCAGAAGTCATTCTCAAAGTCATCAAAAGTTATTCAAAGAGCTAACAAAAGTTATTCTCAGAGTCACCTTCGTTCTTCAGAGAAACTTTCCAAAACATCTTTGTTCATCAAAGTTAATCTCAGAGTTAACAAAGGTAATCTCTAACTCACTCTCAGTCATCAAAGTTAATCCAAGAGACGTCAAAGTTAATCCAAGACATCATCTTTCATCAAAGATATTCTCTCTAAGCCATCAATGTTCTTCTCTAAGACATAAAAGTTATTCTCTATGTCAACAAAAGTTATTCTCTGAGCTAACAAAATACTACTCATGTTCTCAAAGACATTCTCCAATTCATCAATGTTGTTTCAAAGACATCAAAGTTAATCTCAGAGTTATCCAAAGACATTCTCAAAGTCATCTAAAGTTATTCTCTAAGCCCTCAAAGTTATTCCCAGAGTCATCAAAAAGTTATTCTTCAAAACATAAAATTTGCTCTGTAAGATATCTTCGTTCATCAAACTTATTCTCAGAACAATCAAAAGTTATTCTAAGACAACAAAGTCTTTCTCAGAGTCATCAAAGTTATTCTCAGAGTCACCTTTGTTATTCAAAGAAGCCTTCTGAGACATCCTCGTTCAACAAAAACTGTCCTCAGAGCCATCAAAAAGTTAAATACAGTCGTCAAAGTTATTCTCTAAGTATCTTTTCGTTCATCAGAGAAGCTTTCTAAGACATCTTTGTTCATCCAAGTTGTTCTCTAAGACATCAATCTTGTTCTCTAAGACATCAAAGATGTTCTCTAAATCATAAAAGTTAATCTCTAAGTTACCTTCGTTCATCAGAGAAACTTTCCAAAACATCTTCGTTCATCAAACTTGTTTTCAAAGTCATCAAATGTTATTCTCGAAGTCATCAAAGATATTTTCAGAGACATCTAAAGTTAATTTCTATGTTATAAAAGTTATTCTCAGAGACATCTAAAGTTAATCTTGGTCATCAAAGTTGTTCTCTAAACATCAATGTTGTTCTCCAAGACATCAAAGATGTTCTCAAAATCATAAAAGTTATTCCCAGAGCTATCAAAGTGATCTCTAATTCATCTTCGTTCTCCAAAAAGTTGTTCTCTAAGACACCTTCGTTAATCAAAGAAACTCTCCTTCTTCCATCATGTTATTCTTTAAGACATCTTCAGTCATAAAATTTTCTCTCCAAAATGTAACTAGTTCAGCTTTTCATACCAAACCTGCATTTCTGTTAAAATATATTTTCGCAGACACTTTACCCTAAAACTGTTCTCTGAACTATCCTAACTTTACCTATGCTACCTTACCTTACCTACCTTTCCTAACCTAACTTTACCTATGTTACCTTACCTTACCTACCTTTCCTAACTTATCCTGCTTAACCTATCTTACCTAACTTTACCTATGTTACCTTACCTTACCTACCTTTCCTAACTTAACCTGCTTAACCTATCTTACCTAACTTTACCTATCTTACCTAACTTTACCTATGTTACCTTACCTTACCTACCTTTCCTAACTTAACCCGCTTAACCTATCTTACCTAACTTTACCTATCTTACCTAACTTAACTTTCATAACCTAACTTTACCTATCCTAACATAACTTACCTTACCTTCCTTATCTTACCTAACTTTACCTATCCTAACATAACTTACCTTACCTTCCCTAACTTAACCTAACTTTACCTATCCTAACTTAACTTACCTTTCATAACCTAACTTTACCTATCCTAACATAACTTACCTTACCTTCCCTAACTTAACCTAACTTTACCTATCCTAACTTAACTTACCTAACTTATTCTGCTTAACATAACTTACCTTACCTTCCCTATCTTACCTAACTTTACCTATCCTAGCATAACTTACCTTACCTTCCCTAACTTAACCTAACTTTACCTATCCTAACTTAACTTACCTTTCATAACCTAACTTTACCTATCCTAACATAACTTACCTTACCTTCCCTAACTTAACCTAACTTTACCTATCCTAACTTATCTTACCTTTCATAACCTAACTTTACCTATCCTAACATAACTTACCTTACCTTCCCTAACTTAACCTATCCTAACTTAACTTACCTAACTTATTCTGCTTAACATAACTTACCTTACCTTCCCTATCTTACCTAACTTTACCTATCCTATCCTAACCTAACTTGTCTTACCTAACTTAATCTTACTTTCCCAAACTGATGTATCCTAACTTATCTAGTCCAGCCAGACATGATCTAACTTAAGTATTCCTTCTTGTCTTTTGTGTTTCGTCAATCATTGTCTCATATTCATTTACTCATTTCATTAGTTAATTTCTCAAATGGTCACTTATGGATTTCAAGTGCTATTTGTTATATATGGGCATTTACTCATTTCATTAGTTAATTTCTCAAATGGTCACTTATGCATTTCAAGTGCTATTTGTTAGAGATTGGATATTTAAGCATTTCAAAGGATTTTTGTTATATATGGGAACTTACTCATTTCAAGGGATAATTTCTCAAATGGACGTTTTGCATTTCAAGTGTTATTTGTTTAAGATTGGGTGTTTAATCATTTCAAAGGTTTTTCTTATATATGGGAACTTACTCGTTTCAAGGGCCAATTTCTCAAATGGTCATTTTTGCAGATCAAGGGTTATTTGTTAAAGTTCATCAAGTTGCCCATAAGTTGTATTTAGTAGGTTCTATCTTATGTTCTTATTCCCCAACCCCTTAACCTAACCTCTTGTAATCTTAGTGTATTTAGTAGGTTCTATCTTATGTTCTTATTCCCCAACCCCTTAACCTAACCTCTTGTAATCTTAGTGTATTTAGTAGGTTCTATCTTATGTTCTTATTCCCCAATCCTTTAACCTAACCTTTCAGATGTAGTTTGTTGAATATATTATCCTTTTCCTAACCTTTCAAATGTAGTTTTGTTTCTCCTTTTTGTATATTTTTACCCAAACCATCTTTCCTTCTTTACTTTGTTTTCACATATAAGTTCATTCTTTACCATAGTAATAATAAAAATTACAATAGTAAAGAATCAGATCTACTAAGACTTGAAATTGAGAAACAAGAGCTCAAGGGAGTGAGAGCATGAAAGAAGAGCAAGGAGTAAGAGAGAGAGGGCGGAAGAAAATGGGGCCAAAGAAGAGAGAATGAGAGAGAGTGTGGGCATGGGAGCACTAAGACTTGAATTGAGAAAAAGAAAAACTAAGTGAATGAGAATGAGGGTGTGAGAATGGGAGCAATAAGACTTGAATTTAAGAAAGAAGAGAGCATTTGAGCAAATGAGGGAGAGAGGGGAGGAAGAGAGAGAATAAGGGAGAGAGATAGAAAAGGAGGGTTAGAAGGAGTAGGAGAATCAAAGTAAAGAAGGAAAGATGGTTTGGGTAAAAATATACAAAAAGGAGAAACAAAACTACATTTGAAAGGTTAGGAAAAGGATAATATATTCAACAAACTACATCTGAAAGGTTAGGTTAAAGGGTTGGGGAATAAGAACATAAGATAGAACCTACTAAATACACTAAGATTACAAGAGGTTAGGTTAAGGGGTTGGGGAATAAGAACATAAGATAGAACCTACTAAATACACTAAGATTACAAGAGGTTAGGTTAAGGGGTTGGGGAATAAGAACATAAGATAGAACCTACTAAATACAACTTATGGGCAACTTGATGAACTTTAACAAATAACCCTTGATCTGCAAAAATGACCATTTGAGAAATTGGCCCTTGAAACGAGTAAGTTCCCATATATAAGAAAAACCTTTGAAATGATTAAACACCCAATCTTAAACAAATAACACTTGAAATGCAAAACGTCCATTTGAGAAATTATCCCTTGAAATGAGTAAGTTCCCATATATAACAAAAATCCTTTGAAATGCTTAAATATCCAATCTCTAACAAATAGCACTTGAAATGCATAAGTGACCATTTGAGAAATTAACTAATGAAATGAGTAAATGCCCATATATAACAAATAGCACTTGAAATCCATAAGTGACCATTTGAGAAATTAACTAATGAAATGAGTAAATGAATATGAGACAATGATTGACGAAACACAAAAGACAAGAAGGAATACTTAAGTTAGATCATGTCTGGCTGGACTAGATAAGTTAGGATACATCAGTTTGGGAAAGTAAGATTAAGTTAGGTAAGACAAGTTAGGTTAGGATAGGATAGGTAAAGTTAGGTAAGATAGGGAAGGTAAGGTAAGTTATGTTAAGCAGAATAAGTTAGGTAAGTTAAGTTAGGATAGGTTAAGTTAGGGAAGGTAAGGTAAGTTATGTTAGGATAGGTAAAGTTAGGTTATGAAAGGTAAGATAAGTTAGGATAGGTAAAGTTAGGTTAAGTTAGGGAAGGTAAGGTAAGTTATGTTAGGATAGGTAAAGTTAGGTTATGAAAGGTAAGTTAAGTTAGGATAGGTAAAGTTAGGTTAAGTTAGGGAAGGTAAGGTAAGTTATGCTAGGATAGGTAAAGTTAGGTAAGATAGGGAAGGTAAGGTAAGTTATGTTAAGCAGAATAAGTTAGGTAAGTTAAGTTAGGATAGGTAAAGTTAGGTTAAGTTAGGGAAGGTAAGGTAAGTTATGTTAGGATAGGTAAAGTTAGGTTATGAAAGGTAAGTTAAGTTAGGATAGGTAAAGTTAGGTTAAGTTAGGGAAGGTAAGGTAAGTTATGTTAGGATAGGTAAAGTTAGGTAAGATAAGGAAGGTAAGGTAAGTTATGTTAGGATAGGTAAAGTTAGGTTATGAAAGTTAAGTTAGGTAAGATAGGTAAAGTTAGGTAAGATAGGTTAAGCGGGTTAAGTTAGGAAAGGTAGGTAAGGTAAGGTAACATAGGTAAAGTTAGGTAAGATAGGTTAAGCAGGTTAAGTTAGGAAAGGTAGGTAAGGTAAGGTAACATAGGTAAAGTTAGGTAAGATAGGTTAAGCAGGATAAGTTAGGAAAGGTAGGTAAGGTAAGGTAACATAGGTAAAGTTAGGTTAGGAAAGGTAGGTAAGGTAAGGTAGCATAGGTAAAGTTAGGATAGTTCAGAGAACAGTTTTAGGGTAAAGTGTCTGCGAAAATATATTTTAACAGAAATGCAGGTTTGGTATGAAAAGCTGAACTAGTTACATTTTGGAGAGAAAATTTTATGACTGAAGATGTCTTAAAGAATAACATGATGGAAGAAGGAGAGTTTCTTTGATTAACGAAGGTGTCTTAGAGAACAACTTTTTGGAGAACGAAGATGAATTAGAGATCACTTTGATAGCTCTGGGAATAACTTTTATGATTTTGAGAACATCTTTGATGTCTTGGAGAACAACATTGATGTTTAGAGAACAACTTTGATGACCAAGATTAACTTTAGATGTCTCTGAGAATAACTTTTATAACATAGAAATTAACTTTAGATGTCTCTGAAAATATCTTTGATGACTTCGAGAATAACATTTGATGACTTTGAAAACAAGTTTGATGAACGAAGATGTTTTGGAAAGTTTCTCTGATGAACGAAGGTAACTTAGAGATTAACTTTTATGATTTAGAGAACATCTTTGATGTCTTAGAGAACAAGATTGATGTCTTAGAGAACAACTTGGATGAACAAAGATGTCTTAGAAAGCTTCTCTGATGAACGAAAAGATACTTAGAGAATAACTTTGACGACTGTATTTAACTTTTTGATGGCTCTGAGGACAGTTTTTGTTGAACGAGGATGTCTCAGAAGGCTTCTTTGAATAACAAAGGTGACTCTGAGAATAACTTTGATGACTCTGAGAAAGACTTTGTTGTCTTAGAATAACTTTTGATTGTTCTGAGAATAAGTTTGATGAACGAAGATATCTTACAGAGCAAATTTTATGTTTTGAAGAATAACTTTTTGATGACTCTGGGAATAACTTTGAGGGCTTAGAGAATAACTTTAGATGACTTTGAGAATGTCTTTGGATAACTCTGAGATTAACTTTGATGTCTTTGAAACAACATTGATGAATTGGAGAATGTCTTTGAGAACATGAGTAGTATTTTGTTAGCTCAGAGAATAACTTTTGTTGACATAGAGAATAACTTTTATGTCTTAGAGAAGAACATTGATGGCTTAGAGAGAATATCTTTGATGAAAGATGATGTCTTGGATTAACTTTGACGTCTCTTGGATTAACTTTGATGACTGAGAGTGAGTTAGAGATTACCTTTGTTAACTCTGAGATTAACTTTGATGAACAAAGATGTTTTGGAAAGTTTCTCTGAAGAACGAAGGTGACTCTGAGAATAACTTTTGTTAGCTCTTTGAATAACTTTTGATGACTTTGAGAATGACTTCTGAGAACATGGGTAGTATTTGAATGCGTCTTTGATGTAATGAAAAGTAACTTTGATGACTCGAAGATATCTTGCAGATCAACTTTGATGACAGAGCTTAACTTTTGTTGTTTTAGAGATTAACTTTTTGATAGCTCCGAGAATAACTTTTATGCCTCTGAGATTAACTTTAATGAACGAAGATGTCTTAGAAAGTTCTCTGATGAATGAAAGGCTACTTGGAGAATAGCATTTTGATGACTGAGATTAACTTTTGATGACTCTGAGAATAACTTTGGTGTCTTTGAGTAAGTCCTTGATGTATTGAAGAGTGTCTTTGATTTCTCGAAGAGTAACTTTGGTGTAACGGAGAGCACCTTTGACTATTTTTCTTACGTAGCGACATATAATTTTAGTTACGAAAGTGTTGAAAAAGTTACATTTGACTATTTTAGTGCTCCACAAAGTATAAATGTCAGTTAAGAACGACGATGATAGATATCTTTGACTATATTTTCTTACTTGACTATGGATAAAGTTAGTTATGAACAGTGCTGAAAAGATTCCTTTGACAATTTTTAGCTAAGCGAAAGGCTGTTTTAGTTAAGAACGGTGTTGAATGAGGTTAATCCTGACTATTTTCAGATGAGAGAAGTGATATTTCAGTTAAGAAATGACAAGGAAACATGATGAAGTAACTATTTTTAGTTGACCGATGAATACTTTTAGTTGAGCAAAAGCCAAAACATGATGAACATGACTTTTTCTGATGATTGGCAGATAATTTTAGTTATGAACTGACAATGAAACATGATGAACACGGTTATTTTCTGATGAATGGGGAATATGTTTAGTTAAGAAATGATGAAAGTTATTATTTTTAGTTGATTGACGATGGATAAAAGCTAGTTATGAACAGTTTTGGAAAGTTTCCTTTGACAATTTTTCTTGATGAAACATAGCGCCTGTTAAGAAAGTGCTGAAAAAAGTTTCCTTTGACAATTTTTAGCTAAGAGAAAGGTTGTTTTAGTTAAGAACAGTGTTGAACGAGGCTATTTCTGACTATTTTTAGTTGACTGGATAATAAGTTTAGTTGAGAAATGACGAAAGTGACTATGTTTTAGTTGATTGGTGAAAGATTTTTTAGTTAAGGAACGTTAGATAACATGTAAGGGGAAAAACCCAGAGAACATATGGGGAACATGGCAAAGAACATATGTAAGAAAAGTTGATGAATACAGTGAACATGCTGGGAATATGAACTTGTAGAGGAACATGAATATTGACAAAGAACATAGTGAACATACGGGGAAAGCGGTAGAAAAGAATTGAACTGAGCATGCTGTGAACATTTATAGAACATGGAATGAATGCAGAAAAACATGGAAAAATGTGAAGAAAGCGCTAAGAACATTGAGAACATGAATATTGAGTATAAAAGTTATACAGAGAACATATGATGCACATGAAAACATGACAAAGAACATAGTGAACATACGGGGAAAACGGCAGAAAAAATTTGAACTGAGCATGTTGTGAACATCTGTAGAACATGGAATGAACACAGAAAACATGGACAAAAAGTGAAGAACACAGCTGAATATAGAGAAAATATGCAAATACAGTATGATTATTGAAGGTTTGGGTACGTTGGGGAGGGGAGGGTACTGTAATTATTCTGATAAACAGATAGGCTGGAGAGGAACTTGGTCGGATATAATTATGTCTGATGATCTAAGACAGAGGAAATGTAGCTTGGTTAATTTTACTACGTTAGAAATAAGGTGATCTTAAATCTCAGGGTGATTTAGTTGGAAAATAAATAACTTGTACAAAATGAACTAAGCTGGGGGCACAAGAGTTGAAACTTGATAACTGAACTGGTTTTTATTTACTATGTCTGAAAATGTAGTTGGGTGTTTAAATCTCAGGGGGATTTGGACTGATAGTAATGAATTTACATGAGTGAACTTGGACAGAGGACAAGAGCTAGAGTTTTATAATTGTTACTTCATATTTACTATGTCTGAAATACAGAGGGTAAAAATTTCGGGGGAAATTGATGGTTTATTTACAAAGACTTGAGGGTGGAAGAGGGTGGGGGACGAGAGCTGGAGCTCAGTAACTGACTTGATCTTATTTACTAACTTTGAAGTATGTCTGCTTTTAATTTTAGGGAAATTGATGGGTTATTTACAAAGATACGAAAGAGAATTAAGGCGGGGACGAGAGCTGGAGCTCGATAACTGACTTGATTTTATTTACGGTGTCTGAAATACAGAGGGTAGAAATTTCAGGGGAATTGATCTGTTACTAACGAAGATACGAGAGAGAGCTAAGGCGGAGGACAAGAGCTGGAGCTTGGTAACTGTTTTGATCTTATTTACGGTGTCTGAAATACAGAGGCTAAAAATCTGAGGGAATTTGGACTGTTACTAATGATTTTGTACAAATGAACTAAGCTGGGGACAAGAGCTAGAGTTTGATAATTGTTTGCATTTACTAAACTATGTCTGAAATACAGAGGGTAGAAATTTCAGGGAAATTGGACTGATACTAACGAAGATACGAGAGAGAGCTAAGGCGGAGGACAAGAGCTGGAGCTTGGTAACTAATTACTGTATTGAACTACATTTGAAATATGATTATTTTTAAATTTTAGAGGGATTGGAATGATAGTATTCTTTATACGACAGGGGACTAAGGTGGGGAACGTGAGCTAGAACTTGCTTACTAACATGATTTATTTGTGTAAAACTGACTTGCTTAATGAAAAGGAGCAAACATACTGACTTGCTTAATGAAAAGGAGCAAACATACGATGTTGGAAAATAGTTGAACTGAATGAAAGGAGAGAGAGAGAGAGAGAGGAGGGACGGTCCAGATATTATGAAGATAAGATAAGATTAAGAGCCGACTGGCTGGCTGGGCGCAAAGTAAATAAAGGTGACGCGACAGATTGCGAGGTAAGGGGGGAGGGAGGGGGGTGTGATGTACGAGACTTGAAAACCCTGACTTACACAGGTGATTTTCTAAATTTATATGAATAACTAAGGCTTACATAGACGATTTTGTAAGTTGAAAACATGTAAAATATGTCCGTAGAGTTCTCCTGGAAGCCCTAAAGTGCTACACACGTTATTTGAATTTCTCCCATAAGGCTTTAACAAACTTCTAAGTCTCGGAAATTATTTTTCTCATAAGAAATCCTTACTTCTAAAATCTGCGACTGACAAAATTTACCTGAAAACCCCCAAGCGCTACACACGATTTTCTAAATTTACCTGAAACCCTTGGGACGCACAGGGGATATTTGACCTGAAACCCTTGGGGCGCACAGGGGATATTCTAAATTTACCTGAAACCCTTGGGGCGCACAGACGATATTTGACCTGAAAAAAAATATCGTCTGTGAGGCGCCTTCCCTACTACTGTCTTGAACCGTGTATGTATCGTATTTGTGATGCGGCAGTGGAGCTCCTATGATTTCCTCGTCTGAGGAGTCCGTAACCTCCGTAGTGGGCGTTTTTGTCTTTCGCCTCGCAGCCTTAGGTAGGCTTAGGTGTCGTTGATTGCGGGTTGTAGCTATTTCAGGAGCGCTGGTGGTGCTGTTATCGTTTGTAGACAGCACGTCTGCTAGCGCGGCTGCTGAGATAGTGATGGTAGGAGTGTTGGGAGCTAAAGAAGGAATTACCTCTGTTTGTATCGCCCGGGTCATGGGCGGTTCTGGAGTCGGTGTTGAAGTTGACCGCATGGTCGTCCTGGTGGTAGTCTCCGGAGCGGTAGAGGAGACAGTGAGATTTACGCCAGTGGCTATGATGGGGGCCAGGCCATTGTCTATGTATAATGCGTTTAGTTCACTGACAAAACGCTGGTTGTCTGGTCTTGCAAGCCTTTCCGCTAGTCTAATAAGACCAGGGATAATGCCTGCACGTGATGCAGTGAGCTGTGAAGGAGCCTGAGGGACCTTGGGTCCCCAATGAGAAGGCTGTGTCGCCTGCTGGGAGGAGCTACATGTTGGTAAGACTGGAAAGTCTTCTGGGTGATTGGTGAGAGCTAAGGTGGTGGGTTGAACGCTTGGGGCTCTGGTCGAGGAGGTAGAAGGGTTGTTTCTCTTGGCTTCAACCTGGGCCTTGATGCTTTCCTGTCTGCGAGGGCAGCGGTAGGAAATTGCAGGGTGATTGCCATCACAGAGCAAGCAGCGATGGACTGTTGCCTTGCATATGGAGTAGTGATGGTCCAGTGCGCACAGGCTGCACCTCTGGATAGGGTGCTGACACTTGTTGGTCGGGTGAGAGAGCTCGTAGCACTTAAAGCACTGCTGGATCTCATGGTATCGTTCCTTTTTTATTTGGTGGGGTGGTATTTTTAGGCCGAAGCAGTAGAATCCTTGTGTGGCAGTCTGTGTGGCCGCAGCTATGGTGGTGAACGTAATCTTCATTGATGTTTTGTTGGTGTTGCAGAACTTTAGGTTGAATACCGACAGGTTTGGATTTTCGTCCTCGATATTGTCCATGATATGATGTTGAGGTCGCTCAGCGATCCACTGGCTGGTCCTGCTGGTAAGAACAGTTCTTCCGACCAGGAACTGACGTGGGAGTGAGGATGTAGGTGGTGCTCTTTGCGAAGAATGGCATCGTTAGCGAGGAGTTTTTCTAGCTCCTCTTCACATGATAAGAAGAGCACGATATCTTCACCTTTCTGACTAATGTCAGCCAGTTCGAGGCCAGTAACGTCCTTCAGGACCTTAAAAGTTTTGCTCCTCTTATTATACTGGCAAGCATTGATGAATATCTCTTAACTACTTCTTTTGCAACTAGGCCAATCTTATTGTTGTTTCATATTGATGTTTTTGTTGATTGATTTGAGTATGACACTTGTAAGCCAGAGGTTGTTAAATCTTTTGGCAGTTACTTGCTTGATGAGGAAAGAACAGAGTGTGTGTTGTAGAGGCTTAGAGTTTTGGAAAGGAAGATGCTGAGTAATGAATTGATATCCAGTGAATTATTGAATTCAGATTCCTAGTTTCTATTGTGAAGTGCGGTTTGTAAGATTGCCTATTGCTGTTTTGCTGTGTAACCTGAGGAGACGTTTCTTGGTATCTGATGGTGTTATGTCCCTGTTTACTATGTAGAAGGTTGGAGAGTGGCCAGTTGTTCTGTCAGAGATTATACTAGATGCAAGATAAGCTGTTATGTTAGTCCATATTTGGTTCAGGGTTGATGCGGATGTTTGAGTGATTAGGGTGGGTTTGTTGATAGGGAAGATTAGCATTCAGGAGTTCATGGTGTTTAGGAAATAGTCAACTTGGTGGGGGGGCTATTTTGTTGACACAGGTCAATATTGATGTGACCTCTAGAATAGTGGGATTTTTGTTGAGCTTGCAGTTTATGATTAGATTCCTTAGGTTATCTAAGAATGCGGTTGTAATAATACTGGGAAATCTATAGATAGTTCCAATAGTCAAAGAGAATTTAAGGCATTTAATTGAGAATTGAGCAAAGGTATATTCACAGTAGTCGTCCTAATCACTAATGACACGAGTGCACATGAAGGTGGTATTCTGGTAATAGATAGGTGTGACATCTTTTTTATTTGGCCTACAGTTGTGAATGGCTATATAAACGGTTAAGTTGTGAAGTTGGGTATGGTATTTACTTAGCCTGAAAGCTGGGTGGACAGCGCTTTGGATTCGTAGTCCTGAGGTTCCGGGTTCGATCCCCGGTGCAGGCGGAGACAAATGAGCAAAATGTTTCTTTCACCCTGAAGCCCTTGTTACCTAGCAGTAAATAGGTACCTGGGAGTTAAACAGTTGCTACGGGCTGGGGAGGGTGTAACAAAAAGGAGGCCTGGTTGAGGACCGGGCCGTGGGGACGCTAAGCCCCAAAATCATCTCAAGATAACCTCTCAAGATAGCCAAACAGCTGGGCCTGACAGCTGAGTGGACAGCACTTGGGATTCACAGTCCTAAGGTTCCGGGGTTCTTACCCCGGCGGTGGCGGAAACAATTGGGCAGAGTTCCTTTCACCCTGATGTACCTGTTCACCTAGCAGTATAGGTATCCACACAGCTGCTACGGACTGCTTCCTGGTGATGTGTAACCACAAATGATGCTTAGTCGAGGACCTAGCTGCTGGGACGCTAAGCCCCGAAATCATCTCAAGATAACCTCAAGATAGGAAGAAGATAGTCATGGTTCTGTTAAAATAATGAACGATAGTTTAGTACCTAGTGCTGTGAGTAGTGAATTTATATCATCAAAATGTTTACCAATTGATCTAACATTTTGGTTGAATACTGATAGGCAAGTGTTATTTTGGATTGTTTTTTGCGAGGTTTGTTGTGTAATACTTGCAGTAGTGATGATTAATATGCTGGTTGTTGTAGATTTGTGACAGCATATTTAGTTTAGGGTCAATATTAGCTTGCCTGTAGACACAATGGAGTCAAGATACAATTAAGTAAGCGATTACAGACCGATAAAATACTAAATCTGCTGTAAATCTACTTGCTATAAATTTAAAAATTACAGTACATTTAGATTGATAAAAATAAATATTAAAAATTATAATTATGTAAAAGGATTAGGAGTAATAGTAAATAACAATGCTGTAAATGACAAATGAACAATATATAATAGTGGGATAAACAAGAAAACAAATGAAAAATTAAAAACCTTTTGAATGGAAAGGCAAAGCTATAGTACACTTTAGTTTCTAGATGAGGTTGAGAGGGTTCTGTGTTAGAAGGGACCCCAAGGTTCACTTGGCATCTGGTTATTCAGCCGGTAATCCACAGTTGTTAAGAAAAAATCTGAGATGTGCCTCAGTGGTTATTTCATAGGTTTTTCCAGTGTCAGTCTTCTTGAGCTAGTGTCTTACCACCTCTGACAAAACAATGCTTAATTGACCCATTAGAATTTTTACGGACTTGACGCAGTTTAAAGAAAAGAATTTGTCTGTTCCTGGTCAAACATTCATTCACATAAACAGAGGTTTTTCTAAACATTGCAGCTCTGATAAGGTCTGATTTGCGCGGATAGTTATCTAGTTGCACACGAATTTTTCTGTTATTTACAGCAGGTGATCTGGTACCCAATCTATATGCTGTTTTGAAGTTTCTTGCTTAAATTTCGTACTTCATCTTTTCACGTAATTCCTGGATCACGATGGTAGCACAGTCCTCTCTGTCAGTTTCTTGGGGAAATTGCGTGAGGAGATAATGACAGAATCAAGGAGCTTTTGTTGGTTAGATTCGTCTTGAGAAACATTGTGTTGCTGCTGCAAGGTGTTGAAATGATTCTGCAACTTTTCCAACACTTCTTCCTGTTTTCTAATGTTTTCTGTGGGTTCTAATTATGTAACTGTGTCCCTAAGAGAGCATTTTTCCTGTTCCCATCCCATGTTGGAGTGGAAAACATGACTTTGTAGATCGATTGGCCAATGAGGCTTGCAGGAAAGAATACATACAAATTAAAGAAATTAATTCAGATTTAGAAGAACTAAGAAATGCCCAGAGACCTGAAAGCTGCAGGTATTAAAAGCAATGACAAGTTTTGTAATAATAAGTATTTGTGTGGTCAGCACAGTAACCGGACCAGCCAATGTTATATAGTCATTGCGCGAATTTGCCTTGGCTATAGACACATCTGGCAGGTTAGTGAGGCTGAGCCACTACCAGAATACTCAGATTGTAAACTCTGTGATAAACCTTTAATGCATTCACTTGAACACTATATTGTTGAATGTGAAACCATAAAAGATTTTAGTACTCCTGGCCTATTGTACCACCAACTGTGTAACTATTTCATTGACTCAGGTGTTCTGGACCACATCCTGACGATTTATCCAAAATTTGCTTGTCCATTTTAAGGAATGAAGAACAATTATATTTATATTATCTCTACGCTGCATCACTTACGAACACCATCCCTGCCCTTGTGTGGCAGTGCACAATAGAAAGTTGCTTTTACATATTCATTAATATAAACATTGATTGTAACAATGATATATGTGCAAGTTTAGACCAATTGTCTTGTGTATAACCCTCTTTCCTGCGTGTCAGTGAATACCAGCATTATCCTTACTTTAATAAGACTTAATTGAAATCCTCAGATTAGGCAAAATTGTATTTCATTTTGTCAATAAAGATGTTAATAATAATAATTTCCTGTTTAAAGATGCGGACTCTTGAAGACAGTTCTTGATTTTCTTTAAGCCTGTCTTTAGCTTCGGTTTGTAGGCTCGTTATTAGGGACAATTACTCTTCGATTACCGACATTTGGCCTTCAAGTATCTCGACGAATAACCTGAACTATGAATTTTCAGTGAAGCGCTTAAAGTCGGGACAAGTACCAGAATCTCGTTTAAGGTGTTCCATGTGTTGATTAAATTTTAGCATGGCCAGAGTCAAACACGCCGATGACGTCGGCGATAGATAACTCTTTAGTTTTTCTTGTTTGTAGAATATGAACCTAATACTCTTCCCTTTAGATCCTTGGGAAGATTTCTCTAGTCTCGACTTTTCAATAATGTATCTGGGTTTTCATTACGTTTGTTTTGAAGAATATAGGTGTATTTGTAGCAAGGCAGGGGGGTGACAGATACGGCCAGCATGGTCTACTCTGCTAATGCACAGAAGGATGGCACTCAAGATACAGTGAAGTCAATGACATCAATAAAAGGAGCCATACCCCAGCTGGTTGTCTAGCAAAGAGAGAATCACGTAACCTAATGTCCCTCAATCGGACGAGCCAGTTCATCGCCCAGACGGGTTTATCTTGAAACCCTGGATAACCGGCAGATAGTTGGTGCGTGACTACACGTGCCCTTCAACCTTGGCTAACATCTACGTTGACTTCAGTGTTGCTCATCCGGGTGGTGCTGCCCCTCATAGGTAAACAGCCAAATCTCATAAACACAGAGATCTGGATTACCACTGGAATTTTATCCCTAGTGCCTCAGAGACACTACTCCCACTAGTTTCTTGAAGGATCTGGGTTCTAAGCTAATTAACAAGGTAACAAGAAACATGAATATGAAAAAAACTTAGGATTGGCTTAGTTGAAAAGGACGTAGTTAAGAGGTACTCATTATTGCTTACCAGAATAACAAGAAAAGCAAAACTTTCCTATTACAGGAATCGATTCAAAGAGGGAAAATGCAACATGAAAAGCATATGGAGAGCCGTCTCTAACATCCTAGGAGCTAAACAACATTCACATAACCAGATAAAAATATCCAAGGATGGTTATACACCTGCAACAGCTCTTGAAACAGCAACTGAATTTAATAGCTTTACATTAATTGGTGTTAACCTTGCCCGAAAAATCCCAGACTCAGACACATGTTACCACATATTTTTCAGGCAGCTACCCAAGCATTCCTCTCCTCTCACCGATCAGCCCTACAGATGTTGTGTCTATCATTCACTCACTAAAAACCAAAGCTCGGAACATTAGTGAAATGCCATCCATGGTATACAAGAGTGCCTCCCATGCCCTTGCACCACCCATAGCTTTGCTGTTCAACAAATCTCTAGAGTGTCATACCATCCCTGATATCCTTAAAAAAGCAAGAGTAACACCAGTTCATAAAGGAGACAATACGGCAGACATAAATAATAACAGACCCATATCAAATCTTCCAATATTATAAAAAATGTTTAAAAAAGTTATTTACAAACAGCTCTACTCCTATCTCGTAAAATTCGATATACTAAGTCTCTGTTAGTTTGTCTTCCGCTCCCAAATGATTACCAATGATGTAATTGTTAGTCTGCTTGACTTAATCTACTCAGCCCTCAACAAAAGTGAGTTTCCGATTTGACTCTTCATTGACCTGAGAAAGGCTTTTGATACTGTTAACCAAAACTACCTCTTACTTAAACTCCACGATTTTGGAATCCGAGGCCTTGCCCCTGAACTATATCCGATCCTACCTTAGTGACAGACACCAATATGTAGCCATCAATGATATAACCTCTCCCACTAACCGTAGTGGTGCCACAGGGCAGCATCCTAGGACCCCCTCCTATTTCATATATACATCAATGATCTGCCTAATGTCTCTAACATGCTTAAACCTATATTGTTTGCTGATGATAGGAATCTACCCTCATCTACTCTGATCCCAACCCACTCATATTAAATAATGTTGTAAACAATGAATTTAAAAAAGTCCACTTGTGGATGTCAACCAACAAACTCACACTAAACATAAAAAAGACCTACTACATCTTATTTGGAAGCAAATCAACAAATGCAATTCAGCTTCAGATAGACAATGTTAACATTAGCAATAAAAATTATGGAAAGTTCCTTGGCCTATACTTAGACAAGAGACTCAGCTTTAGCACCCACATACAACACATAACTAAAAAGGTTTCCAAAAAGTTGGTATATATAAACAGAGGTTATATCTAAGATGAGATACTATGTTCCCTACTCTGCTCTCCTCTCACTCTATTATGCACTTATCTATCCCCTATCTTGCTTATGGTATTTGTGCATGGGGTTCAACCTCTGCAAACTAACTCAAGCCCATCTTCACCCAGCAAAAATCTGCTATTAGGACAGTAACAAACTCTGCTTTCAGATAACACATACCTCCCCTGTTTAAATCCCTAAACATGCCAAACATGAATTCACTTCATAAATTCTCTTGTGTCAATTACATTTATAAAATTATTTTCTTAAGTGCAAACCCTATTCTGAAACTCTTCCTGTACAGATGTAATAAAACACATCCACACCACACCAGATATAAATATCTCTTTGATATCCCCAGAGTCAAACTTAATATGTGTAAACACTGTACTTTTGCCGTATTCAAAAATAAAACAAAAAAACTATTAAATTCAGTTGAATCGACTAGAGAATGGTCCAAGACGGACCGAAACGTCGTCGTCCCTTCACCTTCTAGTGTGTGGTCTGATCAACAAAAAGTTCCTAATTTCATCTTCATAGTTTCGTACCTAGTGCTTTAACTCACACTGTGTCTAGTCCTATCCAATCCCTCAATACTTGTACCTAAGCCATATTACTTTACCATTGTAATCTTAGAGATCTGATATCATGGGTTATATTGAGTGCATATCTACTGCATTATTCCTTAGAATGATCCTCAAATTGTGCTTCAGTGAACTAATGTATAACCCTTTAATTTCATCCTAATGTACCTAGTAATCCTTGTTCATTATAGTGTATTGTTATTATTGTGTATTATTCTAATCTTTGTTTTTGTGTCAAAATTTCTTACAATGTACCTGTAAACATTTTTTTTCAATTGTACTGTAATTTCTCTACTTAAAATTATCTGTACCTGTACCTATAAAGTAAAGCTGTAAAGTACGCATAAATTTCTTTTGCCAGTTTTACTGTAAATTATCTACTTAAAATTATTTGTTAGTTTAAGGACTTGTCTGAAACACTATGCGTGCTATTAGCTTTACAAGAATTAAAAGTCAACATCATTTCTATGTACTCTCTTAACCCCCAATGTACCTTCTTGTATATAAATAAATAAATAAATAAATAAATAAATAAATAAATAAATAAATAAATAAATAAATAATTAATTAATTAATAAATGAAACAACAAGGGACCCCAAGAGCCGGCTTCCTCTGTGGGAATTTCCCAGCAAGTACATCTTTATATTAAGATTAAAGAATTAAGTGGACGGTAAAAGGTGGACTGTATGATTAATTTCTGTACCTGTCAGGTGTTATCACTTACACAAGCTTTTTTGTTTTGGGGGGGGGGTAGATTTAATAATGCCAAGTCTACCTTATACTTTAAATATGCATGAGTAAATAAAACATAATAAATAATATTTTATTTGTTTGAGGTTAGTAGACTAACTACAATTAGCACTGATCAAATTTAGAGGGCTTAGCTGCTGAGCAGGTTAGCAGGTGAATATCTGGGGGACCTCCCGAGAGTCAGTCAAATTTCTCGCATCCTCGTGGTGGTGTCGAGCTCACATGTGGATCACAAATTGAGGTGGCTGGCTCCCAGTTGTTTCTCTCCAAGCTGTAAATAACATACACTATAACTCCTGCAGTGTTAATATGTCCTCATTTAACCTCATATAGATAGATTAACTGCTTAAGAGATTTAGAACTACTCTGGATGTTTTGTAAGTCCTACAGTATAATGGCCGGCTAACCCTAAACAGGTTAATATGGCCATAAATCCTACTAGAGAAATAACTACCGACCGGACGTATTATCCCTTTTATGTGAAGCTAGAAGCAATGTCTGGGAGCTGTATGTAGATGGATGAACCAAATATTGAAAGATGCTAATCAGCATGCCTCCAGAGGGATCCGCCCAAGTTGCTGTTGTCGTGAGACTCGGTGAGCAAGTGACGCTCCCTCCTCCCTCTCTCAATGAAAATCCGGGAAATAAGTAATGCTATTCAATTTTATCCTGTTCACTAGCAAGACAATGTCGGCATCATTTTACACCCTAATACTGTACATCAAATACCAGCAAACATTTTTCCATTGTTCTTATCACTGGATCAAAGAGTTCATAAGTTAAAGCACATATACGGAGTGAAGATGAGAGGAAATGTCAGCACTGTGGAGAAATGCCTGACAGATCACTGGAACATTATCTAACACAGTGCACAGTTACAAACCCATTAAGATTTCAACTTAGATTCAACAGAGCAGAAGAAGTTGTTAAACACATACGGCAAAATCTTACTGAAGCGACCATACGAGTCATAAATACTCATACTCCGCCCAAGTAAAACAGAAACAAGCAACACTTAGTGGGCCAGTCAGAGGCTTAGGGCCCGCACAGGAATATCCCTGCAAAAAAAAAAAAACCATATACGGAGTGCTGCATACGTGATGTGATTTTTATTCCAACCAGGAATCGACTGATCACGAATGTGGAAAATTCACCTTGGGATAGCGATACATTTTATTCTAGTTAAATTAAATCAATTTAAAATCTAAATTATAACGCAAATAAAGCAGATTTTAGAATTAGAATTAGGTTTAAATGAATCAAATAAAGAATTCGTCTCCATGTGAAGTGCGGCAGCTGACACAACAGCTGCCATGATTAGTAAGAAACTTTTGGTGTAACTTTTGGTGCTCTAGCAATTAATGTTACTGGTAAATTTGATTTCGTAACACAATACTTTTATCTTACTGTACTAGGGGTTAGTATTTGGGGTGTCAGAAATTTTTGACATCTTCTTTGTGAGATTTTTCCAGTGCTTACCTCCCTTAGGTGGTGGACGTCAAACAGAAGGGATTGTGAAAGCAGCACAGCTTATACTTTAGGCTAGAGACCATAGGAAGGTTTGAGCAACTGCTGGGATTCACCGAGGGTGAAATCCCTATCCACTAGATCGTTGACCTCTGCTTAGTGCAGGTGCAACTAATTAAGGATAGATCCTAGATTCTCACATCAATTTTTAGTTTGATGTGTGGCCCTATAAATTGGGTTTCAAATTCCCAGAAGCAGGCCTTCCTTAAAAAGATCACATTACTAGAACAATCGTAAAATGCAGAGCATGGGTGGAACAAGAATTGTTGAAGGGTTGACATCAAAAACCGTTTTCTATAACATTAACAAGTTTATTAACAAAGAAACTAAACTACTTCAACATCGAGTTTACGTTAAGCAAGTGTTGATGAGTGAGACTCCGTTTTCTATATGTCTGTGGCCTTGCACTCCCTCAGGGCCATCCGTGGTGGTGCAGTCTGACCTTGGAGTAGTGACATGTTCGGCTTCAGCTCTGGTCATGGCCAGTTCAACACCTCGCAACCATTTCCATCACTGAACCTCCCATTACCGTCCTCGGTCTGTGTCATGCTGGACAAATGTGCAACACATTGGTATGGCTTACCGGTGAAGCACTCTTCTCTTCCCTCAGACTATACAGGACTTATTGACCTGTTGAAACTTGTTGTCAAGCTGCTGTCAATTCAGCTTGTTGAAATGTCCTTCTGGCATTTCAACAAGTTGAAAGGATCTCTCTCTTCCAGTCCATCTGTCAAATCTGCCGGTTTTACTCTACCGACTGAACTATCTGGGTGAAAGTCTCTTCTTCAGTTACCTGACCTCTCACCCTACTGAGCTTGGGGTCTTCTCCCTTGCTCGTTCTTTGGGTCTCGCTCCTCCTTCAGAGGCTTGATCGAAAATTTTGACATCTGTCAAACTTCCTTGTACGTCTCTTCCAGGACGTAACCTGATCCATTGGAATGTGATCAGTATTCCCTCTGCAGATCTACCATAATTCTTCACCAAGGCAATCACTAAAGAACAAAATCACTATGCTTCTTGGGACCTGAACCATGGTAAATCTCCAGCCCAAAATGACCACTGCTATCCTGCATCGGTAGCCTTTTCCTCAAAACGATCGATGTATGCATCCATCGAATCGTCATTATCAACTGCTATCAAGCTTGGCATCTTTACCTTCATACTTTGCCACCGGGGTAAGTGCAATAGGGTGGGTTTGACTTCCCTTCCCTGAGTGAGATTGCAATCTTGCAATCTGCACCTGAGCCAGCACTGACATGCTGAGCTCTCACAAATCAAGCTCGAACTCGGCCTTGCTGTCACCCTTGAGAACTTGAGACTTTGCTCGACCTCTCAAGTGATTACAGTGAATTCCTCCTGGGGTTGTACAGTCCCCATCCTGGCAGGAAATTCCATCATCTGTCTAACTACAGATGAATTACTCCCTTCTCTGAAGGAGTCAATTCGGATCCTCGGCTGGGGGTGTGACCTCCCACCAAGATCCCGGGGTGTACTTACTGCCAAATCCCCTGACACCTTGACAACTGCGTTGTCGTCCAATGAGACCTCTCATCCTCGAGGTCACTTCTAGAAGCTTCGTCTACCGTAAGGTAGCCTGGTATCCTGCACCTCAGGCAACTCCTGAGTGCACCTTTGAAACACCTGTTGCACTCTTGCTTTATGTCCTCGACACATGCTGCTGACACCCCTTATCTGTGAGATTGTCAATGTTCACTGGCTAGCAGCCATGGAAAGCCAGATAGATTTCCATATATCTACCATGTAATACCTCTTTCAAACTGTGTGTGTGGTGTGTGTGTGTACCTAAGTTTGAAAGCCATGCACCAAACATATGTCCAACAATACTGTTCCACAACATTCTGCAATGATATCTTTTACATTACTTTAAAAATGAGTCTGAAATTCCTGGGGCTCAAACCCCAGTTGCATAGCCCCACGTTGGGCGCCAGATGTGAGATTTTTCCTACGCTTACCTCCCTTAGGAGGTGAACCTCAAACAGAAAGAACTGCACAAGCAGCACAGATTATATTTTAGGCTAAAAACCATAGGAAAGCAAAAGCAATTGCTGGGATTCACCGCTATCCACTAGGTCACTGACCTCCGCTTAGTGCAGGTGCAAGTAAGTACGGATAGATCCTAGATTTCAAATTACACACATCAAATTAAAATTTGATGTGTGGCCCTATGAATTGGGTATCGAATTCTCAGAAGCAGGCCTTCATTAAAAAGATCATATTATTAGAACAATCGTAAAATGAAGAACATGGGTGGAACAAGAATGGCTGAAGGGTTGACATCAAAGACCGTTTTCTATAACAATAACAAGTTTATTAACAAAGAGACTAAACCACTAAAACATTAAGTTTACGTTATGTTAATGTCCACCCAGTGGCCCTTCAACAACAGCTATTTAACAACCATGTAGCAACGACTCCTGTCAATTGCCGGGAGGCTGAATACTGAACTAACCTGAACACAGGTGTGCCCACTGATGATGCAATTTTGCAAGCAAATAATTCAACAAGACTATGTTTACATAACAGTGAGCATTATGTTATGTTAATGTCCATCCAGTGGCACATTGTAAGACAGCTATTTAATAGACTACCGAGAAATAACAACATTGTCCATCATGTTGTCACTTCAGGCTGCCTAAATAAACTAACTGAACAATGGTGTGCCCACTGACGACACGAGAATGCAATGAAGAAACCCCTGCAGCATCCTGTAGTACAGTAACTATTGCAAACAACATCAAGGCAGGTTCTAAGACCAAGTCTCCAATAACCTCCTGTCAGTTACGTTACCACTCTTTGCGACTCCCTTGAATGAAGTTGCAAATGTAAACAAAGCTAGACAAGGTGGGACCCTGAGATACTTTTCTGGTAATCCCCAAGTTACCTTAACTCTCGTCTCCAGAGACGATAATCAAACAAAAGACCTTAATCAATTACTAAATTGATTATGTTATTAATTACGTTAAATGACTGTCAACGGTAGTCAGCAACAAAGTACTCTACGTTAATCACAAATACTTGTCTCCCACAGACAACAAAACAACAATTGTACTCTACGTTAATCACAAACACTTGTCTCCTACAAACAAGTCAAAATGATAAACAATAACTCGTTATCTTTTAATTACATCTACTGCCTAAGCAGGTCTCATCAAACACAGTGAATTCACAGTCGAGGTGTTAATTACCTTAATTAACATTAGTGCTTAATCCTCTGTCCTACAGACAGATATGATTAATCCAATGAGTTATGCTAGCCCAATAATTTTGCTCTACGACAGTCAGTCAAACCTTTTGATGGTAATTACTCCACTAATTAACGTGAGCCACTAATTAGCCGTTTTACAGACATGTAATTAGTCACGAACAAATTACGTTAACACAAATAATGTCAACCTTTACAGTCCCTCACCACTATGTGAATTCATGATGAAAATGCTAGTTACACAATTAGCTAGAGTGGGCAATTAGTTGTCAAACGGACAATTAATTGCACCTGAAACATATCTCGATAAGCTCAACACTGTCTACTTTAACAGCTCCCTCATTAAGTAATGTACAACCCCTTATGAATTAATTGACCATGTAATTAATTCACTGAATTCTTAAATCGTCAACACAACTAAAGAAACACAAAGTAACCTCAGGTTACATAGTTCACACTCTCAATGACAAGAAATAAATGTCATGGCCCCATATGCTTCCAACCCACTGCAACATGTTAATTACTGTGAACACCCCCAACGATGTCTCACACGGTTTGGCAACAATACAAATGTATACACCTACATCACTGCCCCATACCTCTGCAACACCCTGCAAAGAATTACTGTGTGGAATCACTTTGAATTCTAATTATCCTAATTAGCCTGAGTAAGTAATTATCTGCCCCACGGACAGGTAATTACTTCACCAATGAAAATACGTTAACTCAATTCATCAACAGCTCTCACTAATTATCCTTATTAGCCAGAGTAACCAATTAATTATTTTCTCCCTCATTAAGCACTGTGAATCCCCTGATGTAGTTAAAGACCCCCTTAATTAACTCTAAAAACCCTAATTTCGCGATTAAGATTTCTACCAGGCACCCATAGCTCTTAGTGCAGTAATGTAAACTTATACACATATCAAACACTGCCCACCCACAACACCCACAACATAGGTGTAATTAACATACCTCATATGCTAATGACAACTCAACACATTAAGTCAGTAATCACAATTACTGACTCTCCACACGACACTTGACACAGTAATTACAGACACCAGGGTGTCAACTGACCACCCATGACCTTGGTTTGACAAATTACTGGACCTACAATTCATGGACATGGTCCGAGCACAATTTATAATAAATCGTACTCTATAACCCCACCATGAATAAATCAATTACAGCACTAGAGACAATTACACGGTAAATACAGACCTCAGAGTCTGTCTGCACTGCACATACTCAGGTCAGCACTTGGTCAGCACCAGTTGGTGTTGGTCAGCACTTGACCAACCCTATGTTACCTTGGCCCTGCACCTGCTTTCCTCTGAAATTATATACATACAGGGCAACATGAAAATCTTGACTCTGAACGATATATATATTAAATCGTCAGATCAAAATAACATTTATATGGAAAATCTCCACATTGACTGGTTTACATACCCGAGTTAGTCAACACACAATTTGCATTACATATGCATCTAATTGTGTTAATGTGTATATCATACACAATTATGTCTTTACAGACAGTATGTACCCTCCCACAGCTGCTAATTGACGTCAATTCAGGTGCGCCTCTCCAAGTGGCTTCCCACACCTTGCAGGTGCTTGGGACAACCACAGCTGTAACTGATTCCACATCAGTACAGAGGCATTCCAGCACCTAATACAGAATTATGAATACTCACATTACCGGTCTCCTCATTCACACTCGTCCTCATTCACACTCCTGGTGGAAGCACTGAAGCTGAACATCACCCAACTCCTCACACGTGGTCCTGCCATAACCACGTGCATCGACTCGGTGTAACCACAGGGTGTAGCCACAGGGTGATGCAAGATGATGTCCACGCCGCTGCCAGGGTTAGGCGCGGCATTGGCTTGCTGAGTAGCACTCAGGCGTACACAACAACCCGTCCTCTTAAAAATAACGTCACTTTTCGCTCGTATGCGCGCTATGGCCAAATTTGGACGTAATTTGAAATGTAATCGACTCACAAAAGTGACGTACTGTTCCGTTTTCTGTTTGAGTCGTCCGGCTCACTCGGCAAGCTTGGAAAAGGATTCTTTCCATTAACGTTTTTCATACCGTTTTGAAACTTTATGAGATTTTCCTGCCCACCTAACCTATCAGAGGACCCTTAACTTACTGTTGTTGAAAAAAAAATTCAAAATTTATATTCATTTTTTTTTTCATTTTCAAATTACGTCCATATTCGGCCATATGGGCAAACGGCCAAAAGCGACGTTCTTTTTAAGAGGACAGGTTGAGTAAACTGGTTTTATCCCGGCCCAACAGGAAAAAACCGAGAAGCAAAAGAAGATTCCGTGATTTAATGGGGAATGTATGAAAGCAAAGGAACTGAACAAAAGGACGTGGAGGAACATCCGAAATAACAGAACACCAGAAAGGAGAAAGAGATACCAGGTAACCAGAAACGAGTATGTTAGTGTGAGAAGAGAAGCTGAGAAAAATTATGCAAATGATATAGCTTATAGAGCCAAGACGGAACCAAAGCTACTCCACAGTCACATCAGGAGGAAAACAACAGTGAATGAACAGGTGATGAAACTTAGAATGGGTGAGGACAGGTACACAGAGAATGACAGAGGTGTGTGAAGAACTCAACAAGAGGTTCCAGGAGGTCTTCACAATAGAACAAGGAGAGGTCACTGCGCTAGGAGAAGTGGCAGTAAACCAGGCGGCCTTGGAAGGGTTCGAAATTACAAGAGATGAGGTCACGAGGCATCTGTTGGATCTGGACGTGAGAAAGGCTGATGGCCCAGATGGAATCTCTCCATGGGTATTGAAAGAGTGTGCAGGAGCACTTTGCTTGCCACTCTCCATAGTGTATAGGTCACTGAAGACAGGAGACCTACCAGAAATATGGAAGACGGCTAATATAGTACCAATATACTAAAAGGGTGACAGACAGAAGGCTCTGAACTACAGGCCAGTGTCCTTAACTTGTATACCATTCAAGATGATGGAGAAGATCGTGAGAAAAAACCTAGTAACACATCTGGAGAGAAGGGGCTTCGTGACAACCCATCAACATGGGTTCAGGGAGGGTAAATCTTGCGTTACAGGCTTAATAGAATTCTACGATCAGGTGACAAAGATTAAGCAAGAAAGAGAAGGATGGGCGGACTGCATTTTTTTGGACTGTCGGAAAGCCTTTGACACAGTACCTCATAAAAGGCTGATGCATAAGCTGAACAGGCAGGAGTAACTGGTAGGGCGCTCCAATAGATAAGGGAGTACCTAAGCAATAGGAAGCAGAGAGATACAGAGATGGGTGAGATCTCAGATTGGCGTGAAGTCAGCAGTGGAGTCCCACAGGGCTCTGTACTTGGACCTATCCTGTTTCTGATACAGGTAAATGATCTCCCAGAGGGTATAGACTCATTCCTATCAATGTTTACTGACGACGCCAGAATTATGAGAAGGATTAAGACAGAGGAGGACAGCTTGAGGCTTCAAGAATACCTGGACAAGCTGCAAGAATGGTCTAACAAATGTTTGTTAGAGTTTAATCCAAGCAAATGTAATGTGATGAAGATAGGTGTAGGGAGCAGGAGACCAGATACAAGGTATCATTCGGGAGAGGAAATATTTCAAGAGTCAGAGAGAGAGAGAAAGACCTGGGGGTTGATATCACACCAGACCTGTCCCCAGAAGCCCATATCAAGAGGATAACATCAGCGGCATATGCCAGGTTGGCTAACATAAGAACGGCCTTTAGAAACTTGTGTAAGGAATCTTTCAGAACTTTGTATACCACATATGTCAGACCAATCCTGGAGTATGCGCCTCCAGCATGCAGTGTATATCTAGTCAAGCATAAGACTAAACTGGAAAAGGTTCAAAGGTTTGTCACCAGACTAATGCCCGAAGTGAGGGGTATGAGGTACGAGGAAAGACTACAGGAATTAAACCTCACGTCACTGGGAGACAGAAAAGTTAGAGGGGACATGATCACCACATACAAGATTCTCAGAGGAATTGATAGGTTAGATAAAGACAGACTATTTAACACAAGGGGCACACGCACTAGGGGATACAAGTGGAAATTGAGTGCCCAAATGATCCATAGAGACGTTAGAAAGGTTTTTTCAGTGTCAAAGTAGTAGACAAATGGAATGCGTTAGGAAGTGATGTGGTGAGAGCCCAGTAGGCTCAGGAATCTGTACATTAGTTGACTGACAGTTGAAAGGCGGGACCAAAGAGACAGAGCTCAACCCCCGCAAGCACAACTAGGTAAGTACATACGACACGAGCATGTGGTACTCGTATACAGGGCGTGCTGGTGTGTACGTAATGGCGACGTGAGTGAGGAAGAATTCAATGTCCCAACACGGACTCGTAGTTTCACTAAATCACAAACAGGGGCTTCCTTCAACACTTGAGAAACCCTCCCTAATTCTACCTCTTGCCAAATATCGTAGTCAATATAACAGATGACCACAGATGTTAGCAATAACGTTCGATCACAGCGAGGCTGCCTGCTGCCTAGGCTGAGCACATGTTCACTCATACTGAGCCCTTCTCAATTCCTTACTATCTTTCCCATGATCAATCAAATTAGATGCAGGCATGATCCACGATAGCGAGGTTACCGTAGGGATAAGGAAATTGAAGATAACACATGGATAACGGTGGTTGAGGTGGCGGAGAGGCCACCCCCACCGTGGAGGTGGACACCTTACCCCAGACAACGCCTATCCCAGAATTCTTTTTGACGGGCTAGGGGACGCCAAGACGCTGGCCTCCCCCCACTTTGTCTTGTCCAATCAGGACGAAGCCACCAGCCAGTTCCCTCCCAAACACCTACAAGGTGCCGCTACCAACCACCGCTCTTCCCCTCATCGCGTGATCTGATAAGAGGCAAGGGAGGCCTGGGGATGTCGTCACACCCAGGGTGAGGGAGGCGCCAAGCACCCCCCCCCTCCCCCAAAAACCGTTTTCCCCAGTTTCAAGTTCCTCCCTGTTCTGCACACATTTTCTCAGTAAAATATGTTAAATGCTGTATTTCCTCTCACAGAGCGTTACAAACTCCATCATAGCCTTAATGAATAGCCCTAAGCTTGGGCTTTCTTTAGACTTCCCAAAAGGGTTTGTAGTGTGTGAACCTCTTGTCTAGAGCAGTAGAGTGCACTCTACACGCTAACATGATCTAGGAAAACTAGCTGGGAATTCCATTCCCTCCCACTCTTCCAGCACCCTGCATTGTCAGTATCGACACCAAAAGCGTTGCACCATGGATACAACAATTTATATCTTCATATCCCAGCCCTTAGTCTGTCTCCATGATACTACCAAATGATCTATAGTCAATATGGCTTTGCGATTTCTCCTGATAATTATCTTAATTTTGATCTCAATTTTTACCAACAGTGAGGAATTTGGCTGGGTTTAATGATGAATGAAAAACAAATATTTTTACGCTGTAGAGATGTTCCCTTTGAAATGTTTTTTTTTTTAATTGTAATATTGTATGGCGAGAAAGATTTGCATAGTGACTTTCGGTTAGTTGTGTATAGTGCGTTGAAGCCACAGTTTTGTGCAGTGAATTTACATAAGAACATAAGAACAAAGGCAACTGCAGAAGGCCTGTTGGCCCATACGAGGCAGCTCCTATTTATAACCACCCAATCCCACTCATATACATGTCCAACCCATGCTTGAAACAATCGAGGGACCCCACCTCCACAATGTTACGCGGCAATTGGTTCCACAAATCAACAACCCGGTTACTGAACCAGTATTTACCCAAGTCTTTCCTAAATCTAAACTTATCCAATTTATACCCATTGTTTCGTGTTCTCACGAAACGCACCTCCTCTCTGCGGGAGGAGGTGCGTCAGCTTAAAAAACAACGAGAAGTAACGAAGGAGGAGACCAGCAGTAAAGGGACCTCGTCTTGGAGAGTTGCGAAAGACAGGGGCCTTAAGAAGACTTTGATAAAGCCGCCTTCAAACGCCATAGCAACTTCAAATTCATTTGACGTTTTGGAGGACGAGTGCTGTGGAGAGACTGTGGATCGCGCAAAAGGGAAAGCAACGAAGAGAAAGGAAGCGCAGGCCCCTCAGAAAGTAAAGGAAGTACCTAAGCAAACATTAGTTGTGGGAGATTCCCAGATAAGGTATTTGGATAGAACGTTTTGTGCTAGAGATAGGGGGAACAGGTTAAGGGTTTGCTATCCCGGAGCTGGCATTGGTGATATTATAAACAACATGAATGATATTATGGCTGGTAATGGGAACAATCCCATTATTTGCATTAGCGTGGGAGGAAATGATGTTGGTCGAGTCAGGAGTGAGGAACTGATTCAGAGGTATAAAACAGCCATAGAGTTAGTTAGGAGCAAGGGAGGAATCCCGATCATATGTGGCATTCTTCCAAGAAAGGGAGTGGGAAATGAATGGATATCGAGGGCACTTGGTGTCAATTGCCGGCTGGAAAGATATTGCAAATCAAATGCAATATCTTTCATAGACAACTGGGAACACTTCTATGGAAGAAATGAAATGTATGCTCGTGATGGGGTGCATCTATCGAGAGCTGGGGTTGTTGCTGTTGCGAACTCGCTAGAAGAAATGGTTAGAGGTGTTTGTTTGGGTTTAAACTGTTAGTAGATAGAGGTATGGGAATTGATTTGGAGGAAGGAGGTAATAAAAGTATGTGTTTGTGGGAGAAAGGAATTGGCAAAACGATCAGGGAAAGAGAAGGTCCGCAAAATAACAATTCACTTAGGGTATATTACACTAACAGTAGAAGTCTAAGAAATAAAATTAACGAATTAAATGCTCTTGTCTGCACAGAAAAAATAGATATTATTGCACTTACCGAAACGTGGATGAATGTAGAAAATAGAGAACTATTAGCTGAATATCAAATATATGGATTTAAACTATTTCACACAGATAGATATATTAGACGAGGAGGTGGAGTAGCCATATATGTTAGGGACAATTTGAAATGTAGTCTCAAAGAGGGAATCAAAACAGAGCCACACACAGAAACTATTTGGATTGAATTAAACGAAAAAGCTAATAATATTATAATAGGAGTAATATATAGGCCACCAAATTTAGACAGAATGGAAGCAAAGCATCTATGGGATGAAATATCTAGAGCATCTAGATCAAACAGTATTTATGTCATGGGTGACTTTAATTTTAGCGGAATAAACTAGTTGAACAAAACAGGGAATAGTGAAGCAGAAGATTTTCTAGAATTAATTGACGATTGCTTTCTTACGCAACACATTAAGGAACCAACGCGGGAAAATAATATTTTAGATTTAGTGTTAACTAACAGGGAAACGCAAATTAATGACATCGAAATAGGGAGTGAGCTAGGGAGCAGTGATCACAAAGAAATCAGATTTAGCATAGAATGGAATAGACCAGTAGGAGAAAATTCTGTTAAAGTGCCAGATTTTCGAAAAGCTGATTTTAATAGCCTAAGAAATTTTTTGGGTCAAATTGATTGGAAAGGCTTGGGTATGGGGTGTGGGCCGGTCTTGGAGCGAGACATGAACCCAGCGATAGGTGACTTAAATGGGGATTTCGATGTGGATTCAATATATAACTTATTTAAGAATATTCTAAACAAAGCACAGGAACGTAGTATACCATACAAATTGAATAGATCGTATACTAATGACCCAAAGTGGATAACAAAGAATTTGAAGAACCTTATAGGTAAAAAGAGAGCTTGGTACAAAAGGATTAAAAATGGGGAGGTCACTTTAGAACAGGAATTCGTACAACTGGTTAGAAATGTTAAAAAAAGAGATAAGGAAAGCAAAAAGAAACTATGAAGTTCGCATAGCAGGGCAAGCAAAGACAAATCCTAAAGGGTTTTTTTCAGTTATATCGTACTAAGACTAGGGAAAGGATAGGTCCATTAAAAACTGAGACAGGTCAAATAACAGATAGTGATGAAGAGATGAGTAGTATTTTTAATAAATATTTTGTATCTGTATTTACTAAAGAGGAACTTAACAATATGCCTTCAGCCGAACAAGTCTATGTGGGTGGGGACGAGGACAGGTTGACGAGTTTAGCAGTTACCAGGGAGGATGTTCTTAAACAAATAGTAAAACTCAAACCAAACAAATCCCCAGGGCCGGATGAAGTGTTTGCTAGGGTGCTTAAAGAATGCAAAGAGGAGCTTTGTGACCCACTGTCAACCATATTTAATAAATCAATAGAGTCAGGCAGAGTGCCAGAGTTTTGGAAAGTTGCTAATGTGATACCAGTTTTTAAGAAAGGAGATAGATCACTTGCGTCTAACTATCGACCAATTAGCCTAACGTCTATTGTGGGAAAGTTACTCGAATCTATAATAGCAAATAAAATTCGTCTTCATCTTGAAAAACATAAATTAATAATTGAGTCGCAACATGGTTTTATAAATGGCCGTTCATGTTTAACAAATTTGTTATCTTTTTATTCTAGCATTGTTGAGGCAGTTGATAGTGGTAAGGATTGCGATGTTGTATACCTTGACTTTAGCAAAGCTTTTGATACAGTGCCACATGAAAGACTGATTAAAAAAATAGAGTCTCATGGTATTGGGGGTGCTATATTAAGCTGGATTAGGGCATGGCTATACCAAAGGAAACAGAGAGTTAGTATAAATGGAATCAAGTCAGAGTGGGAAAATGTTGTAAGTGGAGTGCCTCAAGGCTCTGTCCTGGGACCTCTGTTGTTTGTAATATATATAAATGATTTAGATTCAGGTTTGAGTAGCAACATTTGCAAATTTGCCGATGATACGAAAATCGGTAGGGAAATTAATTCGGAGGAGGACTCACTATCACTTCAAGTTGATCTAGATAGGGTTTTGAAATGGTCAAAGGATTGGCAGATGCAGTTTAATGCTGATAAATGTAAAGTTCTGAGGTTAGGTAATGATGATAGAGTTACAAGATACGAGCTAGATGGTGTTGTGATTGCGAAGTCGGATTGCGAAAGGGATCTGGGAGTTATGATTAGTAAGAATTTAAAACAAAAGGATCAATGCATAAATGTTCGTAATAAGGCAAATCGGACACTTGGATTTATTAATCGCAGCGTTAGTAACAAGACACCTGGTGTGGTTCTCAAGCTATATCTTGCTCTAGTTAGGCCCCATTTAGATTATGCAGTTCAGTTTTGGTCGCCATATTATAGAATGGATATAAATTCACTTGAACGTGTCCAGCGTAGGATGACTAAGTTAATTCCCCAAATTAGAAATCTTTCATATGAAGAAAGATTAACAAAGCTTAAGTTGCATTCACTGGAAAGGCGAAGAGTTAGGGGTGACATGATAGAGGTTTACAAGTGGATGAATGGACATAACCGGGGGGATATTAATAGGGTATTAAAAGTATCAACACAGGACAGAACACGAAACAATGGATATAAATTGGATAAGTTTAGATTTAGGAAAGACTTGGGTAAATACTGGTTCAGTAACAGGGTTGTTGATTTGTGGAACCAATTGCCGCGTAACATTGTGGAGGTGGGGTCCCTCGATTGTTTCAAGCACGGGTTGGACAAGTATATGAGTGGGATTGGGTGGTTATAGAATAGGAGCTGCCTCGTATGGGCCAATAGGCCTTCTGCAGTTACCTTTGTTCTTATGTTCTTATGTTCTGTCCTGTGTTGATACTTTTAATACCCTATTAATATCTCCCTTGTTATGTCCATTCACCCACTTGTAAACCTCTATCATGTCGCCCCTAACTCTTCGCCTTTCCAGTGAATGCAACTTAAGCTTTGTTAATCTTCCTTCATATGAAAGATTTCTAATTTGGGGAATTAACTTAGTCATCCTACGCTGGACACGTTCAAGTGAATTTATATCCATTCTATAATATGGCGACCAAAACTGAACTGCATAATCTAAATGGGGCCTAACTAGAGCAAGATATAGCTTGAGAACCACACCAGGTGTCTTGTTACTAACGCTGCGATTAATAAATCCAAGTGTCCGATTTGCCTTATTACGAACATTTATGCATTGATCCTTTTGTTTTAAATTCTTGCTAATCATAACTCCCAAATCCCTTTCGCAATTCGACTTCGCAATCTCAACACTGTAGATGAATGTAGAAAATAGAGAACTATTAGCTGAATATCAAATATATGGATTTAAACTATTTCACACAGATAGATATATTAGACGAGGAGGTGGAGTAGCCATATATGTTAGGGACAATTTGAAATGTAGTCTCAAAGAGGGAATCAAAACAGAGCCACACACAGAAACTATTTGGATTGAATTAAACGAAAAAGCTAATAATATTATAATAGGAGTAATATATAGGCCACCAAATTTAGACAGAATGGAAGCAAAGCATCTATGGGATGAAATATCTAGAGCATCTAGATCTAACAGTATTTATGTCATGGGTGACTTTAATTTTAGCGGAATAAACTGGTTGAACAAAACAGGGAATAGTGAAGCAGAAGATTTTCTAGAATTAATTGACGATTGCTTTCTTACGCAACACATTAAGGAACCAACACGGGAAAATAATATTTTAGATTTAGTGTTAACTAACAGGGAAACGCAAATTAATGACATCTAAATAGGGAGTGAGCTAGGGAGCAGTGATCACAAAGAAATCAGATTTAGCATAGAATGGAATAGACCAGTAGGAGAAAATTCTGTTAAAGTGCCAGATTTTCGTACAGCTGATTTTAATAGCCTAAGAAATTTTTTGGGTCAAATTGATTGGAAAGTCTTGGGTATGGGGTGTGAGCCGGTCTTGGAGCGAGACATGAACCCAGCGATAGGTGACTTAAATGGGGATTTCGATGTGGATTCAATATATAACTTATTTAAGAATATTCTAAACAAAGCACAGGAACGTAGTATACCATACAAATTGAATAGATCGAATACTAATGACCCAAAGTGGATAACAAAGAATTTGAAGAACCTTATAGGTAAAAAGAGAGCTTGGTACAAAAGGATTAAAAATGGGGAGGTCACTTTAGAACAGGAATTCGTACAACTGGTTAGAAATGTTAAAAAAGAGATAAGGAAAGCAAAAAGAAACTATGAAGTTCGCATAGCAGGGCAAGCAAAGACAAATCCTAAAGGGTTTTTTCAGTTATATCGTACTAAGACTAGGGAAAGGATAGGTCCATTAAAAACTGAGACAGGTCAAATAACAGATAGTGATGAAGAGATGAGTAGTATTTTTAATAAATATTTTGTATCTGTATTTACTAAAGAGGAACTTAACAATATGCCTTCAGCCGAACAAGTCTATGTGGGTGGGGACGAGGACAGGTTGACGAGTTTAACAGTTACCAGGGAGGATGTTCCTAAACAAATAGTAAAACTCAAACCAAACAAATCCCCAGGGCCGGATGAAGTGTTTGCCAGGGTGCTTAAAGAATGCAAAGAGGAGCTTTGTGACCCACTGTCAACCATATTTAATAAATCAATAGAGTCAGGCAGAGTGCCAGAGTTTTGGAAAGTTGCTAATGTGATACCAGTTTTTAAGAAAGGAGATAGATCACTTGCGTCTAACTATCGACCAATTAGCCTAACGTCTATTGTGGGAAAGTTACTCGAATCTATAATAGCAAATAAAATTCGTCTTCATCTTGAAAAACATAAATTAATAATTGAGTCGCAACATGGTTTTATAAATGGCCGTTCATGTTTAACAAATTTGTTATCTTTTTATTCTAGCATTGTTGAGGCAGTTGATAGTGGTAAGGATTGCGATGTTGTATACCTTGACTTTAGCAAAGCTTTTGATACAGTGCCACATGAAAGACTGATTAAAAAAATAGAGTCTCATGGTATTGGGGGTGCTATATTAAGCTGGATTAGGGCATGGCTATACCAAAGGAAACAGAGAGTTAGTATAAATGGAATCAAGTCAGAGTGGGAAAATGTTGTAAGTGGAGTGCCTCAAGGCTCTGTCCTGGGACCTCTGTTGTTTGTAATATATATAAATGATTTAGATTCAGGTTTGAGTAGCAACATTTGCAAATTTGCCGATGATACGAAAATCGGTAGGGAAATTAATTCGGAGGAGGACTCACTATCACTTCAAGTTGATCTAGATAGGGTTTTGAAATGGTCAAAGGATTGGCAGATGCAGTTTAATGCTGATAAATGTAAAGTTCTGAGGTTAGGTAATGATGATAGAGTTACAAGATACGAGCTAGATGGTGTTGTGATTGCGAAGTCGGATTGCGAAAGGGATCTGGGAGTTATGATTAGTAAGAATTTAAAACAAAAGGATCAATGCATAAATGTTCGTAATAAGGCAAATCGGACACTTGGATTTATTAATCGCAGCGTTAGTAACAAGACACCTGGTGTGGTTCTCAAGCTATATCTTGCTCTAGTTAGGCCCCATTTAGATTATGCAGTTCAGTTTTGGTCGCCATATTATAGAATGGATATAAATTCACTTGAACGTGTCCAGCGTAGGATGACTAAGTTAATTCCCCAAATTAGAAATCTTTCATATGAAGAAAGATTAACAAAGCTTAAGTTGCATTCACTGGAAAGGCGAAGAGTTAGGGGTGACATGATAGAGGTTTACAAGTGGATGAATGGACATAACCGGGGGGATATTAATAGGGTATTAAAAGTATCAACACAGGACAGAACACGAAACAATGGATATAAATTGGATAAGTTTAGATTTAGGAAAGACTTGGGTAAATACTGGTTCAGTAACAGGGTTGTTGATTTGTGGAACCAATTGCCGCGTAACATTGTGGAGGTGGGGTCCCTCGATTGTTTCAAGCACGGGTTGGACAAGTATATGAGTGGGATTGGGTGGTTATAGAATAGGAGCTGCCTCGTATGGGCCAATAGGCCTTCTGCAGTTACCTTTGTTCTTATGTTCTTATGTTCTGTCCTGTGTTGATACTTTTAATACCCTATTAATATCTCCCTTGTTATGTCCATTCACCCACTTGTAAACCTCTATCATGTCGCCCCTAACTCTTCGCCTTTCCAGTGAATGCAACTTAAGCTTTGTTAATCTTCCTTCATATGAAAGATTTCTAATTTGGGGAATTAACTTAGTCATCCTACGCTGGACACGTTCAAGTGAATTTATATCCATTCTATAATATGGCGACCAAAACTGAACTGCATAATCTAAATGGGGCCTAACTAGAGCAAGATATAGCTTGAGAACCACACCAGGTGTCTTGTTACTAACGCTGCGATTAATAAATCCAAGTGTCCGATTTGCCTTATTACGAACATTTATGCATTGATCCTTTTGTTTTAAATTCTTGCTAATCATAACTCCCAAATCCCTTTCGCAATTCGACTTCGCAATCTCAACACTGTAGATGAATGTAGAAAATAGAGAACTATTAGCTGAATATCAAATATATGGATTTAAACTATTTCACACAGATAGATATATTAGACGAGGAGGTGGAGTAGCCATATATGTTAGGGACAATTTGAAATGTAGTCTCAAAGAGGGAATCAAAACAGAGCCACACACAGAAACTATTTGGATTGAATTAAACGAAAAAGCTAATAATATTATAATAGGAGTAATATATAGGCCACCAAATTTAGACAGAATGGAAGCAAAGCATCTATGGGATGAAATATCTAGAGCATCTAGATCTAACAGTATTTATGTCATGGGTGACTTTAATTTTAGCGGAATAAACTGGTTGAACAAAACAGGGAATAGTGAAGCAGAAGATTTTCTAGAATTAATTGACGATTGCTTTCTTACGCAACACATTAAGGAACCAACACGGGAAAATAATATTTTAGATTTAGTGTTAACTAACAGGGAAACGCAAATTAATGACATCTAAATAGGGAGTGAGCTAGGGAGCAGTGATCACAAAGAAATCAGATTTAGCATAGAATGGAATAGACCAGTAGGAGAAAATTCTGTTAAAGTGCCAGATTTTCGTACAGCTGATTTTAATAGCCTAAGAAATTTTTTGGGTCAAATTGATTGGAAAGTCTTGGGTATGGGGTGTGAGCCGGTCTTGGAGCGAGACATGAACCCAGCGATAGGTGACTTAAATGGGGATTTCGATGTGGATTCAATATATAACTTATTTAAGAATATTCTAAACAAAGCACAGGAACGTAGTATACCATACAAATTGAATAGATCGAATACTAATGACCCAAAGTGGATAACAAAGAATTTGAAGAACCTTATAGGTAAAAAGAGAGCTTGGTACAAAAGGATTAAAAATGGGGAGGTCACTTTAGAACAGGAATTCGTACAACTGGTTAGAAATGTTAAAAAAGAGATAAGGAAAGCAAAAAGAAACTATGAAGTTCGCATAGCAGGGCAAGCAAAGACAAATCCTAAAGGGTTTTTTCAGTTATATCGTACTAAGACTAGGGAAAGGATAGGTCCATTAAAAACTGAGACAGGTCAAATAACAGATAGTGATGAAGAGATGAGTAGTATTTTTAATAAATATTTTGTATCTGTATTTACTAAAGAGGAACTTAACAATATGCCTTCAGCCGAACAAGTCTATGTGGGTGGGGACGAGGACAGGTTGACGAGTTTAACAGTTACCAGGGAGGATGTTCCTAAACAAATAGTAAAACTCAAACCAAACAAATCCCCAGGGCCGGATGAAGTGTTTGCCAGGGTGCTTAAAGAATGCAAAGAGGAGCTTTGTGACCCACTGTCAACCATATTTAATAAATCAATAGAGTCAGGCAGAGTGCCAGAGTTTTGGAAAGTTGCTAATGTGATACCAGTTTTTAAGAAAGGAGATAGATCACTTGCGTCTAACTATCGACCAATTAGCCTAACGTCTATTGTGGGAAAGTTACTCGAATCTATAATAGCAAATAAAATTCGTCTTCATCTTGAAAAACATAAATTAATAATTGAGTCGCAACATGGTTTTATAAATGGCCGTTCATGTTTAACAAATTTGTTATCTTTTTATTCTAGCATTGTTGAGGCAGTTGATAGTGGTAAGGATTGCGATGTTGTATACCTTGACTTTAGCAAAGCTTTTGATACAGTGCCACATGAAAGACTGATTAAAAAGATAGAGTCTCATGGTATTGGGGGTGCTATATTAAGCTGGATTAGGGCATGGCTATACCAAAGGAAACAGAGAGTTAGTATAAATGGAATCAAGTCAGAGTGGGAAAATGTTGTAAGTGGAGTGCCTCAAGGCTCTGTCCTGGGACCTCTGTTGTTTATAATATATATAAATGATTTAGATTCAGGTTTGAGTAGCAACATTTGCAAATTTGCCGATGATACGAAAATCGGTAGGGAAATTAATTCGGAGGAGGACTCACTATCACTTCAAGTTGATCTAGATAGGGTTTTGAAATGGTCAAAGGATTGGCAGATGCAGTTTAATGCTGATAAATGTAAAGTTCTGAGGTTAGGTAATGATGATAGAGTTACAAGATACGAGCTAGATGGTGTTGTGATTGCGAAGTCGGATTGCGAAAGGGATCTGGGAGTTATGATTAGTAAGAATTTAAAACAAAAGGATCAATGCATAAATGTTCGTAATAAGGCAAATCGGACACTTGGATTTATTAATCGCAGCGTTAGTAACAAGACACCTGGTGTGGTTCTCAAGCTATATCTTGCTCTAGTTAGGCCCCATTTAGATTATGCAGTTCAGTTTTGGTCGCCATATTATAGAATGGATATAAATTCACTTGAACGTGTCCAGCGTAGGATGACTAAGTTAATTCCCCAAATTAGAAATCTTTCATATGAAGAAAGATTAACAAAGCTTAAGTTGCATTCACTGGAAAGGCGAAGAGTTAGGGGTGACATGATAGAGGTTTACAAGTGGATGAATGGACATAACCGGGGGGATATTAATAGGGTATTAAAAGTATCAACACAGGACAGAACACGAAACAATGGGTATAAATTGGATAAGTTTAGATTTAGGAAAGACTTGGGTAAATACTGGTTCAGTAACAGGGTTGTTGATTTGTGGAACCAATTGCCGCGTAACATTGTGGAGGTGGGGTCCCTCGATTGTTTCAAGCACGGGTTGGACAAGTATATGAGTGGGATTGGGTGGTTATAGAATAGGAGCTGCCTCGTATGGGCCAATAGGCCTTCTGCAGTTACCTTTGTTCTTATGTTCTTATGTTCTTAAATCCTAAAGGGTTTTTTCAGTTATATCGTACTAAGACTAGGGAAAGGATAGGTCCATTAAAAACTGAGACAGGTCAAATAACAGATAGTGATGAAGAGATGAGTAGTATTTTTAATAAATATTTTGTATCTGTATTTACTAAAGAGGAACTTAACAATATGCCTTCAGCCGAACAAGTCTATGTGGGTGGGGACGAGGACAGGTTGACGAGTTTAGCAGTTACCAGGGAGGATGTTCTTAAACAAATAGTAAAACTCAAACCAAACAAATCCCCAGGGCCGGATGAAGTGTTTGCTAGGGTGCTTAAAGAATGCAAAGAGGAGCTTTGTGACCCACTGTCAACCATATTTAATAAATCAATAGAGTCAGGCAGAGTGCCAGAGTTTTGGAAAGTTGCTAATGTGATACCAGTTTTTAAGAAAGGAGATAGATCACTTACGTCTAACTATCGACCAATTAGCCTAACGTCTATTGTGGGAAAGTTACTCGAATCTATAATAGCAAATAAAATTCGTCTTCATCTTGAAAAACATAAATTAATAATTGAGTCGCAACATGGTTTTATAAATGGCCGTTCATGTTTAACAAATTTGTTATCTTTTTATTCTAGCATTGTTGAGGCAGTTGATAGTGGTAAGGATTGCGATGTTGTATACCTTGACTTTAGCAAAGCTTTTGATACAGTGCCACATGATAGACTGATTAAAAAAATAGAGTCTCATGGTATTGGGGGTGCTATATTAAGCTGGATTAGGGCATGGCTATACCAAAGGAAACAGAGAGTTAGTATAAATGGAATCAAGTCAGAGTGGGAAAATGTTGTAAGTGGAGTGCCTCAAGGCTCTGTCCTGGGACCTCTGTTGTTTATAATATATATAAATGATTTAGATTCAGGTTTGAGTAGCAACATTTGCAAATTTGCCGATGATACGAAAATCGGTAGGGAAATTAATTCGGAGGAGGACTCACTATCACTTCAAGTTGATCTAGATAGGGTTTTGAAATGGTCAAAGGATTGGCAGATGCAGTTTAATGCTGATAAATGTAAAGTTCTGAGGTTAGGTAATGATGATAGAGTTACAAGATACGAGCTAGATGGTGTTGTGATTGCGAAGTCGGATTGCGAAAGGGATCTGGGAGTTATGATTAGTAAGAATTTAAAACAAAAGGATCAATGCATAAATGTTCGTAATAAGGCAAATCGGACACTTGGATTTATTAATCGCAGCGTTAGTAACAAGACACCTGGTGTGGTTCTCAAGCTATATCTTGCTCTAGTTAGGCCCCATTTAGATTATGCAGTTCAGTTTTGGTCGCCATATTATAGAATGGATATAAATTCACTTGAACGTGTCCAGCGTAGGATGACTAAGTTAATTCCCCAAATTAGAAATCTTTCATATGAAGAAAGATTAACAAAGCTTAAGTTGCATTCACTGGAAAGGCGAAGAGTTAGGGGTGACATGATAGAAGTTTACAAGTGGATGAATGGACATAACCGGGGGGATATTAATAGGGTATTAAAAGTATCAACACAGGACAGAACACGAAACAATGGATATAAATTGGATAAGTTTAGATTTAGGAAAGACTTGGGTAAATACTGGTTCAGTAACAGGGTTGTTGATTTGTGGAACCAATTGCCGCGTAACATTGTGGAGGTGGGGTCCCTCGATTGTTTCAAGCACGGGTTGGACAAGTATATGAGTGGGATTGGGTGGTTATAGAATAATAGCTGCCTCGTATGGGCCAATAGGCCTTCTGCAGTTACCTTTGTTCTTATGTTCTTAACACCATCTAGCTCGTATCTTGTAACCCTATCATCATTACCTAACCTCAGAACTTTACATTTATCAGCATTAAACTGCATCTGCCAATCCTTTGACCATTTCAAAACCCTATCTAGATCAACTTGAAGTGATAGTGAGTCCTCCTCCGAATTAATTTCCCTACCGATTTTCGTATCATCGGCAAATTTGCAAATGTTGCTACTCAAACCTGAATCTAAATCATTTATATATATTATAAACAACAGAGGTCCCTGGACAGAGCCCTGAGGCACCCCACTAACAACATTTTCCCACTCTGACTTGACTCCATTTATAACAACTCTCTGTTTCCTTTGGTATAGCCATGCCCTAATCCAGCTTAATATAGCACTCCCAATACCATGAGACTCTAACTTTTTAATCAGTCTTTCATGTGGCACTGTATCAAAAGCTTTGCTAAAGTCAAGGTACACAACATCGCAATCCTTACCACTATCAACTGCCTCAACAATGCTAGAATAAAAAGATAACAAATTTGTTAAACATGAACGGCCATTTATAAAACCATGTTGCGACTCAATTATTTATTTATGTTTTTCAAGATGAAGACGAATTTTATTTGCTATTATAGATTCGAGTAACTTTCCCACAATAGACATTAGGCTAATTGATCGATAGTTAGACGCAAGTGATCTATCTCCTTTCTTAAAAACTGGTATCACATTAGCAACTTTCCAAAACTCTGGCACTCTGCCTGACTCTATTGATTTATTAAATATGGTAGACAGTGGGTCACAAAGCTCCTCTTTGCATTCTTTAAGCACCCTGGCAAACACTTCATCCGGCCCTGGGGATTTGTTTGGTTTGAGTTTTACTATTTGTTTAAGAACATCCTCCCTGGTAACTGCTAAACTTGTCAACCTGTCCTCGTCCCCACCCACATAGACTTGTTCGGCTGAAGGCATATTGTTAAGTTCCTCTTACTGGTTCAGTAGCATACTGGTTCAGTAACAGGGTTGTTGATTTGTGGAACCAATTGCCGCGTAACGTGGTGGAGGTGGGGTCCCTCGATTGTTTCAAGCGCGGGTTGGACAAGTATATGAGTGGGATTGGGTGGTTATAGAATAGGAGCTGCCTCGAATGGGCCAATAGGCCTTCTGCAGTTACCTTTGTTCTTATGTTATGTTCTTATGTTTAGTAAATACAGATACAAAATATTTATTAAAAATACTACTCATCTGTTCATCACTATCTGTTATTTGACCTGTCTCAGTTTTTAATGGACCTATCCTTTCCCTAGTCTTAGTACGATATAACTGAAAAAACCCTTTAGGATTTGTCTTTGCTTGCCCTGCTATGCGAACTTCATAGTTTCTTTTTGCTTTCCTTATCTCTTTTTTAACATTTCTAACCAGTTGTACGAATTCCTGTTCTAAAGTGACCTCCCCATTTTTAATCCTTTTGTACCAAGCTCTCTTTTTACCTATAAGGTTCTTCAAATTCTTTGTTATCCACTTTGGGTCATTGGTATTCGATCTATTCAATTTGTATGGTATACTACATTCCTGTGCTTTGTTTAGAATATTCTTAAATAAGTTATATATTGAATCCACATCGAAATCCCCATTTACGTCACCTTTCGCTGGGTTCATGTCTCGCTCCAAGACCGGCCCCCACCCCATACCCAAGACTTTCTAATCAATTTGACCCAAAAAATTTCTAAGGCTATTAAAACCAGCTTTTCGAAAATCTGGCACTTAAACAGAATTTTCTCCTACAGGTCTATTCCATTCTATGCTAAATCTAATTTTTTTGTGATCACTGTTCCCTAGCTCACTCCCTATTTCGATGTCATTAATTTGTGTTTCCTTGTTAGTTAACACTAAATCTAAAATATTATTTTCCCGTGTTGGTTCCTTAATGTGTTGCGTAAGAAAGCAATCGTCAATTAATTCTAGAAAATCTTCTGCTTCACTATTCCCTGTTTTGTTCAACCAGTTTATTCCGCTAAAATTAAAGTCACCCATGACATAAATACTGTTAGATCTAGATGCTCTAGATATTTCATCCCATAGATGCTTTGCTTCCATTCTGTCTAAATTTGGTGGCCTATATATAACTCCTATTATAATATTATTTGCTTTTTCGTATAATTCTATCCAAATGGTTTCTGTTTGTGGCTCAGTTTTGATTCCCTCTTTGAGACTACATTTCAAATTGTCCCTAACATATATGGCTACTCCTCCGCCTCGTCTAATATATCTATCTGTGTGAAATAGTTTAAATCCATTTATTTGATATTCAGCTAATAGTTCTCTATTTTCTACATTCATCCACGTTTCGGTAAGTGCAATAATATCTATTTTTTCTGTGCAGACAAGAGCATTTAATTCGTTAATTTTATTTCTTAGACTTCTACTGTTAGTGTAATATACCCTAAGTGAATTGTTATTTTGCGGACCTTCTCTTTCCCTGATCGTTTTGCCAATTCCTTTCTCCCACAAACACATACTTTTATTACCTCCTTCCTCCAAATCAATTCCCATACCTCTATCTACTAACAGTTTAAACCCAAACAAACACCTCTAACCACTTCTTCCAACGAGTTCGCAACAGCAACAACCCCAGCTCTCGATAGATGCACCCCATCACGAGCATACATTTCATTTCTTCCATAGAAGTGTTCCCAGTTGTCTATGAAAGATATTGCATTTGATTTGCAATATCTTTCCAGCCGGCAATTGACACCAAGTGCCCTCGATATCCATTCATTTCCCACTTCCTTTCTTGGAAGAATGCCACATATGATCGGGATTCCTCCCTTGCTCCTAACTAATTCTATGGCTGTTTTATACCTCTGAATCAGTTCCTCACTCCTAACTCGACCAACATCATTTCCTCCCTCGCTAATGCAAATAATGGGTTTGTTCCCATTTCCAGCCATAATATCATTCATGTTGTTTATAATATCACCAATGCCAGCTCCGGGATAGCAAACCCTTAACCTGTTCCCCCTATCTCTAGCACAAAATGATAGTCTCTTATGATAGTGGTAAGGATTGCGATGTTGTATACCTTGACTTTAGCAAAGCTTTTGATACAGTGCCACATGAAAGACTGATTAAAAAGATAGAGTCTCATGGTATTGGGGGTGCTATATTAAGCTGGATTAGGGCATGGCTATACCAAAGGAAACAGAGAGTTAGTATAAATGGAATCAAGTCAGAGTGGGAAAATGTTGTAAGTGGAGTGCCTCAAGGCTCTGTCCTGGGACCTCTGTTGTTTATAATATATATAAATGATTTAGATTCAGGTTTGAGTAGCAACATTTGCAAATTTGCCGATGATACGAAAATTGGTAGGGAAATTAATTCGGAGGAGGACTCACTATCACTTCAAGTTGATCTAGATAGGGTTTTGAAATGGTCAAAGGATTGGCAGATGCAGTTTAATGCTGATAAATGTAAAGTTCTGAGGTTAGGTAATGATGATAGAGTTACAAGATACGAGCTAGATGGTGTTGTGATTGCGAAGTCGGATTGCGAAAGGGATCTGGGAGTTATGATTAGTAAGAATTTAAAACATAAGGATCAATGCATAAATGTTCGTAATAAGGCAAATCGGACACTTGGATTTATTAATCGCAGCGTTAGTAACAAGACACCTGGTGTGGTTCTCAAGCTATATCTTGCTCTAGTTAGGCCCCATTTAGATTATGCAGTTCAGTTTTGGTCGCCATATTATAGAATGGATATAAATTCACTTGAACGTGTCCAGCGTAGGATGACTAAGTTAATTCCCCAAATTAGAAATCTTTCATATGAAGAAAGATTAACAAAGCTTAAGTTGCATTCACTGGAAAGGCGAAGAGTTAGGGGTGACATGATAGAGGTTTACAAGTGGATGAATGGACATAACCGGGGGGATATTAATAGGGTATTAAAAGTATCAACACAGGACAGAACACGAAACAATGGATATAAATTGGATAAGTTTAGATTTAGGAAAGACTTGGGTAAATACTGGTTCAGTAACAGGGTTGTTGATTTGTGGAACCAATTGCCGCGTAACATTGTGGAGGTGGGGTCCCTCGATTGTTTCAAGCACGGGTTGGACAAGTATATGAGTGGGATTGGGTGGTTATAGAATAGGAGCTGCCTCGTATGGGCCAATAGGCCTTCTGCAGTTACCTTTGTTCTTATGTTCTTATGTTCTGTCCTGTGTTGATACTTTTAATACCCTATTAATATCTCCCTTGTTATGTCCATTCACCCACTTGTAAACCTCTATCATGTCGCCCCTAACTCTTCGCCTTTCCAGTGAATGCAACTTAAGCTTTGTTAATCTTCCTTCATATGAAAGATTTCTAATTTGGGGAATTAACTTAGTCATCCTACGCTGGACACGTTCAAGTGAATTTATATCCATTCTATAATATGGCGACCAAAACTGAACTGCATAATCTAAATGGGGCCTAACTAGAGCAAGATATAGCTTGAGAACCACACCAGGTGTCTTGTTACTAACGCTGCGATTAATAAATCCAAGTGTCCGATTTGCCTTATTACGAACATTTATGCATTGATCCTTTTGTTTTAAATTCTTGCTAATCATAACTCCCAAATCCCTTTCGCAATTCGACTTCGCAATCTCAACACTGTAGATGAATGTAGAAAATAGAGAACTATTAGCTGAATATCAAATATATGGATTTAAACTATTTCACACAGATAGATATATTAGACGAGGAGGTGGAGTAGCCATATATGTTAGGGACAATTTGAAATGTAGTCTCAAAGAGGGAATCAAAACAGAGCCACACACAGAAACTATTTGGATTGAATTAAACGAAAAAGCTAATAATATTATAATAGGAGTAATATATAGGCCACCAAATTTAGACAGAATGGAAGCAAAGCATCTATGGGATGAAATATCTAGAGCATCTAGATCTAACAGTATTTATGTCATGGGTGACTTTAATTTTAGCGGAATAAACTGGTTGAACAAAACAGGGAATAGTGAAGCAGAAGATTTTCTAGAATTAATTGACGATTGCTTTCTTACGCAACACATTAAGGAACCAACACGGGAAAATAATATTTTAGATTTAGTGTTAACTAACAGGGAAACGCAAATTAATGACATCTAAATAGGGAGTGAGCTAGGGAGCAGTGATCACAAAGAAATCAGATTTAGCATAGAATGGAATAGACCAGTAGGAGAAAATTCTGTTAAAGTGCCAGATTTTCGTACAGCTGATTTTAATAGCCTAAGAAATTTTTTGGGTCAAATTGATTGGAAAGTCTTGGGTATGGGGTGTGAGCCGGTCTTGGAGCGAGACATGAACCCAGCGATAGGTGACTTAAATGGGGATTTCGATGTGGATTCAATATATAACTTATTTAAGAATATTCTAAACAAAGCACAGGAACGTAGTATACCATACAAATTGAATAGATCGAATACTAATGACCCAAAGTGGATAACAAAGAATTTGAAGAACCTTATAGGTAAAAAGAGAGCTTGGTACAAAAGGATTAAAAATGGGGAGGTCACTTTAGAACAGGAATTCGTACAACTGGTTAGAAATGTTAAAAAAGAGATAAGGAAAGCAAAAAGAAACTATGAAGTTCGCATAGCAGGGCAAGCAAAGACAAATCCTAAAGGGTTTTTTCAGTTATATCGTACTAAGACTAGGGAAAGGATAGGTCCATTAAAAACTGAGACAGGTCAAATAACAGATAGTGATGAAGAGATGAGTAGTATTTTTAATAAATATTTTGTATCTGTATTTACTAAAGAGGAACTTAACAATATGCCTTCAGCCGAACAAGTCTATGTGGGTGGGGACGAGGACAGGTTGACGAGTTTAACAGTTACCAGGGAGGATGTTCCTAAACAAATAGTAAAACTCAAACCAAACAAATCCCCAGGGCCGGATGAAGTGTTTGCCAGGGTGCTTAAAGAATGCAAAGAGGAGCTTTGTGACCCACTGTCAACCATATTTAATAAATCAATAGAGTCAGGCAGAGTGCCAGAGTTTTGGAAAGTTGCTAATGTGATACCAGTTTTTAAGAAAGGAGATAGATCACTTGCGTCTAACTATCGACCAATTAGCCTAACGTCTATTGTGGGAAAGTTACTCGAATCTATAATAGCAAATAAAATTCGTCTTCATCTTGAAAAACATAAATTAATAATTGAGTCGCAACATGGTTTTATAAATGGCCGTTCATGTTTAACAAATTTGTTATCTTTTTATTCTAGCATTGTTGAGGCAGTTGATAGTGGTAAGGATTGCGATGTTGTATACCTTGACTTTAGCAAAGCTTTTGATACAGTGCCACATGAAAGACTGATTAAAAAGATAGAGTCTCATGGTATTGGGGGTGCTATATTAAGCTGGATTAGGGCATGGCTATACCAAAGGAAACAGAGAGTTAGTATAAATGGAATCAAGTCAGAGTGGGAAAATGTTGTAAGTGGAGTGCCTCAAGGCTCTGTCCTGGGACCTCTGTTGTTTATAATATATATAAATGATTTAGATTCAGGTTTGAGTAGCAACATTTGCAAATTTGCCGATGATACGAAAATCGGTAGGGAAATTAATTCGGAGGAGGACTCACTATCACTTCAAGTTGATCTAGATAGGGTTTTGAAATGGTCAAAGGATTGGCAGATGCAGTTTAATGCTGATAAATGTAAAGTTCTGAGGTTAGGTAATGATGATAGAGTTACAAGATACGAGCTAGATGGTGTTGTGATTGCGAAGTCGGATTGCGAAAGGGATCTGGGAGTTATGATTAGTAAGAATTTAAAACAAAAGGATCAATGCATAAATGTTCGTAATAAGGCAAATCGGACACTTGGATTTATTAATCGCAGCGTTAGTAACAAGACACCTGGTGTGGTTCTCAAGCTATATCTTGCTCTAGTTAGGCCCCATTTAGATTATGCAGTTCAGTTTTGGTCGCCATATTATAGAATGGATATAAATTCACTTGAACGTGTCCAGCGTAGGATGACTAAGTTAATTCCCCAAATTAGAAATCTTTCATATGAAGAAAGATTAACAAAGCTTAAGTTGCATTCACTGGAAAGGCGAAGAGTTAGGGGTGACATGATAGAGGTTTACAAGTGGATGAATGGACATAACCGGGGGGATATTAATAGGGTATTAAAAGTATCAACACAGGACAGAACACGAAACAATGGGTATAAATTGGATAAGTTTAGATTTAGGAAAGACTTGGGTAAATACTGGTTCAGTAACAGGGTTGTTGATTTGTGGAACCAATTGCCGCGTAACATTGTGGAGGTGGGGTCCCTCGATTGTTTCAAGCACGGGTTGGACAAGTATATGAGTGGGATTGGGTGGTTATAGAATAGGAGCTGCCTCGTATGGGCCAATAGGCCTTCTGCAGTTACCTTTGTTCTTATGTTCTTATGTTCTTAAATCCTAAAGGGTTTTTTCAGTTATATCGTACTAAGACTAGGGAAAGGATAGGTCCATTAAAAACTGAGACAGGTCAAATAACAGATAGTGATGAAGAGATGAGTAGTATTTTTAATAAATATTTTGTATCTGTATTTACTAAAGAGGAACTTAACAATATGCCTTCAGCCGAACAAGTCTATGTGGGTGGGGACGAGGACAGGTTGACGAGTTTAGCAGTTACCAGGGAGGATGTTCTTAAACAAATAGTAAAACTCAAACCAAACAAATCCCCAGGGCCGGATGAAGTGTTTGCTAGGGTGCTTAAAGAATGCAAAGAGGAGCTTTGTGACCCACTGTCAACCATATTTAATAAATCAATAGAGTCAGGCAGAGTGCCAGAGTTTTGGAAAGTTGCTAATGTGATACCAGTTTTTAAGAAAGGAGATAGATCACTTACGTCTAACTATCGACCAATTAGCCTAACGTCTATTGTGGGAAAGTTACTCGAATCTATAATAGCAAATAAAATTCGTCTTCATCTTGAAAAACATAAATTAATAATTGAGTCGCAACATGGTTTTATAAATGGCCGTTCATGTTTAACAAATTTGTTATCTTTTTATTCTAGCATTGTTGAGGCAGTTGATAGTGGTAAGGATTGCGATGTTGTATACCTTGACTTTAGCAAAGCTTTTGATACAGTGCCACATGATAGACTGATTAAAAAAATAGAGTCTCATGGTATTGGGGGTGCTATATTAAGCTGGATTAGGGCATGGCTATACCAAAGGAAACAGAGAGTTAGTATAAATGGAATCAAGTCAGAGTGGGAAAATGTTGTAAGTGGAGTGCCTCAAGGCTCTGTCCTGGGACCTCTGTTGTTTATAATATATATAAATGATTTAGATTCAGGTTTGAGTAGCAACATTTGCAAATTTGCCGATGATACGAAAATCGGTAGGGAAATTAATTCGGAGGAGGACTCACTATCACTTCAAGTTGATCTAGATAGGGTTTTGAAATGGTCAAAGGATTGGCAGATGCAGTTTAATGCTGATAAATGTAAAGTTCTGAGGTTAGGTAATGATGATAGAGTTACAAGATACGAGCTAGATGGTGTTGTGATTGCGAAGTCGGATTGCGAAAGGGATCTGGGAGTTATGATTAGTAAGAATTTAAAACAAAAGGATCAATGCATAAATGTTCGTAATAAGGCAAATCGGACACTTGGATTTATTAATCGCAGCGTTAGTAACAAGACACCTGGTGTGGTTCTCAAGCTATATCTTGCTCTAGTTAGGCCCCATTTAGATTATGCAGTTCAGTTTTGGTCGCCATATTATAGAATGGATATAAATTCACTTGAACGTGTCCAGCGTAGGATGACTAAGTTAATTCCCCAAATTAGAAATCTTTCATATGAAGAAAGATTAACAAAGCTTAAGTTGCATTCACTGGAAAGGCGAAGAGTTAGGGGTGACATGATAGAAGTTTACAAGTGGATGAATGGACATAACCGGGGGGATATTAATAGGGTATTAAAAGTATCAACACAGGACAGAACACGAAACAATGGATATAAATTGGATAAGTTTAGATTTAGGAAAGACTTGGGTAAATACTGGTTCAGTAACAGGGTTGTTGATTTGTGGAACCAATTGCCGCGTAACATTGTGGAGGTGGGGTCCCTCGATTGTTTCAAGCACGGGTTGGACAAGTATATGAGTGGGATTGGGTGGTTATAGAATAATAGCTGCCTCGTATGGGCCAATAGGCCTTCTGCAGTTACCTTTGTTCTTATGTTCTTAACACCATCTAGCTCGTATCTTGTAACCCTATCATCATTACCTAACCTCAGAACTTTACATTTATCAGCATTAAACTGCATCTGCCAATCCTTTGACCATTTCAAAACCCTATCTAGATCAACTTGAAGTGATAGTGAGTCCTCCTCCGAATTAATTTCCCTACCGATTTTCGTATCATCGGCAAATTTGCAAATGTTGCTACTCAAACCTGAATCTAAATCATTTATATATATTATAAACAACAGAGGTCCCTGGACAGAGCCCTGAGGCACCCCACTAACAACATTTTCCCACTCTGACTTGACTCCATTTATAACAACTCTCTGTTTCCTTTGGTATAGCCATGCCCTAATCCAGCTTAATATAGCACTCCCAATACCATGAGACTCTAACTTTTTAATCAGTCTTTCATGTGGCACTGTATCAAAAGCTTTGCTAAAGTCAAGGTACACAACATCGCAATCCTTACCACTATCAACTGCCTCAACAATGCTAGAATAAAAAGATAACAAATTTGTTAAACATGAACGGCCATTTATAAAACCATGTTGCGACTCAATTATTTATTTATGTTTTTCAAGATGAAGACGAATTTTATTTGCTATTATAGATTCGAGTAACTTTCCCACAATAGACATTAGGCTAATTGATCGATAGTTAGACGCAAGTGATCTATCTCCTTTCTTAAAAACTGGTATCACATTAGCAACTTTCCAAAACTCTGGCACTCTGCCTGACTCTATTGATTTATTAAATATGGTAGACAGTGGGTCACAAAGCTCCTCTTTGCATTCTTTAAGCACCCTGGCAAACACTTCATCCGGCCCTGGGGATTTGTTTGGTTTGAGTTTTACTATTTGTTTAAGAACATCCTCCCTGGTAACTGCTAAACTTGTCAACCTGTCCTCGTCCCCACCCACATAGACTTGTTCGGCTGAAGGCATATTGTTAAGTTCCTCTTACTGGTTCAGTAGCATACTGGTTCAGTAACAGGGTTGTTGATTTGTGGAACCAATTGCCGCGTAACGTGGTGGAGGTGGGGTCCCTCGATTGTTTCAAGCGCGGGTTGGACAAGTATATGAGTGGGATTGGGTGGTTATAGAATAGGAGCTGCCTCGAATGGGCCAATAGGCCTTCTGCAGTTACCTTTGTTCTTATGTTATGTTCTTATGTTTAGTAAATACAGATACAAAATATTTATTAAAAATACTACTCATCTGTTCATCACTATCTGTTATTTGACCTGTCTCAGTTTTTAATGGACCTATCCTTTCCCTAGTCTTAGTACGATATAACTGAAAAAACCCTTTAGGATTTGTCTTTGCTTGCCCTGCTATGCGAACTTCATAGTTTCTTTTTGCTTTCCTTATCTCTTTTTTAACATTTCTAACCAGTTGTACGAATTCCTGTTCTAAAGTGACCTCCCCATTTTTAATCCTTTTGTACCAAGCTCTCTTTTTACCTATAAGGTTCTTCAAATTCTTTGTTATCCACTTTGGGTCATTGGTATTCGATCTATTCAATTTGTATGGTATACTACATTCCTGTGCTTTGTTTAGAATATTCTTAAATAAGTTATATATTGAATCCACATCGAAATCCCCATTTACGTCACCTTTCGCTGGGTTCATGTCTCGCTCCAAGACCGGCCCCCACCCCATACCCAAGACTTTCTAATCAATTTGACCCAAAAAATTTCTAAGGCTATTAAAATCAGCTTTTCGAAAATCTGGCACTTAAACAGAATTTTCTCCTACAGGTCTATTCCATTCTATGCTAAATCTAATTTTTTTGTGATCACTGTTCCCTAGCTCACTCCCTATTTCGATGTCATTAATTTGTGTTTCCTTGTTAGTTAACAGTAAATCTAAAATATTATTTTCCCGTGTTGGTTCCTTAATGTGTTGCGTAAGAAAGCAATCGTCAATTAATTCTAGAAAATCTTCTGCTTCACTATTCCCTGTTTTGTTCAACCAGTTTATTCCGCTAAAATTAAAGTCACCCATGACATAAATACTGTTAGATCTAGATGCTCTAGATATTTCATCCCATAGATGCTTTGCTTCCATTCTGTCTAAATTTGGTGGCCTATATATAACTCCTATTATAATATTATTTGCTTTTTCGTATAATTCTATCCAAATGGTTTCTGTTTGTGGCTCAGTTTTGATTCCCTCTTTGAGACTACATTTCAAATTGTCCCTAACATATATGGCTACTCCTCCTCCTCGTCTAATATATCTATCTGTGTGAAATAGTTTAAATCCATTTATTTGATATTCAGCTAATAGTTCTCTATTTTCTACATTCATCCACGTTTCGGTAAGTGCAATAATATCTATTTTTTCTGTGCAGACAAGAGCATTTAATTCGTTAATTTTATTTCTTAGACTTCTACTGTTAGTGTAATATACCCTAAGTGAATTGTTATTTTGCGGACCTTCTCTTTCCCTGATCGTTTTGCCAATTCCTTTCTCCCACAAACACATACTTTTATTACCTCCTTCCTCCAAATCAATTCCCATACCTCTATCTACTAACAGTTTAAACCCAAACAAACACCTCTAACCACTTCTTCCAACGAGTTCGCAACAGCAACAACCCCAGCTCTCGATAGATGCACCCCATCACGAGCATACATTTCATTTCTTCCATAGAAGTGTTCCCAGTTGTCTATGAAAGATATTGCATTTGATTTGCAATATCTTTCCAGCCGGCAATTGACACCAAGTGCCCTCGATATCCATTCATTTCCCACTTCCTTTCTTGGAAGAATGCCACATATGATCGGGATTCCTCCCTTGCTCCTAACTAATTCTATGGCTGTTTTATACCTCTGAATCAGTTCCTCACTCCTAACTCGACCAACATCATTTCCTCCCTCGCTAATGCAAATAATGGGTTTGTTCCCATTTCCAGCCATAATATCATTCATGTTGTTTATAATATCACCAATGCCAGCTCCGGGATAGCAAACCCTTAACCTGTTCCCCCTATCTCTAGCACAAAATGATAGTCTCTTATGATAGTGGTAAGGATTGCGATGTTGTATACCTTGACTTTAGCAAAGCTTTTGATACAGTGCCACATGAAAGACTGATTAAAAAGATAGAGTCTCATGGTATTGGGGGTGCTATATTAAGCTGGATTAGGGCATGGCTATACCAAAGGAAACAGAGAGTTAGTATAAATGGAATCAAGTCAGAGTGGGAAAATGTTGTAAGTGGAGTGCCTCAAGGCTCTGTCCTGGGACCTCTGTTGTTTATAATATATATAAATGATTTAGATTCAGGTTTGAGTAGCAACATTTGCAAATTTGCCGATGATACGAAAATTGGTAGGGAAATTAATTCGGAGGAGGACTCACTATCACTTCAAGTTGATCTAGATAGGGTTTTGAAATGGTCAAAGGATTGGCAGATGCAGTTTAATGCTGATAAATGTAAAGTTCTGAGGTTAGGTAATGATGATAGAGTTACAAGATACGAGCTAGATGGTGTTGTGATTGCGAAGTCGGATTGCGAAAGGGATCTGGGAGTTATGATTAGTAAGAATTTAAAACATAAGGATCAATGCATAAATGTTCGTAATAAGGCAAATCGGACACTTGGATTTATTAATCGCAGCGTTAGTAACAAGACACCTGGTGTGGTTCTCAAGCTATATCTTGCTCTAGTTAGGCCCCATTTAGATTATGCAGTTCAGTTTTGGTCGCCATATTATAGAATGGATATAAATTCACTTGAACGTGTCCAGCGTAGGATGACTAAGTTAATTCCCCAAATTAGAAATCTTTCATATGAAGAAAGATTAACAAAGCTTAAGTTGCATTCACTGGAAAGGCGAAGAGTTAGGGGCGACATGATAGAGGTTTACAAGTGGGTGAATGGACATAACAAGGGGGATATTAATAGGGTATTAAAAGTATCAACACAGGACAGAACACGAAACAATGGGTATAAATTGGAGAAGTTTAGATTTAGGAAAGACTTGGGTAAATACTGGTTCAGTAACAGGGTTGTAGATTTGTGGAACCAATTGCCGCGTAACCAATGAATTCACAGTGAGAGGTTGTGTTAACCGGAGCTCCGTAGTGTTGTTATATTATCATAGCAATATGGAAGTTGTAGTTAAGGACCTGGTGACTCTAGTGGGAGCCCTGAGGACAGAGTTGGACTTTCTGCGGGAGGAGGTGCGTCAGCTTAAAGAACAACGAGAAGTAACGAAGGAGGAGACCAGCAGTAAAGGGACCTCGTCTTGGAGAGTTGTGAAAGACAGGGGCCTTAAGAAGACTTTGATAAAGCCGCCTTCAAACGCCATAGCAACCTCTAATTCATTTGACGTTTTGGAGGACGAGTGCTGTGGAGAGACTGTGGATCGCGCAAAAGGGAAAGCAACGAAGAGAAAGGAAGCGCAGGCCCCTCAGAGGGTAAAGGAAGTACCTAAGCAAACATTAGTTGTGGGAGATTCCCAGATAAGGTATTTGGATAGAACGTTTTGTGCTAGAGATAGGGGGAACAGGTTAAGGGTTTGCTATCCCGGAGCTGGCATTGGTGATATTATAAACAACATGAATGATATTATGGCTGGTAATGGGAACAATCCCATTATTTGCATTAGCGTGGGAGGAAATGATGTTGGCCGAGTTAGGAGTGAGGAACTGATTCAGAGGTATAAAACAGCCATTGAGTTAGTTAGGAGCAAGGGAGGAATCCCGATCATATGTGGCATTCTTCCAAGAAAGGGAGTGGGAAATGAATGGATATCAAGGGCACTTGGTGTCAATTGCCGGCTGGAAAGATATTGCAAATCAAATGCAATATCTTTCATAGACAACTGGGAACACTTCTATGGAAGAAATGAAATGTATGCTCGTGATGGGGTGCATCTATCGAGAGCTGGGGTTGTTGCTGTTGCGAACTCGTTAGAAGAAGTGGTTAGAGGTGTTTGTTTGGGTTTAAACTGTTAGTAGATAGAGGTATGGGAATTGATTTGGAGGAAGGAGGTAATAAAAGTATGTGTTTGTGGGAGAAAGGAATTGGCAAAACGACCAGGGAAAGAGAAGGTCCGCAAAATAACAATTCACTTAAGGTATATTACACTAACAGTAGAAGTCTAAGAAATAAAATTAACGAATTAAATGCTCTTGTCTGCACAGAAAAAATAGATATTATTGCACTTACCGAAACGTGGATGAATGTAGAAAATAGAGAACTATTAGTTGAATATCAAATATATGGATTTAAACTATTTCACACAGATAGATATATTAGACGAGGAGGTGGAGTAGCCATATATGTTAGGGACAATTTGAAATGTAGTCTCAAAGAGGGAATCAAAACAGAGCCACACACAGAAACTATTTGGATTGAATTAAACGAAAAAGCTAATAATATTATAATAGGAGTAATATATAGGCCACCAAATTTAGACAGAATGGAAGCAAAGCATCTATGGGATGAAATATCTAGAGCATCTAGATCTAACAGTATTTATGTCATGGGTGACTTTAATTTTAGCGGAATAAACTGGTTGAACAAAACAGGGAATAGTGAAGCAGAAGATTTTCTAGAATTAATTGACGATTGCTTTCTTACGCAACACATTAAGGAACCAACACGGGAAAATAATATTTTAGATTTAGTGTTAACTAACAGGGAAACGCAAATTAATGACATCGAAATAGGGAGTGAGCTAGGGAGCAGTGATCACAAAGAAATCAGATTTAGCATAGAATGGAATAGACCAGTAGGAGAAAATTCTGTTAAAGTGCCAGATTTTCGAAAAGCTGATTTTAATAGCCTAAGAAATTTTTTGGGTCAAATTGATTGGAAAGTCTTGGGTATGGGGTGTGGGCCGGTCTTGGAGCGAGACATGAACCCAGCGATAGGTGACTTAAATGGGGATTTCGATGTGGATTCAATATATAACTTATTTAAGAATATTCTAAACAAAGCCCAGGAACGTAGTATACCATACAAATTGAATAGATCGAATACTAATGACCCAAAGTGGATAACAAAGAATTTGAAGAACCTTATAGGTAAAAAGAGAGCTTGGTACAAAAGGATTAAAAATGGGGAGGTCACTTTAGAACAGGAATTCGTACAACTGGTTAGAAATGTTAAAAAAGAGATAAGGAAAGCAAAAAGAAACTATGAAGTTCGCATAGCAGGGCAAGCAAAGACAAATCCTAAAGGGTTTTTTCAGTTATATCGTACTAAGACTAGGGAAAGGATAGGTCCATTAAAAACTGAGACAGGTCAAATAACAGATAGTGATGAAGAGATGAGTAGTATTTTTAATAAATATTTTGTATCTGTATTTACTAAAGAGGAACTTAACAATATGCCTTCAGCCGAACAAGTCTATGTGGGTGGGGACGAGGACAGGTTGACGAGTTTAACAGTTACCAAGGAGGATGTTCTTAAACAAATAGTAAAACTCAAACCAAACAAATCCCCAGGGCCGGATGAAGTGTTTGCCAGGGTGCTTAAAGAATGCAAAGAGGAGCTTTGTGACCCACTGTCAACCATATTTAATAAATCAATAGAGTCAGGCAGAGTGCCGGAGTTTTGGAAAGTTGCTAATGTGATACCAGTTTTTAAGAAAGGAGATAGATCACTTGCGTCTAACTATCGACCAATTAGCCTAACGTCTATTGTGGGAAAGTTACTCGAATCTATAATAGCAAATAAAATTCGTCTTCATCTTGAAAAACATAAATTAATAATTGAGTCGCAACATGGTTTTATAAATGGCCGTTCATGTTTAACAAATTTGTTATCTTTTTATTCTAGCATTGTTGAGGCAGTTGATAGTGGTAAGGATTGCGATGTTGTATACCTTGACTTTAGCAAAGCTTTTGATACAGTGCCACATGAAAGACTGATTAAAAAAATAGAGTCTCATGGTATTGGGGGTGCTATATTAAGCTGGATTAGGGCATGGCTATACCAAAGGAAACAGAGAGTTAGTATAAATGGAATCAAGTCAGAGTGGGAAAATGTTGTAAGTGGAGTGCCTCAAGGCTCTGTCCTGGGACCTCTGTTGTTTATAATATATATAAATGATTTAGATTCAGGTTTGAGTAGCAACATTTGCAAATTTGCCGATGATACGAAAATCGGTAGGGAAATTAATTCGGAGGAGGACTCACTATCACTTCAAGTTGATCTAGATAGGGTTTTGAAATGGTCAAAGGATTGGCAGATGCAGTTTAATGCTGATAAATGTAAAGTTCTGAGGTTAGGTAATGATGATAGAGTTACAAGATACGAGCTAGATGGTGTTGTGATTGCGAAGTCGGATTGCGAAAGGGATCTGGGAGTTATGATTAGTAAGAATTTAAAACAAAAGGATCAATGCATAAATGTTCGTAATAAGGCAAATCGGACACTTGGATTTATTAATCGCAGCGTTAGTAACAAGACACCTGGTGTGGTTCTCAAGCTATATCTTGCTCTAGTTAGGCCCCATTTAGATTATGCAGTTCAGTTTTGGTCGCCATATTATAGAATGGATATAAATTCACTTGAACGTGTCCAGCGTAGGATGACTAAGTTAATTCCCCAAATTAGAAATCTTTCATATGAAGAAAGATTAACAAAGCTTAAGTTGCATTCACTGGAAAGGCGAAGAGTTAGGGGTGACATGATAGAGGTTTACAAGTGGATGAATGGACATAACCGGGGGGATATTAATAGGGTATTAAAAGTATCAACACAGGACAGAACACGAAACAATGGGTATAAATTGGATAAGTTTAGATTTAGGAAAGACTTGGGTAAATACTGGTTCAGTAACAGGATTGTTGATTTGTGGAACCAATTGCCGCGTAACATTGTGGAGGTGGGGTCCCTCGATTGTTTCAAGCACGGGTTGGACAAGTATATGAGTGGGATTGGGTGGTTATAGAATAGGAGCTGCCTCGCATGGGCCAATAGGCCTTCTGCAGTTACCTTTGTTCTTATGTTCTTATGTAACGTGGTGGAGGTGGGGTCCCTCGATTGTTTCAAGCGCGGGTTGGACAAGTATATGAGTGGGATTGGGTGGTTATAGAATAGGAGCTGCCTCGTATGGGCCAATAGGCCTTCTGCAGTTACCTTTGTTCTTATGTTCTTAAAACGCTCTATCCAAATACTCTATCTGGGAATCTCCCACAACTAATGTTTGCTTAGGTACTTCCTTTACTTTCTGAGGGGCCTGCGCTTCCTTTCTCTTCGTTGCTTTCCCTTTTGCGCGATCCGCAGTCTCACCACAGCACTCGTCCTCCAAAACGTCAAATGAATTAGAAGTTGCTATGGCGTTTGAAGGCGGCTTTATCAAAGTCTTCTTAAGGCCCCTGTCTTTCACAACTCTCCAAGACGAGGTCCCTTTACTACTGGTCTCCTCCTTCGTTACTTCTCGTTGTTCTTTCAGCTGACGCACCTCCTCCCGCAGAGAGTCCAACTCTGTCCTCAGGGCTCCCACTAGAGTCACCAGGTCCTTAGCTACAACTTCCATAGTTTAATGCTGATAAATGTAAAGTTCTTCAACTTCCACAGTTTAATGCTGATAAATGTAAAGTTCTGAGGTTAGGTAATGATGATAGAGTTACAAGATACGAGCTAGATGGTGTTGTGATTGCGAAGTCGGATTGCGAAAGGGATCAGGGAGTTATGATTAGTAAGAATTTAAAACAAAAGGATCAATGCATAAATGTTCGTAATAAGGCAAATCGGACACTTGGATTTATTAATCGCAGCGTTAGTAACAAGACACCTGGTGTGGTTCTCAAGCTATATCTTGCTCTAGTTAGGCCCCATTTAGATTATGCAGTTCAGTTTTGGTCGCCATATTATAGAATGGATATAAATTCACTTGAACGTGTCCAGCGTAGGATGACTAAGTTAATTCCCCAAATTAGAAATCTTTCATATGAAGAAAGATTAACAAAGCTTAAGTTGCATTCACTGGAAAGGCGAAGAGTTAGGGGTGACATGATAGAGGTTTACAAGTGGATGAATGGACATAACCGGGGGGATATTAGTAAGGTATTAAAAGTATCAACACAGGACAGAACACGAAACAATGGGTATAAATTGGATAAGTTTAGATTTAGGAAAGACTTGGGTAAATACTGGTTCAGTAACAGGGTTGTTGATTTGTGGAACCAATTGCCGCGTAACATTGTGGAGGTGGGGTCCCTCGATTGTTTCAAGCACGGGTTGGACGGGTATATGAGTGGGATTGGGTGGTTGTAGAATGGGAGCTGCCTCGTGTGGGCCAATGGGCCTTCTGCAGTTACCTTTGTTCTTATGTTCCATATTGCTATGATAATATAACAACACTCAGGAGCTCCGGTTAACACAACCTCTCACTGTGACTTCACCTGACTGACTGACCCAAAGTGGATAACAAAGAATTTGAAGAACCTTATAGATAAAAAGAGAGCTTGGTACAAAAGGATTAAAAATGGGGAGGTCACTTTAGAACAGGAATTCGTACAACTGGTTAGAAATGTTAAAAAAGAGATAAGGAAAGCAAAAAGAAACTATGAAGTTCGCATAGCAGGGCAAGCAAAGACAAATCCTAAAGGGTTTTTTCAGTTATATCGTACTAAGACTAGGGAAAGGATAGGTCCATTAAAAACTGAGACAGGTCAAATAACAGACAGTGATGAAGTGATGAGTAGTATTTTTAATAAATATTTTGTATCTGTATTTACTAAAGAGGAACATAACAATATGCCTTCAGCCGAACAAGTCTATGTGGGTGGGGACGAGGACAGGTTGACGAGTTTAACAGTTACCAGGGAGGATGTTCTTAAACAAATAGTAAAACTCAAACCAAACAAATCCCCAGGGCCGGATGAAGTGTTTGCCAGGGTGCTTAAATAATGCAAAGAGGAGCTTTGTGACCCACTGTCAACCATATTTAATAAATCAATAGAGTCAGGCAGAGTGCCAGAGTTTTGGAAAGTTGCTAATGTGATACCAGTTTTTAAGAAAGGAGATAGATCACTTGCGTCTAACTATCGACCAATTAGCCTAACGTCTATTGTGGGAAAGTTACTCGAATCTATAATAGCAAATTCTACTTCACCTTCAGTCAGGTGAAGTCACAGTGAGACAGTCAGGTGAAGTCACAGTGAGAGGTTGTGTTAACCGGAGCTCCTGAGTGTTGTTATATTATCATAGCAATATGGAAGTTGTAGTTAAGGACCTGGTGACTCTAGTGGGAGCCCTGAGGACAGAGTTGGACTCTCTGCGGGAGGAGGTGCGTCAGCTTAAAGAACAACGAGAAGTAACGAAGGAGGAGACCAGTAGTAAAGGGACCTCGTCTTGGAGAGTTGTGAAAGACAGGGGCCTTAAGAAGACTTTGATAAAGCCGCCTTCAAACGCCATAGCAACTTCTAATTCATTTGACGTTTTGGAGGACGAGTGCTGTGGTGAGACTGCGGATCGCGCAAAAGGGAAAGCTACGAAGAGAAAGGAAGCGCAGGCCCCTCAGAAAGTAAAGGTACCTAAGCAAACATTAGTTGTGGGAGATTCCCAGATAAGGTATTTGGATAGAGCGTTTTGTGCTAGAGATAGGGGGAACAGGTTAAGGGTTTGCTATCCCGGAGCTGGCATTGGTGATATTATAAACAACATGAATGATATTATGGCTGGTAATGGGAACAATCCCATTATTTGCATTAGCGTGGGAGGAAATGATGTTGGTCGAGTTAGGAGTGAGGAACTGATTCAGAGGTATAAAACAGCCATAGAATTAGTTAGGAGCAAGGGAGGAATCCCGATCATATGTGGCATTCTTCCAAGAAAGGGAGTGGGAAATGAATGGATATCGAGGGCACTTGGTGTTAATTGCCGGCTGGAAAGATATTGCAAATCAAATGCAATATCTTTCATAGACAACTGGGAACACTTCTATGGAAGAAATGAAATGTATGCTCGTGATGGGGTGCATCTATCGCGAGCTGGGGTTGTTGCTGTTGCGAACTCGTTGGAAGAAGTGGTTAGAGGGGTTTGTTTGGGTTTAAACTGTTAGTAGATAGAGGTATGGGAATTGATTTGGAGGAAGGAGGTAAGAACATAAGAACAAAGGTAACTGCAGAAGGCCTATTGGCCCATTCGAGGCAGCTCCTATTCTATAACCACCCAATCCCACTCATATACTTGTCCAACCCTCGCTTGAAACAATCGAGGGACCCCACCTCCACCACGTTACGCGGCAATTGGTTCCACAAATCAACAACCCTGTTACTGAACCAGTATTTACCCAAGTCTTTCCTAAATCTAAACTTATCCAATTTATACCCATTATTTCGTGTTCTGTCCTGTGTTGATACTTTTAATACCCTATTAATATCCCCCTTGTAATGTCCATTCACCCACTTGTAAACCTCTATCATGTCGCCCCTAACTCTTCGCCTTTCCAGTGAATGCAACTTAAGCTTTGTTAATCTTTCTTCATATGAAAGATTTCTAATTTGGGGAATTAACTTAGTCATCCTACTCTGGACACGTTCAAGTGAATTTATATCCATTCTATAATATGGCGACCAAAACTGAACTGCATAATCTAAATGGGGCCTAACTAGAGCAAGATATAGCTTGAGAACCACACCAGGTGTCCTGTTACTAACGCTGCGATTAATAAATCCAAGTGTCCGATTTGCCTTATTACGAACATTTATGCATTGATCCTTTTGTTTTAAATTCTTACTAATCATAACTCCCAGATCCCTTTCGCAATCCGACTTCGCAATCTCAACACCATCTAGCTCGTATCTTGTAACTCTATCATCATTACCTAACCTCAGAACTTTACATTTATCAGCATTAAACTGCATCTGCCAATCCTTTGACCATTTCAAAACCCTATCTAGATCAACTTGAAGTGATAGTGAGTCCTCCTCCGAATTAATTTCCCTACCGATTTTCGTATCATCGGCAAATTTGCAAATGTTGCTACTCAAACCTGAATCTAAATCATTTATATATATTATAAACAACAGAGGTCCCAGGACAGAGCCTTGAGGCACTCCGCTTACAACATTTTCCCACTCTGACTTGATTCCATTTATACTAACTCTCTGTTTCCTTTGGTATAGCCATGCCCTAATCCAGCTTAATATAGCACCCCCAATACCATGAGACTCTATCTTTTTAATCAGTCTTTCATGTGGCACTGTATCAAAAGCTTTGCTAAAGTCAAGGTATACAACATCGCAATCCTTACCACTATCAACTGCCTCAACAATGCTAGAATAAAAAGATAACAAATTTGTTAAACATGAACGGCCATTTATAAAACCATGTTGAGACTCAATTATTAATTTATGTTTTTCAAGATGAAGACGAATTTTATTTGCTATTATAGATTCGAGTAACTTTCCCACAATAGACGTTAGGCTAATTGGTCGATAGTTAGACGCAAGTGATCTATCTCCTTTCTTAAAAACTGGTATCACATTAGCAACTTTCCAAAACTCTGGCACTCTGCCTGACTCTATTGATTTATTAAATATGGTTGACAGTGGGTCACAAAGCTCCTCTTTGCATTCTTTAAGCACCCTGGCAAACACTTCATCCGGCCCTGGGGATTAGTTTGGTTTGAGTTTTAGTATTTGTTTAAGAACATCCTCCCTGGTAACTGCTAAACTCGTCAACCTGTCCTCGTCCCCACCCACATAGACTTGTTCAGCTGAAGGCATATTGTTAAGTTCCTCTTTAGTAAATACAGATACAAAATATTTATTAAAAATACTACTCATCTCTTCATCACTATCTGTTATTTGACCTGTATCAGTTTTTAATGGACCTATCCTTTCCCTAGTCTTAGTACGATATAACTGAAAAAACCCTTTAGGATTTGTCTTTGCTTGCCCTGCTATGCGAACTTCATAGTTTCTTTTTGCTTTCCTTATCTCTTTTTTAACATTTCTAACCAGTTGTACGAATTCCTGTTCTAAAGTGACCTCCCCATTTTTAATCCTTTTGTACCAAGCTCTCTTTTTACCTATAAGGTTCTTCAAATTCTTTGTTATCCACTTTGGGTCATTAGTATTCGATCTATTCAATTTGTATGGTATACTACGTTCCTGTGCTTTGTTTAGAATATTCTTAAATAAGTTATATATTGAATCCACATCGAAATCCCCATTTAAGTCACCTATCGCTGGGTTCATGTCTCGCTCCAAGACCGGCCCACACCCCATACCCAAGACTTTCCAATCAATTTGACCCAAAAAATTTCTTAGGCTATTAAAATCAGCTTTTCGAAAATCTGGCACTTTAACAGAATTTTCTCCTACTGGTCTATTCCATTCTATGCTAAATCTGATTTCTTTGTGATCACTGTTCCCTAGCTCACTCCCTATTTCGATGTCATTAATTTGCGTTTCCCTGTTAGTTAACACTAAATCTAAAATATTGTTTTCCCGTGTTGGTTCCTTAATGTGTTGCGTAAGAAAGCAATCGTCAATTAATTCTAGAAAATCTTCTGCTTCACTATTCCTTGTTTTGTTCAACCAGTTTATTCCGCTAAAATTAAAGTCACCCATGACATAAATACTGTAAGATCTAGATGCTCTAGATATTTCATCCCATAGGTGCTTTGCTTCCATTCTGTCTAAATTTGGTGGCCTATATATTACTCCTATTATAATATTATTAGCTTTTTCGTTTAATTCTATCCAAATAGTTTCTGTGTGTGGCTCTGTTTTGATTCCCTCTTTGAGACTACATTTCAAATTGTCCCTAACATATATGGCTACTCCACCTCCTCGTCTAATATATCTATCTGTGTGAAATAGTTTAAATCCGTATATTTGATATTCAGCTAATAGTTCTCTATTTTCTACATTCATCCACGTTTCGGTAAGTGCAATAATATCTATTTTTTCTGTGCAGACAAGAGCATTTAATTCGTTAATTTTATTTCTTAGACTTCTACTGTTAGTGTAATATACCCTAAGTGAATTGTTATTTTGCGGACCTTCTCTTTCCCTGATCGTTTTGCCAATTCCTTTCTCCCACAAACACATACTTTTATTACCTCCTTCCTCCAAATCAATTCCCATACCTCTATCTACTAACAGTTTAAACCCAAACAAACACCTCTAACCACTTCTTCCAACGAGTTCGCAACAGCAACAACCCCAGCTCTCGATAGATGCACCCCATCACGAGCATACATTTCATTTCTTCCATAGAAGTGTTCCCAGTTGTCTATGAAAGATATTGCATTTGATTTGCAATATCTTTCCAGCCGGCAATTGACACCAAGTGCCCTCGATATCCATTCATTTCCCACTCCCTTTCTTGGAAGAATGCCACATATGATCGGGATTCCTCCCTTGCTCCTAACTAATTCTATGGCTGTTTTATACCTCTGAATCAGTTCCTCACTCCTAACTCGACCAACATCATTTCCTCCCACGCTAATGCAAATAATGGGATTGTTCCCATTACCAGCCATAATATCATTCATGTTGTTTATAATATCACCAATGCCAGCTCCGGGATAGCAAACCCTTAACCTGTTCCCCCTATCTCTAGCACAAAACGCTCTATCCAAATTAGAGGTAATAAAAGTATGTGTTTGTGGGAGAAAGGAATTGGCAAAACGATCAGGGAAAGAGAAGGTCCGCAAAATAACAATTCACTTAGGGTATATTACACTAACAGTAGAAGTCTAAGAAATAAAATTAACGAATTAAATGCTCTTGTCTGCACAGAAAAAAATAGATATTATTGCACTTACCGAAACGTGGATGAATGTAGAAAATAGAGAACTATTAGCTGAATATCAAATATACGGATTTAAACTATTTCACACAGATAGATATATTAGACGAGGAGGTGGAGTAGCCATATATGTTAGGGACAATTTGAAATGTAGTCTCAAAGAGGGAATCAAAACAGAGCCACACACAGAAACTATTTGGATAGAATTAAACGAAAAAGCTAATAATATTATAATAGGAGTAATATATAGGCCACCAAATTTAGACAGAATGGAAGCAAAGCACCTATGGGATGAAATATCTAGAGCATCTAGATCTTACAGTATTTATGTCATGGGTGACTTTAATTTTAGCGGAATAAACTGGTTGAACAAAACAAGGAATAGTGAAGCAGAAGATTTTCTAGAATTAATTGACGATTGCTTTCTTACGCAACACATTAAGGAACCAACACGGGAAAACAATATTTTAGATTTAGTGTTAACTAACAGGGAAACACAAATTAATGACATCGAAATAGGGAGTGAGCTAGGGAACAGTGATCACAAAGAAATCAGATTTAGCATAGAATGGAATAGACCAGTAGGAGAAAATTCTGTTAAAGTGCCAGATTTTCGAAAAGCTGATTTTAATAGCATAAGAAATTTTTTGGGTCAAATTGATTGGAAAGTCTTGGGTATGGGGTGTGGGCCGGTCTTGGAGCGAGACTTGAACCCAGCGATAGGTGACTTAAATGGGGATTTCGATGTGGATTCAATATATAACTTATTTAAGAATATTCTAAACAAAGCACAGGAACGTAGTATACCATACAAATTGAATAGATCGAATACTAATGACCCAAAGTGGATAACAAAGAATTTGAAGAACCTTATAGGTAAAAAGAGAGCTTGGTACAAAAGGATTAAAAATGGAGAGGTCACTTTAGAACAGGAATTCGTACAACTGGTTAGAAATGTTAAAAAAGAGATAAGGAAAGCAAAAAGAAACTATGAAGTTCGCATAGCAGGGCAAGCAAAGACAAATCCTAAAGGGTTTTTTCAATTATATCGTACTAAGACTAGGGAAAGGATAGGTCCATTAAAAACTGATACAGGTCAAATAACAGATAGTGATGAAGAGATGAGTAGTATTTTTAATAAATATTTTGTATCTGTATTTACTAAAGAGGAACTTAACAATATGCCTTCAGCTGAACAAGTCTATGTGGGTGGGGACGAGGACAGGTTGACGAGTTTAGCAGTTACCAGGGTGGATGTTCTTAAACAAATAGTAAAACTCAAACCAAACAAATCCCCAGGGCCGGATGAAGTGTTTGCCAGGGTGCTTAAAGAATGCAAAGAGGAGCTTTGTGACCCACTGTCAACCATATTTAATAAATCAATAGAGTCAGGCAGAGTGCCAGAGTTTTGGAAAGTTGCTAATGTGATACCAGTTTTTAAGAAAGGAGATAGATCACTTGCGTCTAACTATCGACCAATTAGCCTAACGTCTATTGTGGGAAAGTTACTCGAATCTATAATAGCAAATAAAATTCGTCTTCATCTTGAAAAACATAAATTAATAATTGAGTCTCAACATGGTTTTATAAATGGCCGTTCATGTTTAACAAATTTGTTATCTTTTTATTCTAGCATTGTTGAGGCAGTTGATAGTGGTAAGGATTGCGATGTTGTATACCTTGACTTTAGCAAAGCTTTTGATACAGTGCCACATGAAAGACTGATTAAAAAGATAGAGTCTCATGGTATTGGGGGTGCTATATTAAGCTGGATTAGGGCATGGCTATACCAAAGGAAACAGAGAGTTAGTATAAATGGAGTCAAGTCAGAGTGGGAAAACGTTGTAAGTGGGGTGCCTCAGGGCTCTGTCCTGGGACCTCTGTTGTTTATAATATATATAAATGATTTAGATTCAGGTTTGAGTAGCAACATTTGCAAATTTGCCGATGATACGAAAATCGGTAGGGAAATTAATTCGGAGGAGGACTCACTATCACTTCAAGTTGATCTAGATAGGGTTTTGAAATGGTCAAAGGATTGGCAGATGCAGTTTAATGCTGATAAATGTAAAGTTCTGAGGTTAGGTAATGATGATAGAGTTACAAGATACGAGCTAGATGGTGTTGTGATTGCGAAGTCGGATTGCGAAAGAGATCTGGGAGTTATGATTAGTAAGAATTTAAAACAAAAGGATCAATGCATAAATGTTTGTAATAAGGCAAATCGGACACTTGGATTTATTAATCGCAGCGTTAGTAACAAGACACCTGGTGTGGTTCTCAAGCTATATCTTGCTCTAGTTAGGCCCCATTTAGATTTTGCAGTTCAGTTTTGGTCGCCATATTATAGAATGGATATAAATTCACTTGAACGTGTCCAGCGTAGGATGACTAAGTTAATTCCCCAAATTAGAAATCTTTCATATGAAGAAAGATTAACAAAGCTTAAGTTGCATTCACTGGAAAGGCGAAGAGTTAGGGGTGACATGATAGAGGTTTACAAGTGGGTGAATGGACATAACAAAGGGGATATTAATAGGGTATTAAAAGTATCAACACAAGACAGAACACGAAACAATGGGTTTAAATTGGATAAGTTTAGATTTAGGAAAGACTTGGGTAAATACTGGTTCAGTAACAGGGTTGTTGATTTGTGGAACCAATTGCCGCGTAACATTGTGGAGGTGAGGTCCCTCGATTGTTTCAAGCATGGGTTGGACATGTATATGAGTGGGATTGGGTGGTTATAAATAGGAGCTGCCTCGTATGGGCCAACAGGCATTCTGCAGTTGCCTTTGTTCTTATGTTCTAATTGGTCGATAGTTAGACGCAAGTGATCTATCTCCTTTCTTAAAAACTGGTATCACATTAGCAACTTTCCAAAACTGGCACTCTGCCTGACTCTATTGATTTATTAAATATGGTTGACAGTGGGTCACAAAGCTCCTCTCTGCATTCTTTAAGCACCCTGGCAAACGCTTCATCCGGCCCTGGGGATTTGTTTGGTTTGAGTTTTACTATTTGTTTAAGAACATCCTCCCTGGTAACTGCTAAACTCGTCAACCTGTCCTCGTCCCCACCCACATAGACTTGTTCGGCTGAAGGCATATTGTTAAGTTCTTCTTTAGTAAATACAGATTTAGTAAATACAAATACAGAGTTCCGTGCTGCGTTTCACTTACGAGATGGAAAAGGATGGGAAGCTGCCCTTTCTAGATGTAACAGTCATGGAAAAGGGCGGAGGTTTCCACACTGCAGTCTACACTAAGGAAACAAACATAGGAATGTGCCTAAATGCCAACAGCGACTGCCCTGACAGGTACAAGAGGAGTGTTGTTAACGCATATGTCGACCGTGCTCTCAGCCACAGCTCAGAATGGAAGCAAGTCGACGAAGAACTCTGTAGGGTAAGGCAGGTCCTAGTCAATAACGGCTTCACCAATGGTTTCATCGAAGACATCATAAGAAGGAAAGTGAAAAGCCATGCAACCTCTGAAGAGACAACTAACACAACACCTATACCCCCTATTAGACTATTTTACAGGAACTTCTTTTCCACAGCTCATAAAACGGAGGAAAGGGTCCTGAAAGATATTGTTAATAGAAACGTTATCCCTACAGACAAAAATCAGAGGATACAACTGATGATTTACTATAAAACCAGAAAAACGGCCAGCCTACTCATGAGAAACTCTCCAGACACAAAACAGAACGCTTTAAAAGAGACTAACGTCGTCTATGCCTTCAAATGCCCACATGGGGACTGTAAGCTGCAAAAAACCCAGTATATAGGCAAGACAACAACATCTCTTTCTAGGCGTTTAACGATGCATAAGCAACAGGGCTCCATTAAGGAACATATAATCTCCTCCCACAACCAAACCATCGCCAGAGAAATCCTAGTAAACAACACAGAAATCATCGATAGATACAGCGATAGCAGGCGGCTTGACGTTTGCGAGGCACTACACATCAAGAAGTCAACACCAGCAATCAACAGCCAATTATTGCACAACTATATTCTACCCACCTCAAGACTCCGCTCCAATATAGAAGCATCAAGAAATATGGACCAATAGGCTTTCTACAAACACTTCTATTCAATACCCATTGTTTGTGTTCTGTCTTGTGTTGATACTTTTAATACCCTATTAATATCCCCTCTTGTTCTGTCTTGTGTTAATGCCACATCACCCCTCCCACCTCACTCAAATGTAGATATAAAATCGGAGATACGTAAGTTCTAATCAGTTGTGTATTTGGGAACTTAAGTCTTTGAAAATGTAATAAGTTTTACGAAACGCGCCCGTGTCGCGTCAGACTAGAAATAAAAATGAATTTTGGAAAATTGATTTACCTCCAACAGTGAAGCGTAATGTACGAAAGATTGAGAAAATTTGTGTTAGAATTATTAATCTTACTTTTTCGGTCATATTTAATAATATATATATATATATATATATATATAAATTATAAATATATATATATATATATATATATATATATATATATATATATATGTGCAATAATTGGCTGTTGATTGCTGGTGTTGACTTCTTGATGTGTAGTGCCTCGCAAACGTCGAGCCGCCTGCTATCGCTGTATCTATCGATGATTTCTGTGTTGTTTACTAGGATTTCTCTGGCGATGGTTTGGTTATGGGAAGAGATTATATGTTCCTTAATGGAGCCCTGTTGTTTATGCATCGTTAAACGCCTAGAAAGAGATGTTGTTGTCTTGCCTATATACTGGGTTTTTTGGAGCTTACAGTCCCCAAGTGGGCATTTGAAGGCATAGACGACGTTAGTCTCTTTTAAAGCGTTCTGTTTCGTGTCTGGAGAGTTTCTCATGAGTAGGCTGGCCGTTTTTCTGGTTTTATAGTAAATCGTCAGTTGTATCCTCTGATTTTTGTCTGTAGGGATAACGTTTCTATTAACAATATCTTTCAGGACCCTTTCCTCTGTTTTATGAGCTGTGGAAAAGAAGTTCCTGTAAAATAGTCTAATAGGGGGTATAGGTGTTGTGTTAGTTGTCTTTTCGGAGGTTGCATGGCTTTTCACTTTCCTTCTTATGATGTCTTCGATGAAACCATTGGAGAAGCCGTTATTGACTAGAACCTGCCTTACCCTACAGAGTTCTTCGTCGACTTGCTTCCATTCTGAGCTGTGGCTGAGAGCACGGTCGACGTATGCGTTAACAACACTCCTCTTGTACCTGTCAGGGCAGTCGCTGTTGGCATTTAGGCACATTCCTATGTTTGTTTCCTTTGTGTAGACTGCAGTGTGGAAACCTCCGCCCTTTTCCATGACTGTTACATCTAGAAAAGGCAGCTTCCCATCCTTTTCCGTCTCATAAGTGAAACGCAGCACGGAACTCTGCTCAAATGCCTCCTTCAGCTCCTGCAGATGTCTGACATCAGGTACCTGTGTAAAAATGTCGTCAACATACCTGCAGTATATGGCCGGTTTCAAGTTCATGTCGACTAAGACTTTTTGCTCGATGGTACCCATGTAGAAGTTTGCAAACAGGACACCTAGGGGAGAACCCATAGCGACCCCATCTACTTGCTTATACATGTGCCCATCCGGGCTCAAGAAGGGTGCCTCTTTAGTACAAGCTTGGAGTAGTTTCCTCAGAATACTTTCTGGCATGTCAAGAGGAGTACAGGCTGGATCACGATACACTCTGTCGGCTATCATTCCGATTGTCTCGTCCACAGGTACGTTGGTAAACAGCGATTCTACGTCCAACGAGGCTCTTATCCCTGTGGCCCGTGCGCCCCGCAGTAAGTCCACAAATTCCTTTGGAGACTTCAGGCTGAAGGCGCAAGGAACATAAGGAGTCAGCAGGCCGTTGAGTCGCTTCGCCAATCTGTACGTGGGTGTGGGTATCTGGCTAATGATTGGCCGAAGTGGGTTTCCAGGCTTGTGCGTCTTGACATTTCCATACGCATATCCAGGTTTATATTCCCCAATGATCTTTGGCAGGTGGAGTCCGGATTTCTTGGCGTTCACAGTTTCGATCAGTTTGTTGACCTTTGCTTTTAATTCGGCTGTAGTGTCCTTCGTTACCCTTTGGAACTTAGTTTGGTCAGAGAGGATGATGTTCATTTTCGCCAGATATTCGTCTTTCTTAAGAATGACATATATTGGCGACTTGTCACCTCTCCTGACAACTATCTCCTTGTTCTCACGAAGGCTTTTAGCTGCCGCTCTAAGCTCGGGGGACAGTATGGTGCTTCTGTAGTTGCCTCGATTTTTTCCTCCTTCTGCAATAAGTTCTGCTTGTAAGGTATCTTTGGTAGTGACCTTCTTTTGTGTCTCGAGGTCGAATATGTCGTCCAATAGAATTTCCAACTCCACTTTCCGGGCCATTTCACTCGGTCTGGACATAACATGACAGTTTATGCCCAGATTTAGGAGAGTGACTTGGTCCTCAGTGAGGTTAATTCCTGCAAGGTTCAGGAAGCCACCTCTTGGTCGTGGAATTGCCATAGGTCCTCCATATAATGTTGTAAGTTTCTTGATAATCCTTGTTTCAGTGCTGAGGTGATGTTGGTCTGTGAGGATGTCGAGGTGTTGTTCAATGCGGGTACGGATACTATGGTCGATGTTGCTATTTCTCCACTCGTTTGTAGCATGAAGTAGTTGCGTTTTTTTGTCTTTGATTTCATTCTCTGCCTTGTATATCTGATCACGAATCAGATCCTGGCGATATTTTATCGTGAAGGCTTGATTCCTTGCTGCTGGGTCGTGCACTTTAACATTAGTATATTTTGGTAGCAGTCTTTCCTGTAGACATATTTTATTAAATATGACCGAAAAATATACTAATGTCGGTCATATTTAATAAAATATGTCTACAGGAAAGACTGCTACCAAAATATACTAATGTTAAAGTGCACGACCCAGCAGCAAGGAATCAAGCCTTCACGATAAAATATCGCCAGGATCTGATTCGTGATCAGATATACAAGGCAGAGAATGAAATCAAAGACAAAAAAACGCAACTACTTCATGCTACAAACGAGTGGAGAAATAGCAACATCGACCATAGTATCCGTACCCGCATTGAACAACACCTCGACATCCTCACAGACCAACATCACCTCAGCACTGAAACAAGGATTATCAAGAAACTTACAACATTATATGGAGGACCTATGGCAATTCCACGACCA
>NC_091179.1:40516633-40724076 GCF_040958095.1 Procambarus clarkii
AGGTTAGGTTAGGTTAGGTAGGTTAGTTAGTCGAAATGCAATTAATTCATGAAAACTTGGCTTATTAGGCAAATTGGGCCTTGCATAGTAGGTTCAGAAGTGCGTTCTGGCTACTAGGTACGACATATATATATATATATATATATATATATATATATATATATATATATATATATATATATATATATATATATATGTCGTACCTAATAGCCAGAACGCACTTCTCAGCCTACTATTCAAGGCCCGATTTGCCTAATAAGCCAAGTTTTCATGAATTAATGTTTTTTCGTCTACCTAACCTACCTAACCTAACCTAACCTAGCTTTTTTTGGCTACCTAACCTAACCTTACCTATTAATATAGGTTAGGTTAGGTTAGGTAGGGTTGGTTAGGTTCGGTCATATATCTACGTTAATTTTAACTCCAATAAAAAAAATTGACCTCATACATAGAGAAAAGGGTTGCTTTATCATTTCATAAGAAAAAAATTATAGTAAATATATTAATTCAGGAAAACTTGGCTTATTAGGCAAATCGGGCCTTGAATAGTAGGCTGAGAAGTGAGTTCTGGCTACTAGGTACGACATATATATATATATATATATATATATATATATATATATATATATATATATATATATATATATATATATATATATATATATATATATATATATATATATATATATATATATATATATATATATATATATATATATATATATATATATATATATATATATATATTTTTATATATATATATATATATATATATATATATATTTATATATATATATATATATATATATATATATATATATATATATATATATATATATATTTTATATATATATATATATATATATATATATATATATATATATATATATATATATATATATATATATATATATATATATATATATATGTACCTAGTAGCCAGAACTCACTTCTGAGCCTACTATGCAAGGCCTGATTTGCCTAATAAGCCAAGTTTTCATGAATTAATTGCTTTTCGACTACCTAACCTACCTAACCTAACCTAACCTAACTTTTTCTGCTACCTAACCGAACCTAACCTATAAAGATAGGTTAGGTTAGGTTAGGTAGGGTTGGTTAGGTTCGGTCATATTTCTACGTTAATTTTAACTCCAATAAAAAAAATTGACCTCTTGCATAATGAAATGGGTTGCTTTATCATTTCATAAGAAAAAAATTATAGAAAATATATTAATTCATGAAAACTTGGCTTATTATCCAAATCGGGCCTTGCATTGTAGGCTGAAAAGTGAGTTCTGGCTACTAGGTACGACATATATATATATATATATATATATATATATATATATATATATATATATATATATATATATATATATATATATATATATATATATATATATATATATATATATATATATATATATATATATATATATATATATATATATATATATATATATATATATATATATATATATATATATATATATATATATATATATATATATATATATATATATATATATATATATATATATATATATATATATATATATATATGTATATATATATATATATATATATATATATATATATATATATATATATATATATATACATATATATATACATATATATATATATATATACATATATATATATATATATACATATATATATATATATATATATATATATATATATATATATATATATATATATATATATATATATATATATATATATATATATATATATGTATATATATATATATATATATATATATATATATATATATATATATATATATATATATATATATATATATATATATATATATATATATATATATATATATATATATATATATATATATATATATATGGCTTGTTGGATGACGTCACAGAATAACCCATTCTCCTTTTCTTTAATGGGTAACTTGTGTTATTTTGTGTGTCGGATTTCTGACATAATTCGGAGGGGGAGGAACACGGGTCGAAGTCCCGGTAAAGACTGTGATCACTTTATTCCTCGCCCTCAGAATTATAGAGGTTCTTTAATTTGAACTTGCACTGCTGTGCCGCAGTCTACTCGGGACAAATGTCCTGTACTGGCGTTTCAGGTGCTGAAAGTCGTTGAACGTCTTCTTTTCCTACCAGTTCTAGAGGAACTAATTTCTTTATTGTTTTGAGAGTAGTGTTGCCTTGGCATTTTACTTTCACTATTCTCAAGAGGCCCTGGCTGTCTGGATGAACAGAGACTATTTGGACTATAGGCCACTCTGAGCGTGGCCCATCGCTGTCCACCAGAATTATGTCACCAGGGTTCAAGTTAATTCTGTTGTAGGGGTTGTTTGCCCCGTAATGATACTCCCTCAGAGCAGTAAGGTATTCTCGAGTACATACGTCATTCCACTGACTTATCACCCCCGATAGATGTTTGAAACATTGAAGCAAGTCACTCTCTCGGACATATGAAGGATCCTCTCGTTCCTCATCTATAAGGGATGCTAGGGTGCTGAGAGGTCTCTCATACATCAGATTAGCTGGACTTAATGGATCACGCTGCAAAACATCATCAAAAAGGTAGGTAAGTGGTCAGTTATTAACTCGTGCTTCTTTCTCTATGGCTACGGTTTGGAGCTCCTGTAAGTCAATCTTTTGGCGGTGTAGGGTTTTCCGTAAAGAACGTTTCACCATACCAATCATGCGTTCATAGAAGCCTCCGTGCCATAGTGCTCTGGGAGTTATGAATTTCCAGTGGAACTGCCGTTGATTTACGGCCGTGCGCACCTTTGGGTGTGTCCAGATATTCTTCAGACATGCTTCTCCTGCCACTAAGTTTGACCCATTGTCTGAGATCATTAACTTAGGACAGGATCTATGTGAAGCAAACCTGCGGAAAGCCTGTAAGAATGCATCGGCACTCATATCGGGAGTCACTTCTAGATGTACTGCCCTAGTTGTGGCACAAGTGAAAAGGCAGATATATGCCTTTACTGTTTTTTTTGTCCTTGGTGCCTGTTAATGTTAGTGCTCCTGTGAAATCTACTCCTGTAGTCTCAAAGGGACGAATATGTACAACTCGTTCCTTTGGAGTGGAGGAGGTCTTGGATATGGACATACTCTGGCATCGTATCTCCAGCAAATAACACAGGATTTAATTATGGATTTTACAGTCTGTCTACCTTGGGGTAGCCAATACTGTTGTCTTAAATCTGTGAGAGTATCTAATACCCCACCATGCAGAGTGTTGTATTTGTGTATGTGTAACACAATTAGTTTGCTTACTATGTGGTGACGAGGAAGCAATATTGGATTTTTTGCTTCCAGATCTATGTCCGCATGCTATAAGCAGCCTCCACATCTGATTATGTTATAATTGTTGGTGTCTAACCAGAGACCCAGATCATTTTGTAGCTTCTTAGGAACATTGTCAAATTCTGTCCCGAATGTGTCTGTCTGAGCTCTTTTGACCGTGTACCTTAGGGCACTAGGAAATTTATGCTTGATTCCTATTTTCTTTACAAAATAAAACACTACTTGGGTGACACCTATTAGTTTGTTCAGTTCAGAGTACCAATTAGGATCAATTACCAAAGTCCGAGGTAGTTCTGGGATCTCAGTGGGAACAGTGACATTAGTCACAATGACTTGTGGCTTTTGTTTAGGCCACTTGTCGCTGACTAGCCACTGAGGTCCATTGAACCACATCTCTGCCTTTGTTAATTGCCGTAAAGTCAGGCCTCGGGAGAGATAGTCAGCTGGATTTCCTTTGGTGGGTACATATCTCAGTTTGTACCCTGCCGGAAACTCTCATATTTCCTTAACGTGGTTACTCACGTAAAGATTTTTACTATTATTGTTTTCACCCACTGTAGCACTGCCTCATTATCTGACCATACCACTGTTTCTTCAACCTGTTCTCGCAAATTCGTATAGTCAATATTGACTTATTAATTAAGTGCATAGGTGATATACTAAACATAATAGATACCCTTAAAAAACTTCATAGAAAACACCGACCTTACCTAACCTTGTTAGTATGTTAAGATAAGCATCTTATAGCTTCGTAATTACAATTGTTACTTAACCTATTATAAGTATAGGTTAGGTAATAATTGTAATTGCGGAGCAATAAGATGCTTATCTTAACATATTAACAAGGTTAGGTAAGGTCGGTGTTTTCTATGAAGCTTTTTAAGGGTATCTATTATGTTTAGTATATCACCTATGCATGTAGTTAATAAGTCAATATTGACTATACGAATTTGCGAGAATGGGTTTGTTTCTTCAAAGTTTATGTTGCTTAAGGTCTTCATCAGATAATGAGCCAATCTTGTTCCTAGCAGTACGGCTGTTAATTCCAGTGGTGGCAATGATCGTTTCTTTAACGGTGCCACTCTGGCCTTTGATGTGAGCAAACTGGCTTGCCCATTTGAGACCGGGTAAGCTACTTTGCCATAAACCTTTTTTGAGGCATCACAGAATACATGTAGCTTAATTGGTTCTTTTTCATTTACTTTGTTCCGGGGAACTTGACAGACACTAGGATACTTAAATCTTTCACTAGCCCTTGCTATTTTTCTTGTAAGGTAGGTGTTAGAAGATCATCTCATCCTATCTGCTGTTGCCAACATTCCTGCATTATCAACTTCCCATTAATTAAGATTGGACTTAATAGTCCCAATGGGTCGAAGGGTTTCCTGACTTGTGAGAGTAATTTTCTCATTGTTAGGTTGATGTTATTTCGCTCCACCGACTTGATTGTCAACTGATCTGCTGTAGCATCTCATTTAACGCCTAGTACTTTTGTCTTCTTGGGTACCTGGTAGTTGGGAAATTCAGTTCTGATCAGTTGATTTAACTTGGCATTGTTGGAGACCGACGACTGGAGAGGCATATTTGCTCCCATTAATTCTAGATTGGCCTCGTGGTATATGTTCAGCAATTTACTTTCACTGCTGGCTGTTCCTTGGAAATTGTCCACATACAAGTTATTGCTAATTTCTGTTTTATTTGGGCTATTGGACTTCTTCAAGTGTATGTCTACGGTAGCTTGAAGCAGAAATGAAGAAGACATGGCACCAAACAAAACAGACGCAAACCTGAGAGTGATTAATTCAGTGTTTGGATCGTTAGGATCCTTGATCCATAGGAACTTTGTGTAGTTACAGTCTTCTTCTTGGAGACCTACTCTAACGAAGGCTTTACTGATGTCTGCTGTGTATGCGTAAGTCCCGATGCGGAACTTTAACAGCACGTCGTAAAGCTGTTGTGTCAGGCTAGGGCCAGTTTGAAGGCAGTCATTTAAGGAAACACTACTCTGCTTTGTCTTAGCACTGCAATGAAATACTATCCGTAGTGGGGTCATAGCTGAATTTTTCAGTACAGGGTGGTGTGGCAGGTAGTGTCCTTCCTTTAGGTTATCATTTGTCACAACTTTGATAAATTTGTCATCGAGTTGTTTCTTGATTATTTCATGGTACAGTTTCATGTTCTCAGGATGTCTTTGTAAGCGCAACACATGTGATCTTAATTGGTTTTGTGCCATAAAATGGTTGACGAGTAGCTGAGAGTGATTCAGCTTCCATGGTAACCTGACCCAGTATTGATTATCTCTGTAGACAACTGAGTCTTGGTATTGTTTGTAAGTCCAGTCATCATCTGGACTAGGTTGTTCAGGGACAATGCTGAGAGTTGCCAGGTCCCATAATTTATGTACAGAGGGATCAAGCTCATCCTTGGACATGTCTATGAATTGTAGGGGAGACTGTTCTCCTAGTCATGCAACCATTACTGGGTTGGCATGTTGGTGGTCTACAGGTGCAGGTTGCTTCAGCAGTAATACTGGGCCTGTTAGCAAGTAGCCACCCGCAGATGGTAAAGGTTAATTCCCTGTTTTTCTTCCATTCGTTAGATAAACTTATGGTAGACATCTGATCCCATAAGAATTATCAATATTGGAGTGGTTATCTGATGTGATTTTGTCAGCCAATTTGATTTCCTTTTCTTCCAGGAATTTAGCTGTTGTCCCTAGACCATACACATACAGGTCTGATGGGAATCTATCTACTACAAGACCTTGTATCGTTCGGACATAACCGCCTAAACGTATTTAGGTTGTACTACCATGAAGACTTGGGCTCCTGAGTTAGTCAGGAATCCTGCTATGTCTATTCGTGTTTCTCATACAGGCTTGAGTTTCAAGGCATCTACCAATTCCTTTGAGATAAAAGTCATTTGGGATCCTTGGTCAAATAATCCACGTATGGTGATTTTGGACCTTCCATTTGTAATGATCAATTGAGCAGTGGGTAGAGCTGATTTATGATCAAACCTTGCTGACACGACACTTATGTCAGGTAGTATGGTACAAAGCTGTACTTAAGTGGAAGTTCCTTCCTCCACTTGTGGTTTGGGGACTTTGTACTTGGGTACCCACAAAGTGCTGTATGGTCTTGACCCTTATGGCATCTATTACAGGTGCGTATTTGAGTTGCGCAGGTGTCGGGATTTTTTGACCTTATACACCTGGAGCATTTATGTAACTCCTTGAGTCGTTTTATACGTGTAGCACAATCAGGGTAAGCTTTGCAGTTGTATATGGTATGTTGTTCTTTACAGAACACACATGGCCTCCAGACGTTAACAGCATCTTGGGGAGTCACCGTTTTGGGTAACACTTGAACTGCAGGCTTGAAGGGACCAGCTGCATATGTGCACACACTGCCTTGTTTCCACTTTGGGGAGGGGGAAGTTGTTTTAGATTTATTTGGAGTACTGTTTGTACTCTGTTGTTTACTATTAGTGGTTAAAGAAGGTTTAGATGTTGATTTTCCATCTGTGTTATCTCGTTGTCTTTCTATGATGGATCTCAAACCTTCCATTATCTCCTTTACTGTTAGAGAAGATTTGTTATATAAGATGAACAACTTATCCAGTACGTCACTGGGAAATTTGAGTCTCATATGGACTTAGATTATCCAGTCCAATTCATCCAGATTCACTATATTATTAAGTGCCTTGAGCAACGACTCAAGTTCCATCTAAAGGCTTGGAGTGAGTCAGCTGATCCATCTGGATGAGGGTTATCTAAGAATTTCTGGATAAGAAGTCTGATAGTCTTTTCTGGCTTAGCATAATTTTCCTTAAGGAGCTGTACTGAGCAATCATAACCATAATTAGTGAAGGTCAAATCCCAGCAAACACAAAACGTATAGAAAACGGTCATCTAACTCTTCCCATGGGTGTAGGAATAACTTACATTGAGAATGGTGCAGGAGAGCATTTGAGAAACTTTTAATCCAAAAATCCAAACACATAGGTTTTTATAATAAATGGTTTTTCTTGAACTATTTTGTTCCTAATGTATTACAAATAGTTTTTACATGCTAATATATAAAATTTATGGTGTTTTTTTGTAAAATTCATTAATAAATTGTGAATAATATTTAATGGCTGAATGAAACCTTCAAAATACATTTATTCAATGATCAGAAAAAGTAGTTTCCCAAATTTTCTAAAAATCGCTCTTTTAACACAATTTGACTCCTTATGCATTCCACTAAACACTAATATCATGTTTAAATAAAAAATTTATGTATTATTCCCTAAAATAATTTATATAAATTGTAAATGTTGCTTGAGAGTGGTGTGAAAGAATCTGAAAACGTTTTGTTGTCTTATATTCTGGCATGTTCTTATTAACTATGTCTCAAGTGCACAGTTTATCAAACAAGAAGATTAACATTCGTCAATTCTTAAAATCTTATATGTTATCTTGCGGGTGCAAAATGGGGGAATCTTTAAGAATCTATATGATCTATATGAATCTATATAAATCTATATGATAAATGGTCTTTTCCCTAACTCAAACAATGTAGGGTTTATTATTTTACACATATGTCTAATGACTCTTAGATGTTTACATTCTCTGAAGTATAGTTGCCAAGGCTGTGTCCATCACTCTCACCACAGATTCTTAAACTCCTCTGCATGTTCAACTATAATTGTTTCCATTCTGAATTTCCATGGACATTTGTATCCAAAATGAAACCAATGTGGTATTCATATTGTTATCTATTATGAATGCATTTCCATATTATAAGACAAATACATGAGTTTATAATAAATTCGTTTTCTGTGATATAACATTGGTATGCTGTTTTTTCTTTAAACCCCCATACTGAACTAAATCACGAGATTATATATTGTTTATTAAGAAGCACCACCACTAACTGCCAATTAAGTGCTCACATCAATTATACCTCAGTAAGAGAAGGGTGAAGATTAGGGGTAAGAGAAAGGGATAAGGAGGAGGGGGGAAGAGGGGAAGGGGGAAGAGGTAAGAGAAAGGGGGATGAGAAGGAAGGAGGAAGAGGAGGGGGAAGAGAAGGGGGATGAGAAGGAAGAAGGGGACATATTAAGAAAAAGGGGACATATTAAAGGGCATATTAACGACAAAAATGTCGTTAATATGCAGCAAAGAAATAAGACATGTCAATGCATTAATATTATTATGGGTTTCAAAACTAAAAAAATTGATGGAAAGGAGGGGGAAGAGAAGGGGGGTTAAGGAGGGAGGGTAAGAGAAGGGGGGTAAGAGAAGGGGGATGAGAAGGAGGGTGGTGTAGTCAGGACCGTAAAGGTCGTCACAGTGGGTGACCGTGTCCGAAAACTCACGAGAGTTTCAAATTATGAAAAGAAATGTTGTAAATATAAAAAAATGTCCTTAATATGCAGCAAAGAAAAAAGACATGTCAATGCATTAATATTATTACAGGTTTAAAAACTAAAAAATTGATGGAAATATTATTGAATTCAGATGCTATAATGTTGAGGCGTAGTTTGAAAATTCAAACACAGCCACTATCCCCCCAGAGGCCGCAGTCTGCCTGTAGGCCTTATCCTGTGAACACGTTGTCGCTGCTCCTACTATACCATGCCACTACACAACCCTACACGCCACTACACCAGGCTACTACACCACACCACTACACCAGGCTACTACACCACACCACTATACAAGGCTACTAAACCACACCACTATACCAGGCTACTACACCACACCCCTATACCAGGCTACTACACCACACCACTATACCAGGCTACTACACCACACCACTATACCAGGCTACTCCACCACACCACTATACCAGGCTACTACACCACACCACATCTCTATACCAGGCTACTACACCACACCACACTACTATACCAGGCTACTACACCACACCACAACCACTATACCAGGCTACTACACCACACCACTACACCATGCCACTATACCAGGCTACTACACCACACCACTATACCAGGCTACTACACCACACCATTATACCCGGCTACTACACCATGCCACAGTACCAGGCTACTAAACCACACCACTACACCACACCACTATACCAGGCTACTACACCACACCACTACACAACAACACTATATCAGACCACTACACCACAACACTATATCAGGCCACTATACCACAACACCATATCAGGCCACTACAACACACCACTACACCACGCCACTACACCAGGCTACTGCACCACACGACTATACCAGGCAACTACATCACGCCACAACACAAGGCTACTACACCACACCACTACACCACACCACTATACCACACGACTCTACCAGGCAACTACACCATGGCCTTATACAAGGCTAGTACACCACACCACTACACCACACCACTATACCAGGCTACTACACCAGACCACTATACCAGGCTACTAAACCACACCACTGTACCAGGCTACTACACAATACCACTAAATAGCACAACTATACCACAGCACTACACCACAGCACTATACCAGGCTACTACACAACATCACTACACCACACCACTATACCAAGCTACTACACCATGCCACTATACCCAGCTACTACACCACACCACTATACCCAGCTACTACACCACACCACTATACCAGGCTACTACACCATACAACTGTACCAGTCTACTACACTACACCACTGTAGCAGGCTACTATACCACACCACTAAATAGTACCACTATACGACACCACTACACCGCACCACTATACCAGACTACTACACCACACTACTAAAACACACCACTATACCAGGCTACTACACCGCGCCAATATACCAAGCTACTACACCACACCACTGTATAAGGCTACTACACTGCACCACTATACCACACCACTATACCAGGCTACCACACCACACCACTATACCAGGCTACCACGCCACTATACCAGGCAACTACACCATGCCATTATACCAGGCTACTACAACACGCCACTATACCAGGCTACTACACTACACCACTATACCAGGCAACTAAACCACACCGCTATTGCAGGCTACTACACCATGCCACTATACCAGTCTACTAGACCACACCACTATATCAGGCTACTACACCACGCCACAACACCAAGCTACTACACCATGCCACTACACAACACCACTATACCACACGACTCTACCAGGCAACTACACCACACCGTTATACCAGGCTACTACACCACACCACTACACCACATCACTATACCAGGCTACTACACCACACCACTATACCAGGCTACTACATCACACCACTATAGAGACTACTACACCAAGCAACTATACCAGACTACTACACCACACCACTGTACCAGGCTACTACACCACACCACTAAATGGCACCACTATACCACACCACTACACCACACCACTATACCAGGCTACTACACCACATCACTACACCACACCACTATACCAAGGTACTACACCATGCCAATATACCCAGCTACTACACCACACCACTATACCAGGCTACTGCACCACACCACTATACCAGGCTACTACACCACGCCACAACACCAGGCTACTACACCATGCCACTACACAACACCACTATACCACACGACTCTACCAGGAAACTACACCACACCATTATACCAGGCTACTACACCACACCACTATACCACACCACTATACCAGGCTACTACACCACACCACTATACCAGGCTACTACATCACACCACTATAGCAGACTACTACACCATGCAACTATACCAGACTACTGCACCACACCACTGTACCAGGCTACTACACCACACCACTAAATAGCACCACTATACCACACCACTACACCACACCATTATACCAGGCTACTACACCACACCACTATACCAGGCTACTTCACCATGCCACTATACCCAGCTTCTACACCACGCCACTATACCAGGCTACTGCACCACACCACTTTACAAGGATACTACACCACGCCACAACACCAGGCTAGTACACCACGCCACTACACCACACTACTATACCACACGACTCTACCAGGCAACTACACCACGCCATTATACCAGGCTACTACACCACACCACTACACCACACCACTATACCAGGCTACTACACCACACCACTATACCAGTCTACTACACCACACCACTATACCAGGCTACGGCACCACACCACTATACCAGGCTACTACACCACGCCACAACACCAGGCTACTACACCATGCCACTACACAACACCACTATACCACACGACTCTACCAGGAAACTACACCACACCATTATACCAGGCTACTTCACCACACCACTATACCAGGCTACTACACCACACCACTATACCAGGCTACTACATCACACCACTATGGCAGACTACTACACCATGCAACTATACCAGACTACTGCACCACACCACTGTACCAGGCTACTACACCACACCACTAAATAGCACCACTATACCACACCACTACACCACACCATTATACCAGGCTACTACACCACACCACTACACCACACCACTATACCAGGCTACTACACCATGCCACTATACCCAGCTACTACATAACGCCACTATGCCAGGCTACTGCACCACACCACTATACCAGGCTACTACACCACGTCACAACACCAGGGTACTACACCACGCCACTACACCACACTACTATACCACACGACTCTACCAGGCAACTACACCACGCTATTATACCAGGCTACTACACCACACCACTACACCACACTGCTATACCAGGCTACTACACCACACCACTATACCAGTCTACTAAACCACACCACTATACCAGGCTACTACACCACACCACTATACCTGGCTACTACACCACGCCATTATACCAGGCTACTACACCATGCCACAGTACCAGGCTACTAAACCGCACCACTACACCACACCACTATACCAGGCTACTACACCACACCAATACACCACAACACTATATCAGGCCACTACACCACACCACTACACCACACCATTATAACCGGCTACTACACCACGCCACAACACCAGGCTACTACACCACACCACTATACCACACGACTCTACCAGGCAACTACACAATGCCATTATACCAGGCTACTACACCACACCACTACACCACACCACTATACCAGGCTACTACCCCACACCACTAAATTGCACCACTATACCACACCACTACACCACACCACTATACCAGGCTACTACACCACATCACTACACCACACCACTATACCAAGCTACTACACCATGCCACTACACCCAGCTACTACACCACACCACTATATCAGGCTACTGCACCACACCACTATATCAGGCTACTACACCACAACAAAACACCAGGCTAGTACACCACGCCACTACACCACACCAATATACCACACAACTCTACCAGCAATTACACATCACTATTATACCAGGCTACTACACTATACCACTACACCACACCACTATACCAGGCTACTACACCACACCACTATATCAGGTTACTACACCACACCACTATAGCAGGCTACTACACCATACAACTGTACCAGTCTACTACACCACACCACTGTAGCAGGCTACTATACCACACCACTAAATAGCACCACTATACCACACCACTACACCACACCACTATACCAGAGTACTACACCGCACTACTACACCACACGAAAATACCAGGCTACTACACCAGGTACTACACCACGCCAATATACCAGGCTACTACACCACACCACTGTTTCAGGCTACTACACTACACCACTATATCACACCACTATACCCGGCTACCACATCACACCACTATACCAGGCTACTACACCTGACTAATATACCAGGCTACTACACCACACCACTATGCCAGGCGAACACATCACTATACCAGGCTACTACACAATGCAACTATACCAGGCTACTACACAACGCCACTACACCAGGCTACTACAAGCCACTATACTAGGCTTCTACACCACATAACTATACCAGGCTACTACACAACACCACTACACCCGGCAACTACACCACGCATCTATACCAGGCTACTACACCACACCACTATACCAGGGTACTACACCATGCCACTATACCAGGCTACTACACAACACCACTATACCTGGCTACAACACCACACCACTATACCAGGCTACTAAACCTCGCCACTATACCAGGCTACTACACCATGCCATTATACCAGGCTAATACACCACGCTACTATACCAGGCTACTACACCACACCATTATAACAGGCAACTACACCACACCACTATATCAGGCTTCTACACCATGCCACTATACCAGTCTACTAGACCACACCACTACACCACACCACTATACCAGGCTCCTACACAACACCACTAAATAACATAACTAAACCACACCACTACAACACACCACTATACCAGGCTACTAAACCACACCACTACACCACACCACTATACCAGGCTGCTACACCATGCCACTCTACCAGGCTACTACACAACACCACTATACCAGCATACTACACCACGCCACTATACCAGGCAACTACAGTACACCACTTTATCAGGCTACTACACCACGCCACTATACAATGCTAATACAACACACCACTACACTACGCCACTAAACCAGGCTACTACACCACACCACTATACCAGGCTACTACACCACATCATTATACCAGGCTACAACACAACGCCACTACACCAGGCTACTACATGCCACTATACATGGCTACTACACTACATCACAATACCAGGCTACTACACAACACCACTACACCAGGCTACTACACGCCACTATACCAGGCTTCTACACCACACCACTATACCAGGCTACTACACAACACCACTACAACCAGCTACTACACCACGCATCTACACCAGGCTACTACGCCACACCACTATACCAGGGTACTACCCAATGTCACTATACCAGGCTACTACACAACACCACTATAACTGGCTACAACACCACACCACTATACCAGGCTACTAAACCACGCTACTATACCAGGCTACTACATCATGCTATTATACCAGGCTACTACACCACGCCACTATAACAGACAACTACACCACACCACTACACCAGGCAACTACACCACACCACTATTGCAGGCTACTATACCATGCGACTCTACCAGTCTACTAGACCAAACCACTACACCATACCACTCTACCAGGCTACTACACCACACCACTAAATAACATCACTAAACCACACAACTACAACACACCACTATACCAGGCTACTAAACCACACCACTACACCACACCACTATACCAGGCTGCTACACCATGCCACTATACCAGGCTACTTCACCACACAACTGTACCAGGCTGCTACACCATGCCACTACCCCAGGAAACTACACCATGCCACTATACCAGGCAACCTCACCACACCACTATTGCAGGCTACTACACCATGCCACTATACCAGTCTACTAGACCACACCACTACACCACACCACTATACCAGGCTACTACACCACACCACTATACCAGGCTACAATACAGTGCCACTACACCTGGCTAGTACACAATGCAACTATGCTAGGCAACTACACCACACCACTATATCAGGCTACTACACCATGCCACTATACCAGGCTACTACACAACACCTCTATACCAGGCTACTACACCATACCACTTTACCACGCCACTATACCAAGCTACTACACCACACCACTATACCAGGCTACTACACAGCACCAATATACCAGGCTACTACACCACACCACTATACCAGGCTACTACACCGCATCACTATACCAGGCTGCTACACAATGCCACTCCACCAGGCTACTACACGCAACTATACAAGGCTATTACACCACACCACTATACCAGGCTACTACACAATGCCACCACTCCAGGCTACTACACATCACTATACCAGGCTTCTACACAACACCACTATACCAGGCTACTACACAATGCCACTACACCTGGCTATTACACCATGCAACTATACCAAGCAACTACACCACACCAATATACCAGGCTTCCACACCAAACCACTATACCAGGCTATTACACCACGCCACTATACCAGGTTACTTCACCATGCCACTATACCAGGCTACTACACCACACCACTACACCACACCACTAAACCAGGCTACTGCACCTTACCACTAACAAACACTACATCACACCATTACACCACTCCACTCTACCAGGCTACTACACCACACCACAATACCAGGCTACTACACCACGCCACTATAACAGGCTACTACACTACACCACTATACCAGGATACTACACCACGCCACTACACCAGGCTACTACACCACGCCAATATACCAGGCTACTACACCACACCACTATACCAGGCTACTATACCATGACACTATACCAGTCTACTACACCACTACACCACGCCACTATACCAGGCTACTACACCACACCATTGTACCAAGCTGCTACAGCACACCACTATACCATGCAACTACGTCACACCACTATAGCAAGTTACTGCACCACGCCACTATACCAGGCTACTACACCACACCACTACAACCACATCCCTATACTACACCAGGCTACTACACCACACCACTATAGCAGGCTACTACACCATGTCACTATACCAGGCTACTACACCACACGACTACACCAGGCTACTACATGCCACTATACCAGGCTACTACACAACACAACAATACCAGGCTACTACACAATGCCACTAAACCAGGCTACTGCATAATGCATCTATACCAGGCTACTACACCACACCACTACACCACGCCACTATACCAGGCTACTACACCACACCACTATACCAGGCTACTACTCCACACCACTTTAGCAGGCTACTACACCATGCCACTATACCAGTCTACTAGACCACACCACTACACTACGCCAATAAACCAGGTTACTACACTACACCACTATACCAGGCTACTACACCACATCATTATACCAGGCTACTACACCAAACCACTATACCAGGCTACTACACTATACAACTATACCAGGCTACTACACAACGCCACTACACCAGGCTACTACATGACACTATACCAGGCTACTACACCACATCATTATACCAGGCTACTACACCACGCCACTATACCAGGCTACTACACCACACCACTATACCAGGCAACTACACCACACCACTATTGCAGGCTACTACACCATGCCACTATACAAGTCTACAAGACCACACCACTACACCACACCACTATACCAGGATACTACACTACACCACTACACCAGGCTGCTACACCATGCCACAATACCAGGCTACTACACCACACCGCTATACCAGGCTACTACACCATGCCAATACACCAGGCAACTACACCACGCCACTATACCAGGCTACTACACCACACCACTACACTACGCCACTAAACCAAGCTACTACACAACACCACTATACCAGGCTACTACACCACATCATTATACCAGGCTACTACACAATGCCACTACACCTGGCTACTACACAATGCAACTCGCCCAGGCAATTACACCACACCACTATACCAGGCTACTACACCACGCCACTCTACCAGGCTACTACACCATGCCACAATACCAGGCTACTACACCACAACACTACACCACACCACTATACCAGGCTACTACACCACACCACCACACCACACCACTATACCAGGCAACTACACCACACCACTACACCACACCATTATACTCGGCTACTAGACCATGCCACTGTACCAGACTACTGCACCACACCACTATATCAGGCTACTACACCATGCCACAACACCAGGCTACTACACCATGCCACTACACAACACCACTATACCACACGACTCTACCAGGCAACTACACCACACCGTTATACCAGGCTACTACACCACACCACTACACCACACCACCATAGCAGACTACTACACCATGCAACTATACCAGACTACTACACCATACCACTGTACCAGGCTACTACACCACACCACTAAATAGCACCACTATACCACACCACTACACCACACCACTATACCAGGCTACTACACCACATCAATACACCACACCACTATACCAAGCTACTACACTATGTCACTATACCCAGCTACTACACCACACCACTATACCAGGCTACTGCACCACACCACTATACCAGGCTACTACACCACGCCACAACACCAGGCTACTACACCATGCCACTACACAACACCACTATACCACGCAACTCTAACAGGCAACTACACCACACCATTATACCAGGCTACTACACCACACCACTACACCACACCACTATACCAGGCTACTACACCACACCACTATACCAGTCTACTACACCACACCACTATACCAGGCTACTACACCACACCACTATACCAGGCTACTACACCACACCATTATACCCGGCTACTACACCATGCCACAGTACCAGGCTACTAAACCACACCACTATACCACACCACTATACCAAGCTACTACACCACACCACTACACAACAACACTATATCAGACCACTACACCTCAACACTATATCAGGCCACTACACCACACCACTACACCACGCCACTACACAGTCTACTACACCACGCCACAACACCAGGCTACTATACCACACCACTACACCACACCACTATACCACATAACTCTACCAGGCAACTACACCATGCCCTTATACCAGGCTACTACACCCCACCAATACACCACACCACTATACCAGGCTACTACACCAGACCACTATACCAGGCTACTAAATAACTCCACTGTACTAGGCTACTACACAATACCACTAAATAGCACCACTATAACACACCACTACACCACAGCACTATACCAGGCTACTACACAACATCACTAGACCACACCACTATACCAAGCTACTACACCATGCCACTATACCCAGCTACTACACCACACCACTATACCAGGCTACTACACCATACAACTGTACCAGTCTACTACACTACACCACTGCAGCAGGCTACTATACCACACCACTAAATAGTACCACTATACGACACCACTACACCACACCACTATACCAGCCTGCTACACCATGCCACTCTACCGGGCTACTACACCACACCACTATACCAGGATACTACATCATGCCACTACACAAGGCTTCTACACCACACCCCTCACTACGCCACTAAACCAGGCTACTACACCACACCACTATACCAGGCTACTACACCACATCATTATACCAGGCTACTACACAACGCCACTACACCAGGCTACTACTTGTCACTATAAATGGGTACTACACTGCACCACTATACCAGGCTACTACACAACACCACTACACCAGGCTACTACACGCCACTATACCAGGCTTGTACACCACACCACTATACCTGGGTACTACCCAATGCCACTATACCAGGCTACTACACAACACCACCATAACTGGCTACAACACACACCACTATACTAGGCTACTAAACCACGCTACTATTCCAGGCTACTACACCATGCCATTATACCAGGCTACTACACTACGCCACTATTCCAGGCTACTACACCACACCACTATACCAGGCAACTAAACCACACCACTATTGCAGGCTACTACACCATGCCACTATACCAGTCTACTAGACCACACCACTACACCACACCACTATATCAGGCTACTACACCACGCCACAACACAAGGCTACTACACCATGCCACTACACAACACCACTATACCACACGACTCTACCAGGCAACTACACCACACCGTTATACCAGGCTGCTACACCACACCACTACACCACACCACTATACCAGGCTACAACACCACACCACTATATCAGGCTACTACATCACACCACTATTGCAGATTACTACACCATGTAACTATACCAGACTACTACACCACACCATTGTACCAGGCTACTACACCACACCACTAAATAGCACCACTATACCACACCACTACACCACACCACTATACCAGGCTACTACACCACATCACTACACCACACCACTATACCAAGCTACTACAAAATGCCACTATACCCAGCTACTACACCACACCACTATACCAGGCTACTGCACCACACCACTATACCAGGCTACTACACCACGCCACAACACCAGGCTACTACACCATGCCACTACACAACACCACTATACCACACGACTCTACCAGGAAACTGCACCACACCATTATACCAGGCTACTACACCACACCACTACACCACACCACTATACCAGGCTACTACACCACACCACTATACCAGGCTACTACATCACACCACTATAGCAGACTACTACACCATGCAACTATACCAGACTACTGCACCACACCACTGTACCAGGCTACTACACCACACCACTAATTAGCACCACTATACCACACCACTACACCACACCACTATACCAGGCTACTCCACCACACCACTACACCACAAAACTATACCAGGCTACTACACCATGCCACTATACCCAGCTACTACACCACGCCACTATGCCAGGCTACTGCACCACACCACTATACCAGGCTACTACACCACGTCACAACACCAGGCTACTACACCACGCCACTACACCACACTACTATACCACACGACTCTACCAGGCAACTACACCACGCCATTATACCAGGCTACTACACCACACCACTACACCTCACTACTATACCAGGCTACTACACCACACCACTATACCAGTCTACTACACCACACCACTATACCAAGCTACTACACCACACCACTATACCAGGCTACTACACCACACAATTATACCAGGCTACTACACCATGCCACAGTACCAGGCTACTAAACCGCACCACTACACCACACCACTATACCAGGCTACTACACCACACCACTACACCACAACACTATATCAGGCCACTACACCACACCACTACACCACACCATTATACCCGGCTACTACACCACGCCACAACACCAGGCTACTACACCACACCACTACACCACACCACTATACCACACAACTCTACCAGGCAACTACACAATGCCATTATACCAGGCTACCACACCACACCACTACACCACACCACTATACCAGGCTACTACACCAGACCACTATACCAGGCTACTAAACCACACCACAATACCAGGCTACTACACAATACCACTAAATAACACCACTAAACCACACCACTACAACACACCAATATACCAGGCTACTAAACCACACCACTACACCACACCACTATACCAGGCTGCTACACCATGCCACTCTACCAGGCTACTACACAACACCACTATACCAGGATACTACACTACGCCACTATACCAGGCAACTACACTACACCACTTTATCAGGCTACTACACCACGCCACTATACAAGGCTAATACACCACACCACTACACTACGCCACTAATCCAGGCTACTACACCACACCACTATACTAGGCTACTACACCACATCATTATACCAGGCTACAACACAACGCCACTACACCAGGCTACTACATGCCACTATACATGGCTACTACACTACACCACTATACCAGGCTACTACACAACACCACTACACCAGGCTACTACACGCCACTATACCAGGCTTCTACACCACACCACTATACCAGGCTACTACACAACACCAATACAACCAGCTACTACACCACGCATCTACACCAGGCTACTTCACCACACCACTATACCAGGGTACTACCCAATGTCACTATACCAGGCTACTACTATACAACACCACTATAACTGGCTACAACACCACACCACTATACCAGGCTACTAAACCACGCCACTATACCAGGCTACTACACCATGCTATTATACCAGGCTACTACACCACGCCACTATACCAGGCTACTACACCACACCCCTACACCAAGCAACTGCACCACATAACTATTGCAGGCTACTATACCATGCCACTCTACCAGTCTACTACACCACACCACTACACCACACCACTCTACCAGGCTACTACACCACACCACTAAACCACACAACTACAACACACCACTATACCAGGCTACTAAACCACACCACTACACCACACCACTATACCAGGCTGCTACACCATGCCACTATACCAGGCTACTTCACTACACCACTGTACCAGGCTACTACACCATGCCACTACCCCAGGAAACTACACCATGCCACTATACCAGGCAACCTCACCACACCACTATTGCAGGCTACTGCATCATGCCACTATACCAGTCTACTAGACCACACCACTATACCAGGCTACTACACCACATCATTATACCAGGCTACTACACAACACCACTACACCAGGCTACTACATGCCACTATTCCAGGCTATTACACTACACCACACCACTATACAAGGCTACTACACAACACCATTACAGCAGGCTACTACACACCACTATACCAGGCTACTACACCACACCACTATACCAGGCTACAACACAGTGCCACTACACCTGGCTACTACACAATGCAACTATGCTAGGCAACTACACCACACCACTATATCAGGCTACTACACCATGCCACTATACCAGGCTACTACACAACACCTCTATACCAGGCTACTACACCATACCACTTTACCACGCCACTATACCAGGCTACTACACCACACCACTATACCAGGCTACTACACAGCACCACTATACCAGGCTACTACACCACACCACTATACCAGGCCACTACACCGCATCACTATACCAGGCTGCTACACAATGCCAGTTCACCAGGCTACTACACGCAACTATACAAGGCTATTACACCACACCACTATACCAGGCTACTACACAACGCCACCACTCCAGGCTACTACACATCACTATACCAGGCTACTACACAACACCACTATACCAGGCTACTACACAATGCCACTACACCTGGCTACTTCACCATGCAACTATACCAAGCAACTACACCACACCACTATATCAGGCTACTAAACCATGCCACTATACCAGGCTACTACATCACACCAATATACCAGGCTTCTACACCAAACCACTATACCAGGCTATTACACCACGCCACTATACCAGGTTACTTCACCATGCCACTATACCAGGCTACTACACCACACCACTACACCACACCACTAAACCAGGCTACTGCACCTTACCACTAAATAACACTACACCACACCATTACACTATTCCACTATACCAGGCTACTATACCACACCACAATACCAGGCTACTACACCACGCCACTATAACAGGCTACGACACTACACCACTATACCAGGATACTACACCACGCCACTACACCAGGCTACTACACCACGCCAATATACCAGGCTACTACACCACACCACTATACCAGGCTACTATACCATGACACTATACCAGTCTACTACACCACTACACCACGCCACTATACCAGGCTACTACACCACACCATTGTACCAAGCTGCTACACCACACCACTATACCAGGCAACTACGCCACTCCACTATAGCAAGTTACTGCACCACGCCATTATACCAGGCTACTACACTACACCTATACAACCACATCCCTATACTCCACCAGGCTACTACACCACACCACTATAGCAGGCTACTACACCATGCCACTACACCATGCAACTACACCATGCCACTATACCAGGCAACTACACCACACTACTGTATCAGGCTTCGACACCATGCCACTATACCAGGCTACTAATCCACACTACTACACCACACCACTACACCACACCATTATACCAGGATGCTACACCATGCAACTATACCAGGCTACTACACCACACCACTATACCAGGCTACTACACCATGCAACTACACCAGGTAACTACACCATGCCACTATACCAGGCAACTACACCACACCACAGTATCAGGCTACTACAGCACGCCACTATATCAGGCTACTACACCACACCACTACACTACGCCAATAAACCAGGTTACTACACCACACCACTATACCAGGCTACTACACCACATCATTATACCAGGCTACTACACCACACCACTATACCAGGCTACTACACTATACCACTATACCAGGCTACTACACAACGCCACTACACCAGGCTACTACATGACACTATACCAGGCTACTACACCACACCATTATACCAGGCTACTACACCACGCCACTATACCAGGCTACTACACCACACCACTATACCAGGCAATTTCACCACACCACTATTGCAGGCTACTACACCATGCCACTATACAAGTCTGCTAGACCACACCACTACACCACACCACTATACCAGGATACTACACCACACCACTAAATAACACCACTAAACCACACCACTACAACACACCACTATACCAGGCTACTAAACCACACCACTACACCATGCCACAATACCAGGCTACTACACCACACCGCTATACCAGGCTACTACACCATGCCAGTACACCAGGCAACTACATCACGCCACTATACCAGGCTACTACACCACACCACTATACCAGGCTACTACACAACGCCACTACACTAGGCTACTACATGCCACTATACCAGGCTTCTACACTACACCACTATACCCGGCTACTACACAATGCCACTACACCTGGCTACTACACAATGCAACTCTGCCAGGCAATTACACCACACCACTATATCAGGCTACTACACCACACCTCTATACCAGGCTACTACACCACACCACTTTACCACACCACTATACCAGGCTACTACACAGCACCTCTATACCAGGCTACTACACCACACCACTTTACCACACCACTATACCAGGCTACTACACAGCACCAATATACCAGGCTACTACACCACACCATTATACCAGGCTACTACACAATGCCACTACACCAGGGTACAACACGCCACTATACCAGGCTACTACACCACACCACTATACCAGGCTACTACACAACACCACAACTCCAGGCTACTACATAATGCCATTACACCTGGCTACTACACCACGCCACTATACCAGGCTACTACACCACACCACTATACCAGGCTACTTCACCACAACACTATACCAGGCTATTACACCATGCCACTATACCAGGCTACTACACTATGCCACTATAACAGGCTACTACACCACACCACTACACCAGGATTCTACACCACGCCACTACACAAGGCTACTACACCACGCCAATATACTAGGCCACTACACCACACCACTGAACCAGGCTTCTATAACATGCCACTATACCTTGGTACTACACGACTACAGCACGCCACTATACCAGGCTATTACGCCACACCACTATACCAGGCTGCTACACCACACCACTATACCAGGCAACTACACCACACCACTATTGCAAGCTATTACACCATGCCACTATACCAGGCTACTTGACCACACCACTACACCCACACCACTATTTCAGGCTACTACACCACACCACTATTCCACACCACTCCACTACACCACACCACTATACCAGGCTACTACACCACAATACTATACCAGGCAACTGCACCACACCACTAAATAAGGCTACTACACTATGCCACTACATCACACCATTATTCCAGGCTACTACACCACAACACTATACCAGGCTACTGCACCAAACAACTACACCACACCACTATACGAAGCTGCTACACCACGCCATTATACCACATCACTATACCAGGCTTCAACATCACACCACTATACCAAGCTACTGCACCACACCACTATGCGAGGCTACTACACCACACCACTATACCAGGCTACTACACCACACCACTATACCAGGCTACTACACCACACCACTATACCAGGCTATTACATCACACAACTACACCACACCACTACATAATGCCACTATACCAGGCTACTACACCACACCACTACACCAGGCTACTACACCATACCACTACACCATGCTACTACACCACACCACACCTCTATACCAGGCTTCTCCACCACACAACACCATTTTACAAGCTACTACACTACACCACATACCACGCCACTACACCATGCCACTATACCAGGCTACTACACCACACCAGTACACCAAGCTACTACACCACACCACTATACCAGGCTACTACACCATACCACTATACTAGAATACTACACCACACGACCACACCACACCACTACACCATGCCACTACACCACACCATTACACCACACCACTACACCACACCACAACACCACACCACTATACCAGGCTACTACACAACAAAACTGTACCAGGCTACTACACCAAATCACTATACTACGCTTCTACACCACACCACTATACCAGGCTTCTACACCACAGCACTAAACCAAACCACTACACCACACCACTATACCAGGGTACTGCACCATTCCACTATAGCAGGCTACTAGACCGCACCCTCTATACCAGACTACTTCACCACACCACTATACCAGGCTACTACACCACACCACTATACCAGGCTACTACACAACACCACTATGCCAGGTTACTAAACCACACCACTATACCAGGCTACTACACCACACCACAACACCAGGTTACTACACCTCGCCACTATACCAGGCTACTACACCACGCCACAGTACCAGGCTACTACACCACACCACTATACCAGGCTACTGCACAACAGCACTACACCACACCATTATACCAGGCTACTGCACCACACCACTATACCAGGCTACTACACCATGCCACTACACCACACCAGGCTATAACACCACACCACTGTATCAGGCTACTACACCACGCAACTATACCAGGCTACTACACCACGCCACTACACCACACCACTATACCACACGACTCTACCAGGCTACTACACCATGCCATTATACCAGGCTACTACACCACACCACTTTACCAGGCTACTACACCACACTGCTATAGCAGGCTACTACACCATGCCACTATAGCAGGCTACTATACCATGCCACTATATCAGTCTACTACACCACACCACTACACCACACCACTGTACCAGGCTACTACACTACAATACTAAATAACACCAATACACTACACCACTGCACCAAACCATTATTCCAGGCTACTACACCACACCACTACACCAAACCACTATACCAGGCTAGTACACCATGCCACTATACCAGTTTACTACACCACACTACTATACCAGGCTACTACACCATGCCACTACAATAGGCTACTACACCACGCCTCTATACCAGACTACTACATCACACCACTGTATCAGGCTACTATACCATGCCACTATACGAGGCTACTACACAACACTGCTACACTATGCCACTATACCAGGCTACTACACCGCACCAGTATACCACACCACACCACTATAACACACAACTATACCAGGCTACTACACCCCACCACGCTACTACACCACACCACTGTACCAGGCTACTACACCACACCACAATAACAGGCTACTACACGATGCCACTATACCAGGCTACTACACCACACCACAACAGGCTACTACACGATGCCACTATACCAGGCTACTACACCACAGCACTATACCAGGCTACTATATCATGCCACTATACCAGGCTACTACACAACATCACTATACCAGGCTACTACACGACACCACTATACTAGGTTACTACACCATGCCACCATACCAGGCTACTACACCACACCTTTCCCAGCAAACACAAATCATCTAGGAAACGTTCGTCTATCTCTTTCGATAGGTGTGGGAATGATTTGCATTGAGAATGGTGCAGGAGAGCCTTTGAGAAACTTTTAATCAAAAAATCCAAACTCAAAGGTTTTATAATAAATTGTTTTTCTACAACTATTTTGTTCCTAATGTATTACAAATAGTTTTTACATGTTTAAATATAAAATTCATGGTGTTATTTTGTAAAATTCATTAATAAATTGTGAATGATATTTATTGGCTCAGTGAAACGTTCAAAATCCATTTAGTTATAATATATGATCAGAAAAAAATAGTTTTCCAAATTTTTTAAAATCGCTCTTTTTAACACAATTTGACTCCTTATGCATTCCAATAAACACTAATATCATGTTTAAATATATAATTTATGTATTATTCCCTAAAATAATTTATATAAATTATAAAAGTTGCTGGAAAGTGGTGTGAAAGAATCTGAAAACTTTTTGTTGTCTTATATATTGGCGTGTTCTTATTAACTATGTCTCAAGTGCACAGTTTATCAAACAAGAAGATTAACATTCGTCAACCCTTAAAATCTTATATGTTATCTTGCTGGTGTAAAATGGGTGAATCTTTAGGAACAGCTAGTATCTATATGACAAATGGTGTTTTCCCAAACTCAAACAATGTAGGGTTTATTATTCTACACATATTTCTAATGACTCTTAGATGTTTACATTCTCTGAAGTATAATTGTGAAGGCTGTGTCCATCACTCTCAACACAGATTCTTAAACTCCTCTTTGCAGGTTCAACTATATAATTAGATGCCATTCTGAATCTCCATGGACATTTGTATCCAAAATGAAACCAATGTGGTTTCCTTCAGCGCCTTCAGCCAGCACATTTGCTAATTCATTTCCACAGATTCCAACATGGTAGGGGATTTACAGAAATTTGGATATTCATATTGTTATATTTTAAAAATATGAATGCAGTTCAATATGATAAGACAAATACATGAGTTTATGATAAATTCGTTTTCTGTGATATAACATTGATATGCTCTTTTTTTCTTTAAACGGCAGACTAAACTAAATCACGATCGAAAGTATATATTGCTTTTTAAGAATTAAGCTCCACCACTGACCGCCAATTAAGTGCTCACATCAACAGAGTTGATGTATAAATGGTCAACGCTCAACAGAGTTAGTATAAATGGGGTTAAGTCAGAGTTGGAAAATGTTGTAGTTTGAGTACCTCAAAGCTCTGTCCTGGGACCTCTGTTGTTTATAATACTCAAATCAAATCAAATGTTTATTTAGGTAAGGTACATACATACAAGAGATTTTACAAAGAGTAATGAGTTTATAGATAGGGCTAGTACATACAATGCCTAAAGCCACTATTACGCAAAGCGTTTCGGGCATGAAAAACTAAAATGACTAAAGCTTAATACTAATTGAGCATAAAGAATAAAAAGAGTTGAGAACAAATAAAAAAAGAGATAAAAAGGGGGGAACATGGCTGAAAGCAGCACAAATACAATTCGGTCGACAAACAGCGTCATTTAAAAGAAAAAACAGACAGTGCTAAACACTGTATATATAAATGATTTAAATTCAGGTTTGAGTAACAACATTTGCAAATTTGCCGATGATACAAAAATCAGTAGGGAAATAACACAGAAGAAGACTCACTATCTCTTCAAGTTGATCTAAATAGAGTTTTGAAATGGGCAAAAGGTTGACAGATGCAGTTGAATGCTGATAAATGTAATGTTTTGAGGTTAGGTAATGATATGATAGAGTTACAAGATACGAGATAGATGGTGTTGTGATTGCGAAGTCTGGTATTTCGAAAGGGAACTTGGAGTTATGATTAGTAAGAATTTAAAACCAAAAGATCAATGCATGAATGTTCATAATAAGGCAAATAGTACACTAGGATTTATTAATCGAAGGGTTAATAACAAGACACCTGGTTTTGTTCTTTAGTTATATCTTGCTCTTTAAAGCTATTCATTCCCGTACCGTCTCTTGGGTGGCTTAATTCTTATCAATCAATCAATTTTTTGCTCTGGTCAGGCCCCATTTTGATTATGCAGTTCAGTTTTGGTCGCCGTACCATAGAATTTATATAAATTCACTTGAACGTATCCAGCATAGAATGACAAAGTTAATTCCTCAATTGCATTCACTGAAACGGTGAAGAGTTAGGTGTGACATGATAGAGGTTTACAAGTTGATGAATGGACATAACAAATGGGATATTAAAAGTATCAGCACCAGACGAAATAATGGGTATAAATTGCATAAGTTTAGATTTAGGAAAGACCTGGGAAAATACTGGTTCGGTACCGAAACTTCGTCGTCCCTTCGCCTTCTAGTGTGTGGTCTGGTCATACAGTTTCTAAATTAAGCAATAGGCAGAATCAGATTGCAGAATATGTAGTTTAGTAGTAGAGTAGTTTACCACATCACATTGTTTGGATGTGTGATAATTGTATGATAGACAGTATGTTAAATGTGCTTTTTGTACTGTGATTTGTGTATTTGTACCCTATAATATATATAATATAATATATTTGTGTCACAAGTGATACAAAGAGGTGTCACAAGTGACATTACAAGAGGTTCACAACAGTCACTATACAAGGCACTTTACATCTATAGTGAGTCACACAGTATAATGTTAGTGGTATGTGCGCGCGGCGTTTTTGTCACTTAAGCGTCAAAACAAAAATGTGTATACTCTTTTTACTCTCCTGACCTTAGTTCTCGAGCTACGTATTTCATTTTGGTACCAACGTGTTTGCAATAAAATTCTCTAGAAGAACATCAGTAAAAAAAGTCACGAAAGGTATAGGGATACCAGCAGCAAATAAATAACTACTTAGATGACTCGCCATAAGCACCCAACAGCAACAAAATGTTTTTACTCTTGGGATTGTTATCACCTCCACACTTGTCCTACAGCGTTAATTTTGGTATCAATGGACTCGCAATGAAATTCCCAACACGGTGATATGAATATAAACGTAGAATAATGGTCACGGCCCACCCGCAAGAGTGTTGGAAGTGGCGGAACTGTTACCCAGTATCAGTGACGGGACGACACATGTGCGATACGGTGCTTTGAAAGTTTATACTTATTTCACTCTCCTGACATTATTATTCTATGTACGTCATTCATTTTTGTGCCAATGTGTTCGCAATAGAATGTTCTATGAGCCTGTAGGTAAAAAAGATCAACAAAGCGTAAGATAGAATAGCACCAAATATAAAACAACGCTGGAACATGTCAGTGAGCGTCAGGCACACACGAAATGTTTTTACTGTTGTTATATCTTAAGCTGGTTGGGAGAGGTACAGTCTTTAACATAATTGGGAAGGTCATTCCACATTCGAGGTCCCTTGATTTGTAAAGCATTTCTAGTTTGACTAAGTCGTACCCTTTGAATATCAAATAGGTATTTGTTTCTGGTGTGGTGCTCATGGGATCTGATACAACCTTCTAGGAAGCTTTTAAGGTCAGGATTGACATTACAGTTAAGCGTTTTATATATATAAAATACACATGAGAGGATGTGCAAGGACTTAATATCAAACATATTAAGAGATTTGAGTAAGGGTACATATACTGCCCGGTTGCCTGAAATGCTATGCATACTCGTGGCTTTAGGTATTGTATTTATTTATTTATTTATTTATATATATACAAGAAGGTACATTGGGTTTGTGAGAATACATTGAATAGTACAGTATTTACAATCTTTGTTACATTATGTTGAAATTGAATTGAAATTGAAATAAGTTTATTGAGGTAAAATACACACAAAGGGATGAGGTAGCTCAACCTATTCTCACCCCATTCAGTACAACGTGTTAATACATACATAGACACACATCACAAATAAACATATTACCAAACATTCTGAGAGATAAACATATACATTTCCTCCTTCACAAGTAGTATGTTATCAGACATACACAGAAATACTTTTATGACCTAGGTATACTGTATAGACAATTTGCAAGACACCTGCAGATAATTCAATAAAATATTACAGTCTTGGTGCAAAATTCTTATATCTCACAAGAATATCATCAACCTCTCCGTTGTGACACATCCAGGCTATTTGTTCAGGAACAGTCCTTATCTCAGTGTTTCTATATACATTAATCAACGGACAATCAAGAACATAATGGGCCAGGGTGTGAGACCTTAACACACCACATAGTTTGCACTTCGTGTCATTATCATGAACATCTATCCCATATTCCCAGTAATATTTGTACCCAAGCCTGAGCCGCATGTACAAAGAGTCACTCCAAGCATTTCTCCTTTTACCATAAGTGAAATGGGTGTTTTGACTCACATACATGTAGTGTTGCATGGTTTGACTACTCTCATACATTATCTCTCTCCTCTCCACTCCCGCCTGTGCCTGAATATTTCTGATTTTGTTTCTTATTTGTCTCATTGTGAATTCACATTCAATGTCAACTTGTGGTTTTGATGTGGCACGTTTGGCCAAGTCATTCCCTCCAAAGGATACCTGATCAACCAGGCTGTGACTCATACGTCAGGCTGCGAGCAGCCGCGTCCAACAGCCTGGTTGATCAGTCCGGCAACCAGGAGGCCTGGTCGACGACCGGGCCGCGGGGACGCTAAGCCCCGGAAGCACCTCAAGGTAACCTCAAGGTAGGTCATCCGCCACCTCGTTGAGCATTATTCCAACATGAGATGTAATCCACATGAATTTCACACTATAACCTTTCAGCTGTATCTCAGTTATTCTTCTCTTACAGTCCTCAACTATAGACATGAAGACTGGGTTTCGACTGTTTAAGGACTCCAGTGCTCCTCGGCTATCAACAAATACAAAAACATTTTTGTCGTCATGACGTACTTCCTCCAAACACGCCAGAATGGCCTGCAGTTCAGCTTGTGTGGATGATATATAATTACTAAGCCGGAGTTCAATTATCCTGTCCACAGTCCCAAACTCCGTATATTCCTTTATTAGCACACCACACCCTGCCCTGCCATCCTCAGCCACCGACCCGTCGCAATATACATGTAAACTGTTGCCTCTTGGTAACCGAGATATCATGCTTCCATACAAACACCGTAATTGTCCCGGTTCATGATGAATCTTTTTCACCTTGAGGGGTACAATTTCGACGTCTATTTTCTGTACTCTCCAGGGAGCAGACATATTACACTGTCGAGAGGGTTTGCAGCAGTCAAGTACGTCGTATTCCCTGAGGTCATGAGCTAATCCCCTCGTGTAGCGTGTCTCCCTCAGTTTCCTGGAAGTGTGTACGTCACTCAAGCAGGTCTGAACCCTCTGAAACAGCTTATCCCCTCCTTTTCTCCGCATGAAACGAATAGATACTCTAGTGTTAATGTCACGGACTCTATCACACACACTCTGTAAATTTAATTCCATTCTCATTATTTCAATCATTGCATTTCTTTGACATCCAAGAATAATCCTCATAGCCTCGTTCTGTATCAGCTCTATTTTTTTCATTCTGCCTTGGCCTGTGTAAGGCAAAACGGGTGCTGCGTAGTCTATCAGGGACCGAACAGTACTTATGTATAACATCCGCAAGATAGGTACCCCAACACCTTTACCAGAAAAAGCCAGTGCTTTCAGAGGATGCAGACGGGCTTTACATAAGGTGCTGATATGATTTATTTCAGCATTTTTACTCTCACATGTGTATCCAACATACATGCCCAGATACTTGTACTTCTTGTACAGATACAGATACTTGATACTTGTACACCACACCAGAAATAAATACAGTTTTGATATTCCTAGAGTACGACTAAATCAAACCAGAAATGCTCTACAAATCAAGGGGCCCAGAATGTGGAATGACCTTCCCAACCATGTTAAAGACTGTACCTCTCTCAACCAGTTTAAGTTAAAAACGAAGCTATACCTAATAAATTCCATGTAACCCACCTTACCCCCCTGTTGTCAACCCATGTATATTTTTTGTTTTTTTGTTTTTCAAATCAACGCTGTTTGAATGTAATTTTCTGTAATAATTTGTAATTGTATTTGTGCTGCTTTTTCAACAATGTTCCCCCCTCTTTTACCTCTATTTTTTATATGTACTCATCACATCTTTTCTTTTTACCCATTAGTTTTAAGCTGTAGTCATTAATGTTTTTCCTGCCCGAAACGCTTTGCGTAATAGTGGCTTTAGGCATTGTATGTACTAGCTCTATCTATAAAGCAACCCGTTCTCACACAAGACAGCACATATATGACTTAATGCTTAAAGTCAATATGTTGAATATGAATTAGTAAATATGTGATATATTCCCAGTTACTTTTTTTTCCAAGGCCCAAACTCTTCCTCACGTACCAATTTACGTCTCACAGTACCCGTCCGTCAACCTAGATAGCAGAATAGTCGTGATTGGTTCAATTATAAGGAAAATTGTACTTTTCAGGTCCCACATGGGTTGTGAAATTTACCTACTATTGTCCATGCTCTTAGAATATTATAGATCAGCTGCTTTCTATTGAAGGCTCGTAGTTTTGTTTTGAGAAATATTAGTTGTTCTTAGTAAATTATAATAAGCACTAAAAATTATTACATAGAATAACAGTCCTTCACCAATCAATATTATATACCATAGTTTGTGCTTTACAAATCTTTAAAGGATGTTTTGTAGGAACGCTAACAGAAAACGATGGTACATTGGAATGTCTATGGGGTAAACTACTGTAAACAGGATGGTATTGTGTCTACTATACCAACTACAGGATCGGCATATTGTCCACTACCACCTGTTAGGTGGGTAAGGGGTGCAATACCACCCACAGGATGGGTATGAGGGTCACATCCACCCAGAGGATGAGAATGGGGATCACATCCACCCACAGGAAGGGTATGGGGTCCAATACCACCCACAGGATGAGTATGGCGTCCACTACAACCCACAGGATGGGTATGGGGCTCCAACCACCCATAGAATGGGTATGGGGCCCCAACCACCCATAGAATGAGTATGGGATCCAATAACACCCACTGGATGTACATGGCGTCCATTGCCGCGCGTCGAGCTCGAAAACCGCAGCATTCATCTCAGAACCATGCCTATTTCACGCAGATTCCTTAATAAACGTAAGAATTTTATATGTCACAAGAAAGATAGAAATATAAGCTTTATTCTAAATACCTTACCATGGGCATATTTAAATTTAAAGCGAAGATACGTGTACTTTTATAATAGCCGAGCTCCGACCCCGGACAGATCGATCCACCGAGCCTCTCTCTCTCAGAACAATGTTTATTTCACGTGAATTCGTTAATAAACATATATGTTTTATATGTCTCAAGAAAGACAGACATATATACAGACATACTCACCCTTAACATTGACAAAACGTTTTATATTCTGTTTGGCAATAAATCCTCTAATCAGATAAATCTCAAAATAAACAATACCCAAATTTGTAACAAATTAGATGGCAAATTCCTTGGCGTTCTCATCGACCACAAGCTGAATTTCCAGGGTCACATTCTAAATATATCAAAAAAAGTTTCAAAAACTGTTGGCATTCTTTCTAAGATCAGATATTATGTACCCCGCCCTGCCCTGGTTACTCTCTATTACTCCCTCATCTATCCTTACCTCAACTATGGTATTTGTGCTTGGGGTTCTACTACCCAAAATCATTTACGTCCTCTCATTACCCAACACAAAGCTGCTATTAGGACAATAACCAACTCTGGCCCCAGACATCACTCGGTACCCTTACTCAAATCTCTGAATATGTTAGATATTAAGTCACTGCACATTCTCTCTTGTGTATTATACATATATAAAACGCTGAACTGTAATGCCAATCCTGACCTCAAAAGCTTCATTGAAGGTTGTAACAGAACCCATGAGCACCACACCAGGAATAAATACAGTTTTGATATTCCTAGAGTACGACTTAATCAAACTAGAAATGCTCTACAAATCAAGGGACCCAGAATGTGGAATGACCTTCCCAACCATGTTAAAGACTGTACCTCTCTCAACCAGTTTAAGATAAAAACTAAACACTACCTAATAAATTCCCTGTAACCCACCTCACTCCTTTATTGTCAACTCATGTCTGTTATTTTATTTTATTATTATTATTTTTTTTTTAATCAACACTGTTTGTCAACCTATTGTATTTGTGCTGCTTTTTCAGTCATGTTCCCCCTTTTTTTTATCTTTATTTGTATTTGTTTTCAACACCTCTTATTCTTTATGCTCAATTAGTATTAAGTTCTAGATATTAATGTTTTTCTTGCCCGAAACGCATTGCGTAATAGTGGCTTTAGGCATTGTATGTACTAGCTCTATCTATATATCAATCCATTAATGTAACATCACTTGTACGTATGTACCTTACCTGAATAAACATATTTATTTTATTTATTTATATAAGCTTCACTTTAAACACTTTACCATAGACATACTTAAAGTTCTAATGAAGATACATGTATTTTAAAAATTAAGGAGCTCCCACCCCGTACAGACTGAACAACAGAGCAACTCTCTCTCAGATCAATGTTTATTTCACGTAAATTCGTTAATAAACACAAATGTTTTATATGTCTTAAGCAAGATAGAAATAAGAGCTTCATTTTAAATACATTACAATATACATATTTATAGCTCAAGTGAAGATACATATGTTTTTATAGTAGCGCTTAGTAGCTTGTCGGGCATGGAGTGCAGACGCCTACGCACTTGCCGATATATTGTATAATTAACAAAGATTCGCTAATAAAGCCTAAAATCTTATATGCCTCCAGAAAGACCGAGATATGAACATTATTATGATTGCACCAAATGAAATATATCATGTTCGAGAACAGAGATATATCAATTTTAAATTAAGTTTCGACTCTTGCTCGGGCGAGAGAGATGGGGCGACTCTCGCCCCATCTATTGGAGATTCTGTGCACTAAAGACCCAAAGCTACTCAACCCCTCTTAGCATTATTTAAGTAATGAAGTAATATGATATATTTACTCACTATAATGTTGGTGCTGAATGCAGAACATGAGAAAACATATATTTACTCCAAACTAATGTAATTTCATTATGAAATAAGTAGCATCAAAGGAAGTCGATGGTCCAAGCGGCAATGTTGTGGAGCGACTTATCCACGATAAGTGTTTGTTGGCATATCCAGTTGTCGCACTTCTCTGCACAAATTATCACAAATTTAAAATATAATGTTAACAAGTAGAATACGTATTTTTAATAAAATCTAACATAACTAGCCAGAAAACATTTAACATTTATTAAAATATATATGTTTGGAAGTTAAATCGACTTCATATTCAATTTCTTTCTTTATTATGCACCCCATACCCATCCCGTGGGCGGTGGTGTACAGGATTACAGAGGCACATAATCGGTTCAGGAACTGAACCCTCTAGTTCGTTTAGCTAAGCAAATAACAATATATGACGCTAGTTAAAAAATTATCAATGTTGTATACACATGTACACACCCTCATACATACATGTATATATATATATATATATATATATATATATATATATATATATATATATATATATATATATATATATATATATATATATATATATATATATATATACGTATACACATATACATACATATCTAATCACCCACATAATTACACACATCAATAATCTTTGTGTCACTAGTGACATTACAAGAGGCTCACAACAGTCACTATACGAGGCACTTTACATCTATAGTGAGTCACACAATTACTAGTCTTGCTGCACACCCACCCAACTGGGCGGCAGCTTTACAGTCATGTGCATGCATTACCAACAGTAAGCAAATTTTGGATACTTCGCTAAAATTTCGGGCAGCACACCATTATGAATGAAGTACTTACACATTTCTTGGACACTATTGATGGTGTTATCTCTAAATTCCGCAATTTTTTCACATTCCATTATATAATGACGCAAAGTATGCGAATAGTTCTGCTGACAGAGTTTACATTTAGTCAAATGTAAATCAGCAGATGTTACAAACTCCCAGAGGTACTTGTAGCCGAGCCTAAGCCTAGCAGTGGTAACATCTAGAAGTCTGAGTATCTAGTGGGCCATTTTTGGTAAGCAGAACTGGCGCTGTGGGATGAACCAAACGTCGAGTTAAGGGGCCTAAATGAATGCTCATTCATATTAGTCCCACTAGATGCATTCGGAGACCAATATGGGAAGGAATCCACAGGAGACAAACTCTGACTCCATCATTGATTATTTCACTATATCTGTGTCTAGCTTCAGAGATAAGCACGTCACAGTTATGCCTTGGGAAGCTGAGGGCAGTCAAGGATGACAAGGAGTCACTTACAATTAGCGTGTCAACTTTGGATTCATATACGCGCTCTAGTGCAAGGATTATGGCAACCAATTCTGTTTGAAGAGTGGAGGCCCAGTTACTTAGACGCGCTCCACACTCATGGGAGATGGAACCATCTCTCCCTGTCACAACAACTGCACTTCCAGCTGCACCATGGGACTGATGCAAGGATCCATCAGTGTAAATAATCTGGGAAAGGGAGCGCTCTCTGACTAAAACATCAATTTGGCTTAAGGCATTGTACTTTGCTTCTTGTCGAAGCAAGGACTGTTCTTTAATCAGCTTCTTCGGTGGGAAAGGGGGGACAGTAATTTGGAAAGGAGTGATCTCCCATGGGACAGGAAAGTGTTGTTGTTGTCTCTCTTGGTAGGGGTGATGAAAGTTATACATTCTGAACACATTGGCAATTACGGTAAACCATTTGGAGGGATGCTGACCTTCAAGGAAGAAATTAAGGCTTGGAGGGCTTCAGTTTAATCACCCACACAAATACACACATCAGTAATCTTTTGTGTCACAAGTAATTCAACAAGAGGCTCACAATAGTCACTATAAAAGGCACTTTACATCTATGGTGAGTCACACAGTTACTAGTCTAATTGCTCCACACCCCCCCAACTGGGCGGCAGCTTTACAGTCATGTGCTCCACACCCACCCAACTGGGCGGCAGCTTTACAGTCATGTGCTCCACACCCACCCAACTGGGCGGCAGCTTTACAGTCATGTGCTGCATACATACCCAACTGGGCGGCAGCTTTACAGTCATGTGCTCCACACCCACCCAACTGGGCGGCAGCTTTACAGTCATGTGCTGCATACATACCCAACTGGGCGGCAGCTTTACAGTCATGTGCTCCACACCCACCCAACTGGGCAGCAGCTTTACAGTCATGTGCTCCACACCCACCCAACTGGGCGGCAGCTTTGCAGTCATGTGCTCCACACCCACCCAACTGGGCGGCAGCTTTACAGTCATGTGCATGCATTACCTACAGTAAGCAAATTTTGGATACTTCGCTAAGATTTCGGGCAGCACATCATTATGAATGAAGTACTTACACATTTCATGGACACTATTGATGTTGTTATCTTTAAATTCCGCGATTTTTTCACATTCCATTATATAATGACGCAAAGTATGCGAATGGTTCTGCTGACAGAGTTTACATTTAGTCAAATCTACATCGTCAGATGTTACAAATTCCCAGAGGTACTTGTAGCTGAGCCTAAACCTAGCAGTGGTAATTAACATCTAGAAGTCAGTTAACATTATTGGATGACCCATAGACGAGCGATTCATCAAAGTTTATACAATATTGTGAAATTGAGAGTCAGTGTAGTAACATAAATTGGTAAATCATAAATATTGTAAGTTAAGAATCTGATGCATGTGTGTGTTGGGGGGGGGGGGGGGGCGGGGGTTATACCCTTGGTAAGCGAGAGTGGAAAGTAACCTTAGACGTACTGCGGTCAATGTGGGGGGGGGGAGGGAGGGTGGGAGAGTCAAATTCACCCTCCAACATCTGGGCATAGTACCAGCAGCCTCCACAACACTCCAGCAGCCTCCAGCTGGTGCTTGTAGATGCCTCATCTAACCTCACTTATGTCACACATTAACCTACAGTTCCTGTGATATTTAAACTCCTCATCACAGTGGCGTCTCACCAATATAAACTGTATTGGATTTTATCCCGAAATAGCTATATGCTGACTGGACGTGTATGTATGTATGTATGTATGTATGTATGTATGTATGTATGTATGTATGTATGTATGTATGTATGTATGTATGTATGTATGTATGTATGCATGTATGCATGCATGCATGCATGTATGTATGTACGTATGTATGTACGTATGTATGTATGTATGTATGTATGTATGTATGTATGTATGTATGTATGTATGTATGTATGTATGTATGTATGTATGTATGTATGTATGTATGTATGTATGTATGTATGTATTCCCAATCACGTTAAAGACTGCCCCTCTATCATCCAATTAAAGAGAAATACAACTATGTACTAAATAATCAACTCCTTGTAACTTTAATTATGCTGACCTTCCTATCTGTATTCAGACTGAGCCTACCATCATTATAGGTGATTATAACGCTAGACATAGGAATATTGATAATTCGCAGTTCAGTAATCGTAACGGCAACCAACTGGTGTCACTATTAGGTAGTCATGATGATGCACAGATTGTGGGTGACCTTGAACCAACGCATGTCTACGGAGGTATTCTTGATCTATGTCTCGGTGTCAACGTCTCCCACACCGTGTGCGCCTCGTCAATAGTGCCAGATATGGCGTCTGATCTTCTGACCATATTAGACACTGTAAGCATTGGAAGCTCTATCCTCCCTGGTGGAGTGTTCAAGCGGAAGAGGCTGGCTGTGTCCATCGATCAACGAGACAATTTTGTTGCTCATGTGTCAGATTGGTGCAGTTCATCTGAGCCTTCATCAGTTGAAGATTTTAACAATGGGCTCACAGGTACTCTCGAGCAGTTTATAGAATCACTTGATCCATCGTCCAGGCCACGCAACCCAAATTACACTGGTCATAGCACCTATGCTTATTATAATGATTCTAAATTGCATACACTAAAACGCACTGCCAGAATAATTGGACTAGCTTGTAGAAGGACCCGCACTGCTGAAATGCTTCGGCTCTTTCAAGCGGCTCTGGCTAAGGCCAGGGAACGTATGGTGGAGCTGAGGTAGACAGACTGGGAAACTTTTGTCAGTGGTCTCAATTCTCACACGCCACTAAGTCGGGCATGGAAGGATATCAACAAGATCAATGGGAAAAATGCTGCAGAGATCTCGTACCCTAATCCTCTGCACAGAGCAAATGAGCTTGTTGATGCTTGGGCCACGACTTCCAGCTTTGACAGTCTTCCTCTACCCTAACAGAATGAATTAAATGATAGATATACTGATAGGGCAAGGCTCCTTGACTTCATGCGTCATCAAGAGGATGACTGTGACATGCTTTTTACTGAATACAAACTAGATTCTGCTCTACATAAAGGCAAAGCTACATCACCTGGGGAGGATGGAGTTACTTACGGCATACTGCGTATGCTTCTGCTAGTTCCAGGGAATCCCTTGCTTCAATTGTATAATATGAGCTATGTAACTGGGGAGCTTCCTAAGTCATGGACCAACAGTGTTATTATTCCCATTTCTAAACCTCACCAGCCGAGTGCTATTCGCCCAATCACCCTCACTAGTTGTCTCTATAAGTGTCTTGAGAGGATGGTTCTCAACCGTCTCCTTTACAAAATTAATAATATGTTGTCTCCCCAGATATATGGCTTTACGCATGGAAAGAGTGTACATCACTGTATTACCACATTCCTCACCCTGCATACTGATAGGTCATATACCACTTTCCTAGATCTTAAGTCAGCCTTTGACATTGCTAACCCACACGTCATTCTGAGAGAACTTGCTAAAATGAATGTTGGAATGTTAATGTTGAAAATTGTTCTAACTGAAATAAATATATAACACTGTACGGTACAGTTGTGTTTAATTATGTTTTGTGATTCCCTTGGAAAAGGTATTTGTGCACCAAGTACTACTAGGTCATTATGAGATATGCTGAATGTTGTCAATATACCATCTGAATACGCTTCACTTTGCGTTAATCATTGGACGTCCTAATGATTAAGGTCCCCAAAAGGACTTAATCAGACCTCAGTGGATAATTTTACTCTCCCTCTCTCTCTCAGAGCATCCCCTTATGTGTTGTATGTGGGTGCTGAAGTTCAGTCTCTTGTCTATGTATAGGTGAAGGAGCTTTCCATAATTGTTATTGCTAATGTTTACTTGTAATACTGGGTATAACCCTCGACCGCGGCGAGGGTAAGCCGCGGTCGTATGGTCTGAAACCCACAAATATTTACAAGGGGGGGGGGATAACATTTCCTCTTCAAGCACGCGCACACAAATGAACTATGTTACTTAACTGGAAGCACTCGTACAACATAATTTACACGATTTCTCAGGATTATTATACTTCTTACCAGCATATATACACTATAGTACCTAGGAGGTTCTCTTCAATGATATTTAAGATAATTAAAAGAACCCAAGCAAACTACTGTGGAAATGTGCAGGACAAACATATCAATTGTGACACTAGCTCTCCACATATGGCATTTGCTTAATTTAGAAACTGTACTTGTGGTCGATCTCGAACCCATGTTGTTGATGTGACGATGTGTTTTGAATTCTGTGGCTAGCTCCTCAAGATTGTAACTTGCTTAGATAAATAAATTGTGTGTTCAGTCCCTGAATCCATTATGTGATAAATTAACTAAACTAAAAACTATAGTCTGGCGACGAAACCTGAACTGCATAATGTAAATAGGGATTAACCAGAAAAAGATATAGGTGAAGAATAACACCAGGTAACTGCGTTAATTACAATATCTAGATCAAACTAACATTGATTTTCAAAAGGTTGTATATTTTCCATCAATGGAGAGCATCAGCCAAGAAGCCTTCTTTAAAATATGAATATCTTTCCTCACCCAATAAGATCTAATCTCTGAATAAAACGCAAAAAACGACTTGATTGTAACCTATCCACCGTTGCCCATTGGATGGGGGAGAGGGGGTTATGTGTAAGATAAACATATCAATTGTGACACTAGCCCTCCATATATGTCAGTTGCTTAAATTATAAACTGTACTTGTGGTCGGTCTCGAGCCCATTGTTGATGTGACAATGTGCATTGACTTTTGTAACTACCTTATCAAGATTATAACTTGCTTAGCTATATGAATTGTGGAGCTCAGTCCCTGAGCCCATTATGTGCCTCTGTAACACTCCACTATCGCCCATAGGATGGGTATGGGGTGCATAATAAATGAACTAAACTAAGCTCTGCCTTTTTGTTAACAGATACAATTATAAGCTTTATTTGTGAATCTCAATTAATTAAACAATATATCACAGAGCCTGTAGGGTTCGGTGAGATGAGCGAAGAGACATGGGAGATTTTACGTAAGTACAGTACATGGTAGTTTAAGTAGCGAACGCATGTCAACGAATAACGAGTATATATTACAAGTGTTGTTACATTCTTGTAACAACAACTATTGTCCTATGAAGTCGATTTAACTTCCAAACATATATATTTTAATAAATGTTAAATGTTTTCTGGCTAGTTATGTTAGATTTTATTAAAAATACGTATTCTACTTGTTAACATTATATTTTAAATTTGTGATAATTTGTGCAGAGAAGTGCGACAACTGGATATGCCAACAAACACTTACCAAACAACGATATATCTTGGATAAGTCGCTCCACAACATTGCCGCTTGGACCATCGACTTCCTTTGATGCTACTTATTTCATAATGAAATTACATTAGTTTGGAGTAAATATATGTTTTCTCATGTTCTGCATTCAGCACCAACATTATAGTGAGTAAATATATCATATTACTTCATTACTTAAATAATGCTAAGAGGGGTTGAGTAGCTTTGGGTCTTTAGTGCACAGAATCTCCAATAGATGGGGCGAGAGTCGCCCCATCTCTCTCGCCCGAGCAAGAGTCGAAACTTAATTTAAAATTGATATATCTCTGTTCTCGAACATGATATATTTCATTTGGTGCAATCATAATGTTCATATCTCGGTCTTTCTGGAGGCATATAAGATTTTAGGCTTTATTAGCGAATCTTTGTTAATTATACAATATATCGGCAAGTGCGTAGGCGTCTGCACTCCATGCCCGACAAGCTACTAAGCGCTACTATAAAAACATATGTATCTTCACTTGAGCTATAAATATGTATATTGTAATGTATTTAAAATGAAGCTCTTATTTCTATCTTGCTTAAGACATATAAAACATTTGTGTTTATTAACGAATTTACGTGAAATAAACATTGATCTGAGAGAGAGTTGCTCTGTTGTTCAGTCTGTACGGGGTGGGAGCTCCTTAATTTTTAAAATACATGTATCTTCATTAGAACTTTAAGTATGTCTATGGTAAAGTGTTTAAAGTGAAGCTTATATGTCTGTCTTTCTTGAGACATATAAAACATATATGTTTATTAACGAATTCACGTGAAATAAACATTGTTCTGAGAGAGAGAGGCTCGGTGGATCGATCTGTCCGGGGTCGGAGCTCGGCTATTATAAAAGTACACGTATCTTCGCTTTAAATTTAAATATGCCCATGGTAAGGTATTTAGAATAAAGCTTATATTTCTATCTTTCTTGTGACATATAAAATTCTTACGTTTATTAAGGAATCTGCGTGAAATAGGCATGGTTCTGAGATGAATGCTGCGGTTTTCGAGCTCGACGCGCGGCAATGGACGCCATGTACATCCAGTGGGTGTTATTGGATCCCATACCCATTCTATGGGTGGTTGGGGCCCCATACCCATTCTATGGGTGGTTGGAGCCCCATACCCATCCTGTGGGTTGTAGTGGACGCCATACTCATCCTGTGGGTGGTATTGGACCCCATACCCTTCCTGTGGGTGGATGTGATCCCCATTCTCATCCTCTGGGTGGATGTGACCCTCATACCCATCCTGTGGGTGGTATTGCACCCCTTACCCACCTAACAGGTGGTAGTGGACAATATACCGATCCTGTAGTTGGTATAGTAGACACAATACCATCCTGTTTACAGTAGTTTACCCCATAGACATTCCAATGTACCATCGTTTTCTGTTAGCGTTCCTACAAAACATCCTTTAAAGATTTGTAAAGCACAAACTATGGTATATAATATTGATTGGTGAAGGACTGTTATTCTATGTAATAATTTTTAGTGCTTATTATAATTTACTAAGAACAACTAATATTTCTCAAAACAAAACTACGAGCCTTCAATAGAAAGTAGCTGATCTATAATATTCTAAGAGCATGGACAATAGTAGGTAAATTTCACAACCCATGTGGGACCTGAAAAGTACAATTTTCCTTATAATTGAACCAATCACGACTATTCTGCTATCTAGGTTGACGGACGGGTACTGTGAGACGTAAATTGGTACGTGAGGAAGAGTTTGGGCCTTGGAAAAAAAAGTAACTGGGAATATGTCACATATTTACTAATTCATATTCAACATATTGACTTTAAGCATTAAGTCATATATGTGCTGTCTTGTGTGAGAACGGGTTGCTATAAAGCCAACAAACTTTGTAAATCTCTTTATGTATGTACCTTACCTAAATAAAGATTATTATTATTATTATTATTATTATTCTGAACACGGCTCAGTTCCACACCATTTAGAGTAAGTGTTATATTTCTTCGTATCCTATACTCGTATTTGGTTTTATCTGCATTTATAACTAAGCCTAACTTGTGACAGGTTGTACCAAGTATGTTAAGAGCAGTTTGAATTTTGTTCCCAGAAGTGCCTTGTATAAGAATGTCATCAGCATATATGATCGTCGTGACCCCTGGAGGATACATCTCTGATGCTAATCTGTTCATTAATACATTGAATAAGGTGGGACTTACTACTCCCCCTTGTGGGGTACCTAACTGAAACCTCCGTTCCTCAGACATGTATCCCTGGTAATACACCTGACCTTTTCTGCCTTGTAGATAATCCCTTATCCAGTGTAGCAATCTCCCTGTTATTCCCAGATTGGCTAATTCGTATAAGATTACTTCCCCATTGGCTTTATCAAATGCTCCTTGTAGATCAACAAAAACTCTACAATTGTCATCCACATTAGACAAACACTTTAAGAGACAATCCGCAGTACTTTTGCCTTTGATAAAACCAAAGAGATTACTGGACATGCTATCACCTACAAGGTAGAGTAGCCTATTTAACAAAATCCTTTCCATCATTTTACAAAAGCATACATTATGTTTGTTTTATGTTTTCTTTGTTTACATTATTGTTTATTTTATGTTTTCTTTATTTACATTATGTTTGTTAACATTATGTTTGTAAATCAACTATGTATGTACTTTCCTGAATAAAACTGACTTTACTGTATACTTATATACTATGTGGTTCTTTTTTATCCCTCTCGATTGTGAGAAAAAAATGACTAATACGTTTGGCCAATGACTTTGACTTCGATTTGACTTTGACTTCGTTCATGTCATCGTATTTTCCGTTATATATAAAGGTTATGACAATGCAATTATATTATTGTGTGCAAATAAGTTTGAAATTTCATGTACCCTAAAAATAGTAAAATAAAGAATAAGAATAATTAAATAATTGTTGTAGTAAATTGTCACACGTTCATCATACGCAAACGAACACACAGTTTGGAGCATCAGTAGAACAAGATCCCCGCCATTTTAAAACACGGCTTCGAATGTAAGTAATGTTTTTCTCGTACTAACACTGTGTTATACAATAGATTAGGTCTTGAATTCACAAATTTAGTTGTTACATCTGACAGAGTATGTTAGACGGTGTAATGCTGGTCCATGTTGACGTATTTGTGGGCTTGGTTGGTTTAAATGTGATGGCACCCCAATATGGGCACACAATATGGGCACCCCACATCTGCTGCATATTCTAGCTTTGGACTAACAAAAGTGGTGAACAATTTCTTTAGTATTTCGCCATCCATGTATTTAAAAGCAATTCTGAAGTTGGAATGCATGGCATAGGCTCCTCACACAATGTTCTTTATGTGGTCCTCAGGTGATAGTTTTCTATTTAGAACCACCCCTAGATCTCTTTCTTTATCAGAATTCCTTAAAGATTTCTCACATGGTGGTGGTTGTTATATGTAATGGTGGAGGTTGTAATGTGTGGTGGTGGTAGTGTGTGGTGGTAGTTGTGGTGGTGGTGGTAGTGTGTGGTGGTGGTGGTAGTGTGTGGTGGAGGTGGTAGTGTGTGGTGGTAGTTGTAGTGTGTGGTGGTGGTTGTAGTGTGTGGTGGAGGTTGTAGAGTGAGATAATAACAGTAGTGTGTGGTGGTGGGCTTCTTATATGTGCTATCAATCTGCTGTGTGGTGCCTATTATTTTTGTTTAAATTACTAGTTGATGCCAGCACGGCAGTTCAGGCCGGCACGGCAGTTGCCTTTATATCAGGCAGTTTATATATTAGAATAATAATTAGGTTTATTTTAAATATACAGACCTACTCCTCCATTTGACCTAGTTTCTCTATCACATCTATATAAATTGTAGTTGGGAATCCAGATTTTACTATCCATGTAATCTTTTTTATTTCTTTTTATATATGTAATTGATTTTTTCTAACAGTTAAACAGAAAATAGTTTAATGGTATTTATTTATTACATTAGAAAGTTATAAAATCTAATGTTGAGATTGAAAGACATACATTATACTCTATTGCCTTAAAGTTTATGCATTATTGTAACAGGTACAAATGCTGTCCTAGTTGGGAGGTGCATATTGTAATGACACAGTGAGATATATTTACATATCAAGTATTGCTGATATGTTGAAGCATGTACTGAACAAGATTGGTGAAAACAGATACAAGGTTAAGATTGCTGTAGCCTAGTCTAATTCAATAATTTTTAGTAAGCTTTGAGAACATTTATGGTTGAAGTTGCCAGTGGCAGTGGACCACTTTGTGCTTTAGGCCTGGTGGAGCTTGGTCCACCAGGCTGTTGTTTGGAGTGGCCCACAGACCCACATACAGTCTGCATATAATACACAGTCTGTTGATCAATTGAACTACAGTAGTTAGTTTTTATCATCCGAATGCACCAATATGTCTTCATTCTTCCCAGATGAAGGAACTAGGTAATGTTCATCATCTGAAGCTTTTCCACACTTGATATTGATTCCACACTTAAATACCATTGCAAGTATTTCACAGCACACCAGGCTAAAAACAAACTCCAAAATAGCACCTGTCTATCAGTTTACAATCAAAATATCCTCAAAAAAGCAAGAGTAACGCCAGTCCATAAAGGAGGCAATCCGGCGGACATAAACAATTATAGACCAATATCAAATCTACCGGCAGTTGATGCCGGCTACCGGCAGTTGATGCCGGCTACCGGCAGTTGATGCCGGCTACCGGCAGTTGATGCCGGCTACCGGCAGTTGATGCCGGCACGGCAGTTGATGCCGGCACGGTAGTTGATGCCGGCACGGCAGTTGAGGCCGGCACGGCAGTTGCCTTTATTTCAGGCAGTTTATATATTAGAATAATAATTAGGTTTATTTTTCTTCCTTAATTCCAAGAACCTCTACCACCACATTGAGTTTAGTAGCTCTGTGCACGTCAGGTGCTGTTTAATATACAGACCTACTCCTCCATTTGACCTAGTTTCTCTATCACATCTATATAAATTGTAGTTGGGAATCCAGATTTTACTATCCATGTAATCTTTTTTATTTCTTTTTATATATGTAATTGATTTTTTCTAACAGTTAAACAGAAAATAGTTTAATGATATTTATTTATTACATTAGAAAGTTATAAAATCTAATGTTGAGATTGAAAGACATACATTATACTCTATTGCCTTAAAGTTTATGCATTATTGTAACAGGTACAAATGCTGTCCTAGTTGGGAGGTGCATATTGTAATGACACAGTGAGATATATTTACATATCAAGTATTGCTGATATGTTGAAGCATGTACTGAACAAGATTGGTGGGAACAGATACAAGGTTAAGATTGCTGTAGCCTAGTCTAATTCAATCATTTTTAGTAAGCTTTGAGAACATTTATGGTTGAAGTTGCCGGTGCCAGTGGACCACTTTGTGCTTTAGGCCTGGTGGAGCTTGGTCCACCAGGCTGTTGTTTGGAGTGGCCCGCCGACCCACATACAGTCTGCATATAATACACAGTCTGTTGATCAATTGAACTACAGTAGTTAGTTTTTATCATCCGAATGCTCCAATATGTCTTTATTCTTCCCAGGTGGAGGAACTAGGTAATGTTCATCATCTGAATGCACCATCTGAAGCTTTTCCACACTTGATATTGATTCCACACTTAAATACCATTGCAAGTATTTCACAGCACACCAGGCTAAAAACAAACTCCAAAATAGCACCTGTCTATCAGTTTACAATCAAAATATCCTCAAAAAAGCAAGAGTAACGCCAGTCCATAAATCAATCAATCAATCAATCCAGCGGACATAAACAATTATAGACCAATATTAAATCTACCCATTCTATCAAAAATATTTGAAAAAATTATTGTAATTATTGACTGTAATTACCATATTATGTATCCTCACATTCCCAATGTACCTTCTTGTATATGCATAAATAAATAAATAAATAAATAAATAAATAAATAAATAAATAAATAAATAAATAAATTAAATATATATAACGCACTTCTCGGCCTACTATGCCGGACTGGACTTGTGATCCTGTGGTCCTAGATTCGATCCCAGGCACTGGCGAGAAACAATGGGCAGAGTTTCTTTCACCCTATGTCCCTGTTACCTAGTTATTACGGGATGCTTCCTGGGGGTGGAGGCCTGGTCGAGGACCAGGCCGCAGGCACACTAAAAAAAAAAAAAAATTATGAATTATTATTCAATAACTGTTAGAGTGCCACAGGGCAGCATCTTGGGACCTCTCCTATTTCTTATATACATCAATGATCTGCCTATTGTCTCTAACATTTGTTTCAAACTGCAGGTAGTGCAGGCAACTACTACAACACTACTGAACCGGTACAAACTGCAGGTACTGCAGGCAACTACTACAACACTACTGAACCGGATCATTCACGTAGTAACAAAGGAAAAAATCTACAGAAAGGTAATGTGAAAAAATAACATGCAGCATTTTTTTTTTTTTATGGTACTATACTTTGCTCAGTTGTTAATTTTATATGAAGTTCTCACAAATTCATTAATAATAGGTGTTTTTACATTGAACTTTATTACCATCCTTATCTCTAATTTTAAAAAATGTGATATGAACCGCCAAATTCTATTATTTGTGGCTACGCCTATGGTGTCCCATCCCTGCACTGTCATATAATGCTTTGAAACTACTGATGGTTTTGGCCTCCATCACCCTCTCACCTAACTTGTTCCAACCGTGTCTACCACGCTGCTTGCGAAAGTTAATTTTCTAATATTTCTGTGGCATCTTTGTTTGGTTACCTTTTACAATATCTTCTTTTTATTCTACCATCTAGTTTTGGCATTTTATGCCTCTAACCTGGGAGCCACTTATTGGCATGTCTATACCTTTTCCAGTTTGTTGATGTGATTCTTTAGATATGGGCACCATACAACCGCTGCATATTCCAGCTGTGGTCTAACAAAAGTTTTAAACAATTTCTTTAGTATTTGACCTATGTATTTAAAAACAATTAATAAATGTAAGCAAGTGTAGCATTTGTCTCCAGGTGTTCTTCACATTTAGCTTTAATTATTTTTTCCAATATTTTCACTTACACTTGTAATACAGGGTTCGAGGTTCCCTATAGTGTCCTTTATTGAAATAGAGTTTAACAACCATTTCAATGTCCCTATTTTCTTTTAGATTATATCTTAACATATAATTAATGTCCAACAGGACATGATTACTCTTTCCAAAGGGAGGATGGTATTGAATATCAAATATCTCTTCTCCTTTTTTTGTGAATATTTGATCTAGTACTGATGGAATAATTTATATAATAATCACTAGAAATTATATAGATAAGAATTTGAATTTATGCATGTCTTTGTTTTGGCATGCCTCTATTTCCACATGTTACATTTCTGCATGTCTCCAATTCTGGAAGTGTTCACTTTTGCATGTGCCTGACAAGGATGTTATATGCACCAGCTTTAATGATTACTCACTCTTGTAACAACCCCCACACCAGCTTTTCTCAGCAGACAGTTTTCCACACATTGTATATAATGCATGACTTATTTTTAGAATTTTAATACATATTGCATCTGTCAATACATTATTAACAATAATATGAATGGATTATGAATGATTCATGTTAGGATTGTAAAGTTGCCACAACATCTCAAATTAGTGTTAGATACGTAGGTTTTGGTTATAAGTTTTGGAAACCTATTTAAGTCCACACACAATATCGTATCTGATACGAAAAAACAAACGTTTCCAATCCTTTCAAATACTTTCCAGATATGTTGTGGCAACCATAAATTGTTTGCTGGGCTTTACCAGGCTACTACACAACACTACTACACCAAAACCACTATGCCAGGCTACTACACCACACAATTATACCAGGCTATAACAAAACGCCACTACACCACACCTCTATACCAGGCTACTACACAACACCACTATACCAGGCTACTGCACCAAAACACTACACCACACCACTATACCAAGCTACTACACCATGCCATTATACCACATCACTATACCAGGCTTCTACATCACACCACTATACAGGGCTACTACACCATGCCATTATACCACATCACTATACCAGGCTTCTACATCACACCACTATACAGGGCTACTACACCATGCAATTACACAATGCCAAAATACCAGGCTACTACACCACACCACTATACCAGGCTACTACACCATGCCACTACTCCACATCACTACACCACACCACTACACCACACCACTAGACAACACCACTATACCAGGCTAATACACCACACCACTATACCAGGCTACTACACCACACCACTACACCACGCTACATAACCAGGCTACTACACCACACCACTATACGAGGCTACTACACCACGCCACTACACCAGGCTACTACATCATGCCACTTTACCGGGCTACTACACAACACCACTAAACCAGGCTAGTACACCATGCCACTATACCAGGCAACTACACCACACCATTATACCAGGCTATTACACCATGCCACTACACCACATCACTATACCAGGGTACTACACAATGCCACTACACCAGACTACTACACCACACCACTATACCAGGCTAATACACAATGCCACTATTGTTGTAATCCACAAGTTATTAGGAATTATTATCTAGAGGATCATTACTACAACACTTAACGAATGATGATTGGAAGTACATGCAAGTAGACAGACTATGGATCACATATCTAAGAAAGGTCAATGGATTAAGACCGAAGCTGTTTAGCCAAATTAATAATTCCTGGAAAGAGGAATTATTCTTCGTCAGGCTTTTAGGATCAAGGTTACCGCTCTAGGGATAAGGTTAATCGGATTATACCTTCCTTGAGAGGCGGGGTGAAATGTTTGAGGCCATGGCTGACTGGAGTCAGTCTGATTGTGGGAGTGGAACTGGCAAGTCCTCCGAGGTCTCCGTTTGTGGCAGCAGCGAAGTGTAGCAGACAGCTATGCGAGAACCTGATGTGATCTTAGTGACCAAGTTAAGTCTGCAGTATGTGAGTATTGAATGTAAGACTAACCGGGTGTGGAGCGTTGTAGTAATCATTCCGTATTAGGGACTTAGGCGGAAGTTACGAGTGTGGGTGGTGATCGCGGAGGTCAAGTGGTCTATGGGTATTGGAAATGTATTTACCTAATAGAGTATGTTAATATGTTATTATTTGTCAGTCTATTCTTTGTAATTAAATGACAAAACCCGACGGCTTTTAAAGACCTTCGATATGTCCTCTCATAGTGTTTCTAGTTTGGTTGGTGAGGGAATGTTAGGGAATTGGTAGACGACATATTTGGTGGCAGCGCAAACAGGTTTTGGAACACTTTGCGAGATGAAGGAAGTGTGTTACTGGTTTAGTTGGTGAGGGAATGTTCGGGAAATGGTAGACGTCGGGTTGTGGTGAGAATGGGGGTTACTAGACGGAGGAAAGAAGGGTCAGGTGAGACCAGGTCAGAGGAGTTAGTTAATTAAAGGGACTAGGCCATTGTGGGGCACATGTGGGGTTTATTTCTTTCTTTCCAGATTCCCACAACGAGAGACGGCTAAGAGGCAAGTCTGGACCACTGAAGCATCGGGATCCAAAACAAGTGCAGTGTTCGTAGTGCGGATTATTCAGTGTTCGTAGTGCGGATTATACAGTGTTCGTAGTGCGGATAATACAGCGTGGCGAGGTAAACTAGTGCGGGTGAATGTGGGCCAGCATGGGCCAGGTGCGGGCCAAATGGTGTGCGGGCCAAGCGATGGGTGGGCTAAGCGAGGCGCACCTTGGAGCTTGTTTTATAGCGTTGGTAAGGCGGAAATAGTGAGAAACCGTTGCTAAGGTGAAATTAAGCGTGAAAACTACGTAATTTGAAGTTAATTAAATTTCATGTAAAGTGTAAATCGAATATTTTAAAGATAATAAAATATTGAGCGATTTTTGGTGTTGTCAGACGATGATACAAAAAATAAGCGCAGTGAATTATGGACGCCTGGGCAAAGCGAGCGACGCATAATTTGACGTCAGGGGTTCGACGTCTAGCGTACCCTGGAGAGGTCCATGGAGATTTTTTGTGGGTGCAGGTAGCATTATGGAGAATGTTACCGTGGGACACGGGGAGCGTGTCCCGTTGGTGGGGGTGTGTGGCGCCGGGAGTAGTGCATGGTTGTGCATTGGCGTTTGTACGCCGAGTGTAGTGCATGGTTGTGTATTGGCATTAGTACGCCGGGTTTTGTAGTGTAATGCACGTGTAGTGGCTTATTAAACACCAGCGTAATGCATAGTATTTACTGTAGTGAAATGTGCATGTTTTGACTGTTGATATTATGGATGTAGTATAGTGCATGACATTGTTGGCATTGTAGCGCCAAGGTGTAGCATGTGTAGCATAACTGGTTGTTGTAACACCGGGTGTATTGTAGAGTGTGGGGTAGTGTGTAGAGAGTGGTGTTGAGTGGTGCATGGGCATGGTAGTTTTGTAGAGTGTGGGGTAGTGTGTAGAGTGCGGTGTTGAGTGGTGCATGGGCATGGTAGTTTTGTAGAGTGTGGGGTAGTGTGTAGAGTGTGGTGTAGAGTAGCATGTGTAGTGGGTGGTGTAGTGTAGTGGCGTTTGAACGCCTGGTATGGAGTGTGGTGTTGTGAAGTACATAGCGGCACAGGAGGCCAGGTGGTGGTGGGTACGGTGAGTATCGGTGTAATGAGGTCAGGTGCGTCAGGACGCAGAGCCTGGCTGTTGAGAGACGTGGTGTTATAATGAGGTCATCAGTGGTTGGGTTGACCAGAGGTGATGGTGTATCGGAGTGGGTAAGTGTTATGGATAAGATTATAATGTAGAATTTCAAAATTTCAGGTGTTGGTGGTTGCAGTGGGCGAGCCAAGTAGATATACTAATTTCTCATTAATTAAGTTGTTACAGGAATCTCGCTAGAAGCGAGCCAGTGGCAGTATGATGCTTTAGTGACATTAGTTGTGAAATTATTTTAATGAGGTATTTATTGTGATAATGTATGTGTATGTATATACTGTATATTATCTCATCGGCACCATTACTGAGTGTTAGGCTTGAGAAGGTCCCCCGGGATCATGTCACAGAGCTTCAGGTAGAGTAGAAGGGAAGCTTTGAGGCTACACTCAGTTATTCTAGAAAAAAAAGGGGGAGGAAGTGAAGCCAACGTGACGTTATAGGCGAAATTCGCCCCCTGACATCAAAGCAGGGATAAGGGCCAGCTGCAATGGTTTTGCAGCTGCGCTCAGGCTATATACGGGGAGAGAGTAAGGAGCCGAGGGGGTTATGTAATAATGGGATCGAGCCAGGGGGCTCCGAGGGAATATTTTGCAGGTACAGCGGTCGGGAAGGTGTGAATACAGGTGGACACACTCTGGGCGGATGGGCCTAGACCAGAGAGCTGTGAGGGATCTACAGCGTTCTGGGATTGGTGCCCTGGAACGAGACGTCAGCACAGACCCGAGGGAACATGACCCTGGGGTAGGAATCTCCGTTGCTCTGGAGGCCAGGATCACGTTAGCTCAGAGCAACGATGGGACATTGACAACATTCACCAGGCTGGACAGCCTGGGTTTTGTCTGGGTCATGGAGGATCTATGACCTAGCAACCATGGGACACGAAGACAAGAGAAGTGATGCTGCCAATTGTGGAGGAGGCCAGTGAAACATTGTGTGATCATTGTAAGCCCTTATGTCAACAGTACAGGGCAAGATGTTAAATTATAATTAACTTGTTACTAAGGATGAAGAACCTTAGATATATATGTGTTGTGTATATATTAATGACTAGTGTCATTTCTGTTTAAGTGCCAGCATTCTGGTCAATGTAATTTTATGGTTATGTTTGTATGTAATTATATGTCAGCAGTTTAGGTATATGTGCATTGTTGGAGATGGGAAAAATTATTACAGACTATTTTACCTGTGCTATGATGTGAATATAATGTATATGTTGGAGAAGTGTTGTGAGTCATGTCGGGGAAAATATTAATTTATTTCATCGTGTGTATGATGAACTTATTGGATGATTTTTTAGTTGTACACATATGGTGGGTGCATCCTCCAGGTCCTTGCACTAATGGAACCATTGCAATGAAGCATATGGGGACATATGCGTGTTTAAGGAGGGGAGTGGTGTTGTAATCCACAAGTTAGTAGGAATTATTAGCTAGAGGATCATTACTACAACACTTAACGAATGATGATTGGAAGTACATGTAAGTAGACAGACTATGGATCACATATCTAAGAAAGGTCAATGGATTAAGACCGAAGCTGTTTAGCCAAATTAATAATTCCTGGAAAGAGGAATTATTCTTCGTCAGGCTTCTAGGATCAAGGTTACCGCTCTAGGGATAAGGTTAATCGGATTATACCTTCCTTGAGAGGCGGGGTGAAATGTTTGAGGCCATGGCTGACTGGAGTCAGTCTGATTGTGGGAGTGGAACTGGCAAGTCCTCCGAGGTCTCCGTTTGTGGCAGCAGCGAAGTGTAGCAGACAGCTATGCGAGAACCTGATGTGATCTTAGTGACCAAGTTAAGTCTGCAGTATGTGAGTATTGAATGTAAGACTAACCGGGTGTGGAGCGTTGTAGTAATCATTCCGTATTAGGGACTTAGGCGGAAGTTACGAGTGTGGGTGGTGATCGTGGAGGTCAAGTGGTCTATGGGTATTGGAAGTGTATTTACCTAATAGAGTATGTTAATATGATATTATTTGTCAGTGTATTCTTTGTTATTAAATGACAAAACCCGACGGCCTTTAAATACCTTCCATATGTTCACTCATTGTGTTCCAGTACAAACCTAGTGGTACGCCTCAAGGGTCTGGTGTGTGTAAGAGTACACGTTGGTAGTAACGGTTGCTGAGGCAAGGTGTTATGTGTTGTGTAATCGCTGTGTTCGGAATGAACCGGGGCTCAGCGTCACGACACTATACTTAGCTACTACACCATGCAACTATACCAGGCTACTACACCACAGCACTATATCAGGCTACTACACCACGCCACAATACCAGGCTACTACACCACACCCTTATACCAGGCTACTACACCACACCACTACACCACGGCACTATACCAGGCTACAACACCACACCACTATACCAAGCTACTACACCACATCACAATAAAAGGCTACTACACCACATCATTACACCATGCCAATACACCATGCCACAATACCAGGCTACTACACCACACCACTACACCAGGCTACTACATCATTCTACTATACCAGGCTACTACACCAAACCTCTACTACTCTACAAGCTACTATACCAGGCAACTACACCACACCACTATACCAGGCTACTTCGCAATGCCACTACACCAGGCTACTACATGCCACTTTACCAGGCTACTACACCGCACCACAATACGAGGCTACTACACCACACCACTTTACCAGGCTACTACACCACACCACTATACCAGGCTACTACACAACACCACTACACCAGGCTACTACATGCCACTATACTAGGCTACAACACAACATGACCACACCACACCACTACACCATGCCACTACACCACTCCACTGCACCACACCACTATACCAGGCTACTACACCACACAACTATACCAGGCTACTACACCACACCACTATACCAGGCTTCTACACCACACCACTATACCATGCTACTACACAATGCAACTACACCAGGCAACTACATGCCACTTTACCAGGCTACTACACCACACCATTATACCAGGCTACTACACAACGCCACTACACCATGCTACTACACGCCACTATACCAGTCTACTGCACCACACCAGTATACCAGGCTACTACACAATGCAACTACACCTGGCTACTACACCATGCAACTATACTAGGCTACTACACCACACCACTATATCAGGCTACTACACCACCCCAATATACTAGTCTACTACACCACACCACTTTACCAGGCTACTATATCACACCACTATACAACGCCACTTTACCAGGCCACTACACCACACCACTATACCAGGCTTCTACACCACATAACTATACCAGGCTACTACACCACAACACTATACCAGGCTACTAGACCACACCACTATACCAGGCTACTACACCACACCACTTTACCAGGCTACTGCACAGCGCCAATACTCCAGGCTACGACTCGCCACTAAACCAGGCTACTACACCACACCACTCTACCAGGCTACTACACAATGCCACTACACCCACATACTACACCATGCAACTATACCAGGTTACTACTCCACATAACTATACCAGGCTACTACACCACACCACTATACCAGGCTACTACACCACACCACTATACCAGCCTACTACACCACACCACTATATCAGGCTACTACACCACGCCACTATACCAGGCTACTACACTACACTATTATACCAGGCTACTAAACCTCACCACTACACCAGTCTATTACACCACGCCCCTATACCAGGCTACTACACCATGCCACTATACCAGGCTATTACACCACACCACTACACCACACCACTAAACCAGGCTACTACACCACATGACCACACCACTACACCATGCCACTACACCACACCACTGCATCACACAACTATACCAGGCTACTACACCACACCACTATACCAGACTACTACACCACACAACTATTCCTGGCTACTACACCACACCACTATACCAGGCTACTACACCACACCAGTATACCACGCTACTACACCACACCACTACACCATGCTACTATACAAGGCTACTACACCACACCACTATACCAGGCTGCTACACCACACCACTATTCCAGGCAACTACACCACACCACTATTGCAAGCTACTACACCATGCCACTATACCAGACTACTTCATCACACCACTACACCCACACCACTATACCAGGCTACTACACCACACCACTATACCACACCACTACAGCACACCACTACACCACACTACTATAACAGGCATCTACACCACTCCACTATACCAGGCTACTACACCACACCACTATACCAGGCTACTGCACAACCCCACTGCATCAGGCTACTACATGCCACTTTACCAGGCTACTGCACTACACCACTATACCAGGCTACTACACAACGCCACTACACCATGCTACTACACGCCACTATACCAGGCCACTACACCACACCAGTATACCAGGCTACTACACAATGCCACTACAACTGGCTACTACACCATACAACTATACCAGGCTACTACACAACACCTCTATATCAGGCTTCTTTACCACGCCAATATACCAGTCAACTTCACCACACCACTATACCAGGCTACTACGCCACACCACTATACCAGGTTACTACACCACACTACATAACTATACCAGGCTACTACTCCACACTACATAACTATACCAGGCTACTACACCACACCACTATACCACACTAATACACCACACCACTATACCAGGCTACTACACAATGCTACTACACGCCACGATACTAGGATTCTACACCACACTACTATAACAGGCTACTACTCAACGCCACTACTCCAGGCTACTACACGCCACTATACTCGGCTACTACACAAAACCACTCTACCAGGCTACTACACAATGTCACTACACCTGGCTACTACACCATGCCACTATACCAAGCCACTACACCACTATACTAGGCTACTACACAACACCACTATACCAGGCTATTATACCATGCCACTATACCAGGCAACTACACCTTTCCACTATTCTAGGCTGCTACACCACAGCACTACTCCACACCACTAAACCAGGCTACTAAACCACACCACTACACCTGTCTATTACACCACGCCCCTATACCAGGCTACTACACCATGCCTCTATACCAGGCTACTACACCATACCACTACACTACACCACTAAACCAGGCTACTACACCACACTACTTAATAACACTTCATCACACCACTACACAAATCCACTATACCAGGTTACTACACTACACCACTACACCACACCAATATGCCTGGCTACTACACCATGCCACTATAACAGGCTACTACACCACACCACTATAGCTGGATACTACACCACGCCACTACACCAGGATTTTACACCATGACAATATACCAGGCTACTACACCACACCACTGAACCAGGGTACGATACCATGTCACTTTACCATGGTACTACACCACTCCACTGTACCAGGCTAATACATTACAACACTACACCACACTACTATACCAGGCTACTACACCACGCCACTATAACAGGCTACAATACCACACCACTGTTCCAGGATAGTACACCACGGCACTACACCAGGCACCTACAATATACCAGGCTACTATGCCACACCACTGAACTAGGCTGCTACACCACACCACTATACCAGGCAACTACACCACACCAATATTGCAAGCTACTACACCACGTCACTATACCAGACTACTTCACTACACCACTACACCCACACTACTATACCACGCTATTACACCATACCACTATACCACACCACTTCACCACACCACTATTCCAGGCTACTACACCACTCCACTTTACCAAGCAACTACACCACACCACAAAATAAGGCTACTACACCATGCCACTACACCACACCACTATACCAGGTTACTACACCACACCAATAAATAACACCCCTACACCAAACCACTGAACCACACCACTATATAAGGCTAGTGCACCACACCACTATATAAGGCTAGTGCACCACACCACTACACCAGGCCACTACACCGGGTTACTACACCACACCACTATACCAGGTTACTACACAATGCCACTATAAATGGCTACTACACCACGCCACTATACCAGGCTATACCACCACACCACTATACCACGCAACTACACCATGCCACTATACCAGGCTACTACACCACACCACTATCCCAGGCTACTACACCACACCACTATACCAGGCTACTACATGCCACTATGCCAGGCTACTACACCACACCACTATACCAGACTACTACATACCACTATACCAGGGTACTACACCACACCACTATACCAGACTACTACACAACGCAACTACACAATGCTACTACACGCCACTATACCAGGCTACTACACCACACCAGTATACCAGGCTACTACACTACACTAAATAACACCCCTACACCACACCACTGTACCACACCACTATATAAGGCTAGTACACCACACCACTACACCAAGCCACTACATTGGGTTACTATGCCACACCACTATACCAGGTTACTACACAATGCCACTACACCAGGCTACTACACCACGCCACTATACCAGGCTACAACACCACATCACTATACCAGGTCAATACATCGTGCCACTATTCCAGTCTACTACATTACACCACTACACCAGGCTACAACACAACACCACTATTCCAGGCTACTACACTACATAACTATACCAGGCTACTACACCACACCACTATACCAGGCTGCTACACCACACCACACCTTTATACCAGGCTACAACACCAAACCACACCACTATACAAGCTACTACACCACACCACATTACCACGCAACTACACCATGCCACTATACCAGACTACTACACCACACCACTATCCCAGGCTACTACACCACACCACTATACCAGGCTACTACATGCGACTATACCAGGCTGCTACACCACACCACTATACCAGACTACTACATCCCACTATACCAGGCTACTACACCACACCACTATACCAGACTACTACACAATGCCACTACACAATGCTACTACACGCCACTATACCAGGCTACTATACCACACCAGTATACCTGGCTACTACACAATGCCACTACACCTGGCTACTACACCATTCAACTATACCAGGCTACTACACCACACCACTATATCAGGCTACAACACCACGCCACTATACCAGGCTACTACACCACTCCACTATAACAGGCTACTACACCACCCCACTATACCACACCACTATACCATGCTTCTACATGCCACTATACCAGACTACTACATTCCACTATACCAGGCTACTACACCACACCACTATACCAGACTACTACACAATGCCACTACACAATGCTACTACACGCCACTATACCAGGCTACTACGCCACACCACTATACCAGACTACTACATTCCACTATACCAGGCTACTACACCACACTACTATACCAGGCTACTACACAACGCCACTACTCCAGGCTACTACACGCCACTATACTCGGCTACTACACAAAACCACTCTACCAGGCTACTACACAATGTCACTACACCTGGCTATTACACCATGCAACTATACCAGGCTACTACACCACACCACTATATCAGGCAACTGCACCATGCCACTATACCAGGCTACTACACCACACCACTATTACAGGCTACTACACAACACCACTATACCAGGCTATTACACCATGCAACTATACCAGGCAACTACACAATGCCACTATACTAGGCTACTACACCACAGCACTACTCCACACCACTGAACCAGGCTACTAAACCACACCACTACACCTGTCTATTACACCACGCCCCTATACCAGGCTACTACACCATGCCTCTATACCAAGCTACTACACCTCACCACTACACCACACCATTAAACCAGGCTACTACACCACACTACTAAATAACACTTCATCACACCACTACACAAATCCACTATACCAGGCTACTATACTACTACACCACTACACCACACCACTATACCAGGCTACTACACCATGCCACTATAACAGGCTACTACACCACACCACTATAGCAGGATACTACACCACGCCACTACACCAGGCTTTTACACCATGACAATATACCAGGCTACTACACCACACCACTGAACCAGGCTACTATACCATGCCACTATACCATGGTAATACACCACTACACCACTCCACTATACCAGGCTAATACACTACAACACTACACCACACAACTATACCAGGCTACTACACCACGCCACTATAAGAGGCTACAATACCACACCACTGTTCCAGGGTACTACACCACGCCACTACACCAGGCAACTACAATATACCAGGCTACTACGCCACACCAATGAACTAGGCTACTATACCATGCCCCTATACCATGGTACTACACCACTACACCACGCTACTATATCCGGATACTACACCACACCATTATACCAGGCTGCTACAGCACACCACTATTCCAGGCAACTACTCCACACCACTATTGCAAGCTACTACACCACGTCACTATACCAGACTACTTCACCACACCACTACACCCACACTACTATACCAGGCTACTACACCATACCACTATACCACACCACTACACCACACCAATACACCACACCACTATTCCAGGCTACTACACAACTCTACTTTACCAGGCAACTAAACCACACCACTAAATGAGGCTACTACACCATGCCACTACACCACACCACAATACCGGGTTACTACACCACACCACTAAATAACACCACTACACTACACCACTTCCAAGGGGTTGTCATAGCCAGGGGGTGGTAATGGGGGACGAGCTCCCATGACCTATAAAATGCTCCTATACGGCATGCGTCTCAAATAGCCTCTGACAACCAAGTCCAACTCCTGGCCTGCACGGGTGGCTTAGTCTAAGTCCGGCGGAACTGCTTTTACCGACAGGAGAAGGGGCGAGGGCGTGCCTCTGGCGCCTTAAAACCAGCTGCTCCGGGTAGATGGGACTCGATAGCCTGGGAAGGCAGCCCATCTAGGGGAAGGAAAACCCTTATTTTAAACCTCCGCTGCCTTGCGGCCATACCCTTGTTTTGGGAAGGCTTCAGGAGTCAACCTCGAGGAAAAATCCGGAGTTGGAGCCCCTAAGGCAGTTCGTTGTTGACGTCGACCTCGTTCTGGCAGCTCCTGCGACGTTGCTGGAACCATGCGTATTGGCATTTGCCTCTCTATTGGATAATTTCAGCAACGTGGAGAGGGGGGACCTGCTGCATGGGTAACAGCTTCTCCTCCATATCTACCTACCCAGGCTTTGCGCCCTGGAGAGGACACTCCAGCTTCGCCTCACAGCGTCGAACCAACACGGGAAGCGACAGTCTACCGGTTTTAAGTCTTCTGCTCGATTGGCGAAGAGTGTGACGCCAGGGGTTGCTTCCGACGGTGGGAGGGGTCATCGCGCCCCACTGGGCAGCTACCGCCCGCCTCAAGCTGGGCAAACCCCAGCCAATAAGGTGTTGCCTCGCCACGGTCCGTTAACCTCACTGGGTGCGTGGGGTTTAGGGTGAAAACTGACAAGCGGCCCGACAACTTTGCACCAAGCAATACCAAACCAAAGAAGAAAATATCAACTGCCCTAAAGCTGGGCACATGGAACGTCAGGACACTGACACCAGGTTTCTCTGACGACCTGCAAGAAATCAATGACGCCCGAAAAACAGCAATCATCGATAGGGAGCTGAGCAAGCTGCAGATGGATATTGTTGCTCTCCAAGAGACCAGGCTCCCAGGATCAGGATCTGTGAGAGAGAGGACCTTCTCTTTCTTCTGGCAAGGAAAACCTCCAGATGAGACCAGAGAACATGGTGTGGGATTTGCCGTCAGGAATGCACTGTTGGGACACATTATGCCACCGATGGGGGAAACCGAACGAATTCTGTCTCTGCAACTGTACTCCCAAACAGGACCAGTCAATGTAATTAGTGCATATGCACCAACCCTGACTTCTCCAGCAGAGGCAAAGGAAAAATTCTACGATGACCTCAACAGAGTCATAGCGAGAATCCCTGTAAAGGAGCCACTGTTCATCCTCGGCGACTTCAACGCCAGAGTGGGTGCCGAGCACAACATTTGGCCCACTTGCCTGGGTCAATTCGGCATAGGAAGGATGAATGAGAACGGGCAACGTCTGCTAGAACTCTGCTGCCTTCATGGTCTTTGTGTCACCAACACGTTCTTCGGCACAAAGCCTCAACACCGAGTATCTTGGAGACACCCCAGATCCAAGCACTGGCACCAGCTTGACCTGATTCTTACCAGGCGTGCAAGTCTACCCAGCGTCAAGATTACGCGTAGCTACCAGAGTGCTGTCTGTGACACCGACCACTCCCTGGTATGTAGCAGGGTCAAGATGCAACCAAAGAAGATTCATCACTCGAAAAAGGCGGGCAGACCTCGCATCGACACCACCAAGACCCGCAACCAGGACAAGGTGGAAGATTTTGCACACGTGCTCGAGGAAGCTCTTCCTGGCCCAGCTGGGGTCACTGCCTGTAAAAGATGGGAGCACTTCAGAGACGCTGTGTTCAACGCTGCCATTTCCACCTTTGGCAAGAAGACCAGCAGGTCGGCAGACTGGTTCGAGGCTCACTCGGAAGAGATGACACCTGTAATCGAAGAGAAGAGAAACGCCTTGGCAGCCTACAAAGCCTGCCCAAGTCGGCGCAACTTACAGATCCTTCGGGCCGTCCGCTGCAAAGTGCAGCAGAGCGCCAGGCGATGTGCCAACAACTATTGGCTCCAGCTCTGCTCCCAGATACAGACTGCAGCGGATACAGGCAATGTAAGGGGAATGTATGACGGCATCAAGCAGGCCCTTGGCCCAATCCAGAGGAAGACCGCTCCTCTGAAATCTGCCACTGGCGAGGTGATTCAGGACCAGACACTGCAGCTGAAGCGCTGGGTCGAGCACTACACTGAGCTATACGCCAGGGACAATGTGGTCACCGAAGATGCCCTGAGCGCCATTGAGTGTCTGCCTGTGTTAATGGAGCTCGACAGTGAACCGACCCTGGAAGAACTCAGCGATGCCCTAGACTCCCTTGCTTCTGGTAAAGCTCCTGGCAAAGATGGCATTCCTGCTGAGACCTTGAAGTGCTGCAGAGGTAGCCTGCTCATGGAGCTGCACGAAATTCTCTGCCTCTGCTGGGAAGAAGGAGAGGTGCCACAGGACATGAGGGATGCCAACATCGTCACACTGTATAAGAATAAAGGTGACAGGGGCGACTGCAACAACTACCGTGGAATCTCCCTCCTCAGTATTGTCGGAAAGCTGTTTGCTCGAGTCGCATTGAAGAGGCTCCAAGTACTTGCAGAGAGAGTTTATCCAGAATCACAATGTGGATTCAGAGCTGGCAGGTCCACCATCGACATGGTCTTTTCCCTCAGACAACTGCAGGAGAAATGCAGGGAACAGAAGCAGCCACTCTTTGTAGCCTTCATAGACCTGACGAAGGCCTTCGACCTCGTCAGCAGGGATGGCCTGTTCAAGATCCTCCCCAAGATCGGATGCCCACCCAGGCTCCTCAGCATCATCAGATCTTTCCATGAGAACATGAGGGGCACCGTGGTCTTTGATGGCCTAACATCAGGCGCCTTTGACATCCGAAGTGGAGTAAAGCAGGGCTGCGTACTGGCTCCAACCCTATTCGGGATTTTCTTCGCAGTTATGCTGCGGCACGCCTTCGGATCTGTCACGGAAGGCATTTACCTCCGGACCAGGTCGGATGGGAAGCTCTTTAACCTCGCCAGGCTGAGAGCCAAGACAAAGGTTCGGCTGAGGTGTCTGCGCGACTTCCTCTTTGCCGACGACGCAGCAGTCACTGCCCACTCAGCTGAAGACCTCCAACGGCTCATAACCCGCTTCAGCGAGGCCTCTCAGGCTTTCGGACTCACCATCAGTCTGAAGAAAACACAAGTCATGGGACAAGGAGTGGACTCCCCACCTGACATCGGCATCTCTGATTCCAAACTGGAAGTTGTTCACGACTTCGTGTACCTGGGCTCCACAATCTCTGACTCCCTCTCTCTTGATACGGAGCTAAACAAACGCATCGGTAAGGCATCTACTACCATGTCCAAACTGACAAAGAGAGTGTGGGCCAATAATAGGCTAACTGAGTATACTAAGATTCAGGTTTACAGATCCTGTGTCCTGAGCACTCTCCTTTATGGCAGTGAGTCTTGGACACTCCGCGCCCGTCAGGAAAGACGGCTGAATGCCTACCACATGCGCTGCCTTAGACACATCTTGGACATCACCTGGCAGGACAAGGTGACAAACAACAACGTCTTGGGGAGAGCAAGAATCACCAGCATGTACACAATGCTGAAACAGAGACGAATGCGCTGGCTCGGGCACGTTGTGCGAATGGGCGACGGCAGGATCCCCAAGGATCTCCTGTATGGAGAGCTGAGGCAGGGAAAGCGTCCAGTAGGCAAGCCCCAGCTACGGTACAAAGACGTATGCAAAAGGGACCTGAAAGCCATGGACGTCGATCTCGCTATATGGGAGACACTGGCTGCAGACCGTTCAGCCTGGAGGCAGTCTGTTCAACGAGGTCTCTCCAAGTTCGAGGAGTCACTTGCCAAGGAATCGGAGGCAAAGAGACATAGAAGGAAAGCCGGTAACCAGGAAGACAGACCAGAATCGGACTTCGTTTGTGCTCGGTGTGGGATGGACTGCCACTCTCGGATTGGCCTCATCAGTCACACCAGACGCTGCACCAGGATTGACAACTAGGGCGCAACTCCATAGTCTCCCGAGACTGAAGGATGCCTACTACCACACCACTGAACCACATCACTATATAAGGCTAGTGCACCACACCACTATATAAGGCTAGTGCACCACACCACTACACCAGGCCACTACACCGGGTTACTACACCACACCACTATACCAGGTTACTACACAATGCCACTACAAATGGCTACTACACCACGCCACTATACCAGGCTATAACACCACACCACTATACCAGGTCAATACACCGTACCACTATTCCAGCCTACTACACCACACCACTACACCACGGCAATATACCAGGCTACAACACAACACCACTATTTTAGGCTACTACACCTCATCACTATACCAGGCCACTATACCACACCACTATACCAGGCTACTACACCACACCACTATCCCAGGCTACTACACCACACCACTATACCAGGCTACTACACCACACCACTATACCAGACTACTACACAATGCAACTGCACAATGCTACTACACGCCACTATACCAGGCTACTACACCACACCAGTATACCAGGCTACTACACCACACAAAATAACACCCTTACACCACACCACTGAACCACACCTCTATATAAGGCTAGTACACCTCACCACTACACCAAGCCACTACATTGGGTTACTACACCACACCACTATAACAGGTTACTACACAATGCCACTACACCAGGCTACTACACCACGCCACTATACTAGGTTAAAACACCACACCACTATACCAGGTCAATACACCGTGCCACTATTCCAGTCTACTACATTACACCACTACACCACAGCACTACACCAGGCTACAACACAACACCACTATACCAGGCTACTACACTACCTAACTATACCAGGCTACTACACCACACCACTATACCAGGCTGCTACACCACACCACACCTTTACACCAGGCTACAACACCAAACCACACCACTATACAAGCCACTACACCACACCACATTACCACGCAACTACACCATGCCACTATACCAGACTACTACACCACACCACTATCCCAGGCTACTGCACCACACCACTATACCAGGCTACTACATGCCACTATACCAGGCTACTACACCACACCACTATACCAGACTACTACATCCCACTATACCAGGCTACTACACCACACCACTATACCAGACTACTACACAATGCCACTACACAATGCTACTACACGCCACTATACCAGGCTACTATACCACACCAGTATACCTGGCTACTACACAATGCCACTACACCTGGCTACTACACCATGCAACTATACCAGGCTGCGACAGCACACCACTATTGCAGGCAACTACACCACACCACTATTGCAAGTGGTGTGGTGTAGTTGCCCAACTACACCACACCACTATATCAGGCTACTACACCACGCCACTATACCAGGCTACTACACCACTCCACTATAACAGGCTACTACACCACCCCACTATACCACACCACTATACCAGACTACTACACCACACCACTATTCCAGGCTACTACACAACGCCACTACTCCAGGCTACTACACGCCACTTTTTCATGCTACTACACCACACCACTATACCAGGCTACTACACAATGCCACTACACCAGGCTACTACTCGCCAGTATACCAGGCTTCTACACCACATTACTATACCAGGCTACTACACAACGTCACTACTCCAGGCGTCTACACGCCACTATACTCGGCTACTACACAAAGCCACTCTACCAGGCTACTACACAATGTCACTACACCTGGCTACTACACCATGCAACTACACCTGGCTACCACACCATGCAACTATACCAAGCTACTACACCACACCACTATATCAGGCTACTACACCATGCCAATATACCAGGCTACTACACCACATAACTATACCAGGCTACTACACCACACCACTATACCAGGCTGCTACACCTCACCACACCTCTATACCAGGCTACAACACCAAACCACACCACTATACAAGCTACTACACCACACCACATACCACGCAACTACTCCATGCCACTATACCAGACTACTACACCACACCACTATCCCAGGCTACTACACCACACCACTAAACCAGGCTTCTACATGCCACTATACCAGGCTACTACACCACACCACTATACCAGACTACTACATTCCACTATACCAGGCTACTACACAACACCACTACACCAGGCTACTACATGCCACTATACTAGGCTACAACACAACATGACCACACCACACCACTACACCATGCCACTACACCACTCCACTGCACCACACCACTATACCAGGCTACTACACCACACAACTATACCAGGCTACTACACCACACCACTATACCAGGCTTCTACACCACACCACTATACCATGCTACTACACAATGCAACTACACCAGGCAACTACATGCCACTTTACCAGGCTACTACACCACACCATTATACCAGGCTACTACACAACGCCACTACACCATGCTACTACACGCCACTATACCAGTCTAAAGCACCACACCAGTATACCAGGCTACTACACAATGCAACTACACCTGGCTACTACACCATGCAACTATACTAGGCTACTACACCACACCACTATATCAGGCTACTACACCACCCCAATATACTAGTCTACTACACCACACCACTTTACCAGGCTACTATATCACACCACTATACAACGCCACTTTACCAGGCCACTACACCACACCACTATACCAGGCTTCTACACCACATAACTATACCAGGCTACTACACCACAACACTATACCAGGCTACTAGACCACACCACTATACCAGGCTACTACACCACACCACTTTACCAGGCTACTGCACAGCGCCAATACTCCAGGCTACGACTCGCCACTAAACCAGGCTACTACACCACACCACTCTACCAGGCTACTACACAATGCCACTACACCCACATACTACACCATGCAACTATACCAGGTTACTACTCCACATAACTATACCAGGCTACTACACCACACCACTATACCAGGCTACTACACCACACCACTATACCAGCCTACTACACCACACCACTATATCAGGCTACTACACCACGCCACTATACCAGGCTACTACACTACACTATTATACCAGGCTACTAAACCTCACCACTACACCAGTCTATTACACCACGCCCCTATACCAGGCTACTACACCATGCCACTATACCAGGCTATTACACCACACCACTACACCACACCACTAAACCAGGCTACTACACCACATGACCACACCACTACACCATGCCACTACACCACACCACTGCATCACACAACTATACCAGGCTACTACACCACACCACTATACCAGACTACTACACCACACAACTATTCCTGGCTACTACACCACACCACTATACCAGGCTACTACACCACACCAGTATACCACGCTACTACACCACACCACTACACCATGCTACTATACAAGGCTACTACACCACACCACTATACCAGGCTGCTACACCACACCACTATTCCAGGCAACTACACCACACCACTATTGCAAGCTACTACACCATGCCACTATACCAGACTACTTCATCACACCACTACACCCACACCACTATACCAGGCTACTACACCACACCACTATACCACACCACTACAGCACACCACTACACCACACTACTATAACAGGCATCTACACCACTCCACTATACCAGGCTACTACACCACACCACTATACCAGGCTACTGCACAACCCCACTGCATCAGGCTACTACATGCCACTTTACCAGGCTACTGCACTACACCACTATACCAGGCTACTACACAACGCCACTACACCATGCTACTACACGCCACTATACCAGGCCACTACACCACACCAGTATACCAGGCTACTACACAATGCCACTACAACTGGCTACTACACCATACAACTATACCAGGCTACTACACAACACCTCTATATCAGGCTTCTTTACCACGCCAATATACCAGTCAACTTCACCACACCACTATACCAGGCTACTACGCCACACCACTATACCAGGTTACTACACCACACTACATAACTATACCAGGCTACTACTCCACACTACATAACTATACCAGGCTACTACACCACACCACTATACCACACTAATACACCACACCACTATACCAGGCTACTACACAATGCTACTACACGCCACGATACTAGGATTCTACACCACACTACTATAACAGGCTACTACTCAACGCCACTACTCCAGGCTACTACACGCCACTATACTCGGCTACTACACAAAACCACTCTACCAGGCTACTACACAATGTCACTACACCTGGCTACTACACCATGCCACTATACCAAGCCACTACACCACTATACTAGGCTACTACACAACACCACTATACCAGGCTATTATACCATGCCACTATACCAGGCAACTACACCTTTCCACTATTCTAGGCTGCTACACCACAGCACTACTCCACACCACTAAACCAGGCTACTAAACCACACCACTACACCTGTCTATTACACCACGCCCCTATACCAGGCTACTACACCATGCCTCTATACCAGGCTACTACACCATACCACTACACTACACCACTAAACCAGGCTACTACACCACACTACTTAATAACACTTCATCACACCACTACACAAATCCACTATACCAGGTTACTACACTACACCACTACACCACACCAATATGCCTGGCTACTACACCATGCCACTATAACAGGCTACTACACCACACCACTATAGCTGGATACTACACCACGCCACTACACCAGGATTTTACACCATGACAATATACCAGGCTACTACACCACACCACTGAACCAGGGTACGATACCATGTCACTTTACCATGGTACTACACCACTCCACTGTACCAGGCTAATACATTACAACACTACACCACACTACTATACCAGGCTACTACACCACGCCACTATAACAGGCTACAATACCACACCACTGTTCCAGGATAGTACACCACGGCACTACACCAGGCACCTACAATATACCAGGCTACTATGCCACACCACTGAACTAGGCTGCTACACCACACCACTATACCAGGCAACTACACCACACCAATATTGCAAGCTACTACACCACGTCACTATACCAGACTACTTCACTACACCACTACACCCACACTACTATACCACGCTATTACACCATACCACTATACCACACCACTTCACCACACCACTATTCCAGGCTACTACACCACTCCACTTTACCAAGCAACTACACCACACCACAAAATAAGGCTACTACACCATGCCACTACACCACACCACTATACCAGGTTACTACACCACACCAATAAATAACACCCCTACACCAAACCACTGAACCACACCACTATATAAGGCTAGTGCACCACACCACTATATAAGGCTAGTGCACCACACCACTACACCAGGCCACTACACCGGGTTACTACACCACACCACTATACCAGGTTACTACACAATGCCACTATAAATGGCTACTACACCACGCCACTATACCAGGCTATACCACCACACCACTATACCACGCAACTACACCATGCCACTATACCAGGCTACTACACCACACCACTATCCCAGCCTACTACACCACACCACTATACCAGGCTACTACATGCCACTATGCCAGGCTACTACACCACACCACTATACCAGACTACTACATACCACTATACCAGGGTACTACACCACACCACTATACCAGACTACTACACAACGCAACTACACAATGCTACTACACGCCACTATACCAGGCTACTACACCACACCAGTATACCAGGCTACTACACTACACTAAATAACACCCCTACACCACACCACTGTACCACACCACTATATAAGGCTAGTACACCACACCACTACACCAAGCCACTACATTGGGTTACTATGCCACACCACTATACCAGGTTACTACACAATGCCACTACACCAGGCTACTACACCACGCCACTATACCAGGCTACAACACCACATCACTATACCAGGTCAATACACCGTGCCACTATTCCAGTCTACTACATTACACCACTACACCAGGCTACAACACAACACCACTATTCCAGGCTACTACACTACATAACTATACCAGGCTACTACACCACACCACTATACCAGGCTGCTACACCACACCACACCTTTATACCAGGCTACAACACCAAACCACACCACTATACAAGCTACTACACCACACCACATTACCACGCAACTACACCATGCCACTATACCAGACTACTACACCACACCACTATCCCAGGCTACTACACCACACCACTATACCAGGCTACTACATGCGACTATACCAGGCTGCTACACCACACCACTATACCAGACTACTACATCCCACTATACCAGGCTACTACACCACACCACTATACCAGACTACTACACAATGCCACTACACAATGCTACTACACGCCACTATACCAGGCTACTATACCACACCAGTATACCTGGCTACTACACAATGCCACTACACCTGGCTACTACACCATTCAACTATACCAGGCTACTACACCACACCACTATATCAGGCTACAACACCACGCCACTATACCAGGCTACTACACCACTCCACTATAACAGGCTACTACACCACCCCACTATACCACACCACTATACCATGCTTCTACATGCCACTATACCAGACTACTACATTCCACTATACCAGGCTACTACACCACACCACTATACCAGACTACTACACAATGCCACTACACAATGCTACTACACGCCACTATACCAGGCTACTACGCCACACCACTATACCAGACTACTACATTCCACTATACCAGGCTACTACACCACACTACTATACCAGGCTACTACACAACGCCACTACTCCAGGCTACTACACGCCACTATACTCGGCTACTACACAAAACCACTCTACCAGGCTACTACACAATGTCACTACACCTGGCTATTACACCATGCAACTATACCAGGCTACTACACCACACCACTATATCAGGCAACTGCACCATGCCACTATACCAGGCTACTACACCACACCACTATTACAGGCTACTACACAACACCACTATACCAGGCTATTACACCATGCAACTATACCAGGCAACTACACAATGCCACTATACTAGGCTACTACACCACAGCACTACTCCACACCACTGAACCAGGCTACTAAACCACACCACTACACCTGTCTATTACACCACGCCCCTATACCAGGCTACTACACCATGCCTCTATACCAAGCTACTACACCTCACCACTACACCACACCATTAAACCAGGCTACTACACCACACTACTAAATAACACTTCATCACACCACTACACAAATCCACTATACCAGGCTACTATACTACTACACCACTACACCACACCACTATACCAGGCTACTACACCATGCCACTATAACAGGCTACTACACCACACCACTATAGCAGGATACTACACCACGCCACTACACCAGGCTTTTACACCATGACAATATACCAGGCTACTACACCACACCACTGAACCAGGCTACTATACCATGCCACTATACCATGGTAATACACCACTACACCACTCCACTATACCAGGCTAATACACTACAACACTACACCACACAACTATACCAGGCTACTACACCACGCCACTATAAGAGGCTACAATACCACACCACTGTTCCAGGGTACTACACCACGCCACTACACCAGGCAACTACAATATACCAGGCTACTACGCCACACCAATGAACTAGGCTACTATACCATGCCCCTATACCATGGTACTACACCACTACACCACGCTACTATATCCGGATACTACACCACACCATTATACCAGGCTGCTACAGCACACCACTATTCCAGGCAACTACTCCACACCACTATTGCAAGCTACTACACCACGTCACTATACCAGACTACTTCACCACACCACTACACCCACACTACTATACCAGGCTACTACACCATACCACTATACCACACCACTACACCACACCAATACACCACACCACTATTCCAGGCTACTACACAACTCTACTTTACCAGGCAACTAAACCACACCACTAAATGAGGCTACTACACCATGCCACTACACCACACCACAATACCGGGTTACTACACCACACCACTAAATAACACCACTACACTACACCACTTCCAAGGGGTTGTCATAGCCAGGGGGTGGTAATGGGGGACGAGCTCCCATGACCTATAAAATGCTCCTATACGGCATGCGTCTCAAATAGCCTCTGACAACCAAGTCCAACTCCTGGCCTGCACGGGTGGCTTAGTCTAAGTCCGGCGGAACTGCTTTTACCGACAGGAGAAGGGGCGAGGGCGTGCCTCTGGCGCCTTAAAACCAGCTGCTCCGGGTAGATGGGACTCGATAGCCTGGGAAGGCAGCCCATCTAGGGGAAGGAAAACCCTTATTTTAAACCTCCGCTGCCTTGCGGCCATACCCTTGTTTTGGGAAGGCTTCAGGAGTCAACCTCGAGGAAAAATCCGGAGTTGGAGCCCCTAAGGCAGTTCGTTGTTGACGTCGACCTCGTTCTGGCAGCTCCTGCGACGTTGCTGGAACCATGCGTATTGGCATTTGCCTCTCTATTGGATAATTTCAGCAACGTGGAGAGGGGGGACCTGCTGCATGGGTAACAGCTTCTCCTCCATATCTACCTACCCAGGCTTTGCGCCCTGGAGAGGACACTCCAGCTTCGCCTCACAGCGTCGAACCAACACGGGAAGCGACAGTCTACCGGTTTTAAGTCTTCTGCTCGATTGGCGAAGAGTGTGACGCCAGGGGTTGCTTCCGACGGTGGGAGGGGTCATCGCGCCCCACTGGGCAGCTACCGCCCGCCTCAAGCTGGGCAAACCCCAGCCAATAAGGTGTTGCCTCGCCACGGTCCGTTAACCTCACTGGGTGCGTGGGGTTTAGGGTGAAAACTGACAAGCGGCCCGACAACTTTGCACCAAGCAATACCAAACCAAAGAAGAAAATATCAACTGCCCTAAAGCTGGGCACATGGAACGTCAGGACACTGACACCAGGTTTCTCTGACGACCTGCAAGAAATCAATGACGCCCGAAAAACAGCAATCATCGATAGGGAGCTGAGCAAGCTGCAGATGGATATTGTTGCTCTCCAAGAGACCAGGCTCCCAGGATCAGGATCTGTGAGAGAGAGGACCTTCTCTTTCTTCTGGCAAGGAAAACCTCCAGATGAGACCAGAGAACATGGTGTGGGATTTGCCGTCAGGAATGCACTGTTGGGACACATTATGCCACCGATGGGGGAAACCGAACGAATTCTGTCTCTGCAACTGTACTCCCAAACAGGACCAGTCAATGTAATTAGTGCATATGCACCAACCCTGACTTCTCCAGCAGAGGCAAAGGAAAAATTCTACGATGACCTCAACAGAGTCATAGCGAGAATCCCTGTAAAGGAGCCACTGTTCATCCTCGGCGACTTCAACGCCAGAGTGGGTGCCGAGCACAACATTTGGCCCACTTGCCTGGGTCAATTCGGCATAGGAAGGATGAATGAGAACGGGCAACGTCTGCTAGAACTCTGCTGCCTTCATGGTCTTTGTGTCACCAACACGTTCTTCGGCACAAAGCCTCAACACCGAGTATCTTGGAGACACCCCAGATCCAAGCACTGGCACCAGCTTGACCTGATTCTTACCAGGCGTGCAAGTCTACCCAGCGTCAAGATTACGCGTAGCTACCAGAGTGCTGTCTGTGACACCGACCACTCCCTGGTATGTAGCAGGGTCAAGATGCAACCAAAGAAGATTCATCACTCGAAAAAGGCGGGCAGACCTCGCATCGACACCACCAAGACCCGCAACCAGGACAAGGTGGAAGATTTTGCACACGTGCTCGAGGAAGCTCTTCCTGGCCCAGCTGGGGTCACTGCCTGTAAAAGATGGGAGCACTTCAGAGACGCTGTGTTCAACGCTGCCATTTCCACCTTTGGCAAGAAGACCAGCAGGTCGGCAGACTGGTTCGAGGCTCACTCGGAAGAGATGACACCTGTAATCGAAGAGAAGAGAAACGCCTTGGCAGCCTACAAAGCCTGCCCAAGTCGGCGCAACTTACAGATCCTTCGGGCCGTCCGCTGCAAAGTGCAGCAGAGCGCCAGGCGATGTGCCAACAACTATTGGCTCCAGCTCTGCTCCCAGATACAGACTGCAGCGGATACAGGCAATGTAAGGGGAATGTATGACGGCATCAAGCAGGCCCTTGGCCCAATCCAGAGGAAGACCGCTCCTCTGAAATCTGCCACTGGCGAGGTGATTCAGGACCAGACACTGCAGCTGAAGCGCTGGGTCGAGCACTACACTGAGCTATACGCCAGGGACAATGTGGTCACCGAAGATGCCCTGAGCGCCATTGAGTGTCTGCCTGTGTTAATGGAGCTCGACAGTGAACCGACCCTGGAAGAACTCAGCGATGCCCTAGACTCCCTTGCTTCTGGTAAAGCTCCTGGCAAAGATGGCATTCCTGCTGAGACCTTGAAGTGCTGCAGAGGTAGCCTGCTCATGGAGCTGCACGAAATTCTCTGCCTCTGCTGGGAAGAAGGAGAGGTGCCACAGGACATGAGGGATGCCAACATCGTCACACTGTATAAGAATAAAGGTGACAGGGGCGACTGCAACAACTACCGTGGAATCTCCCTCCTCAGTATTGTCGGAAAGCTGTTTGCTCGAGTCGCATTGAAGAGGCTCCAAGTACTTGCAGAGAGAGTTTATCCAGAATCACAATGTGGATTCAGAGCTGGCAGGTCCACCATCGACATGGTCTTTTCCCTCAGACAACTGCAGGAGAAATGCAGGGAACAGAAGCAGCCACTCTTTGTAGCCTTCATAGACCTGACGAAGGCCTTCGACCTCGTCAGCAGGGATGGCCTGTTCAAGATCCTCCCCAAGATCGGATGCCCACCCAGGCTCCTCAGCATCATCAGATCTTTCCATGAGAACATGAGGGGCACCGTGGTCTTTGATGGCCTAACATCAGGCGCCTTTGACATCCGAAGTGGAGTAAAGCAGGGCTGCGTACTGGCTCCAACCCTATTCGGGATTTTCTTCGCAGTTATGCTGCGGCACGCCTTCGGATCTGTCACGGAAGGCATTTACCTCCGGACCAGGTCGGGTGGGAAGCTCTTTAACCTCGCCAGGCTGAGAGCCAAGACAAAGGTTCGGCTGAGGTGTCTGCGCGACTTCCTCTTTGCCGACGACGCAGCAGTCACTGCCCACTCAGCTGAAGACCTCCAACGGCTCATAACCCGCTTCAGCGAGGCCTCTCAGGCTTTCGGACTCACCATCAGTCTGAAGAAAACACAAGTCATGGGACAAGGAGTGGACTCCCCACCTGACATCGGCATCTCTGATTCCAAACTGGAAGTTGTTCACGACTTCGTGTACCTGGGCTCCACAATCTCTGACTCCCTCTCTCTTGATACGGAGCTAAACAAACGCATCGGTAAGGCATCTACTACCATGTCCAAACTGACAAAGAGAGTGTGGGCCAATAATAGGCTAACTGAGTATACTAAGATTCAGGTTTACAGATCCTGTGTCCTGAGCACTCTCCTTTATGGCAGTGAGTCTTGGACACTCCGCGCCCGTCAGGAAAGACGGCTGAATGCCTACCACATGCGCTGCCTTAGACACATCTTGGACATCACCTGGCAGGACAAGGTGACAAACAACAACGTCTTGGGGAGAGCAAGAATCACCAGCATGTACACAATGCTGAAACAGAGACGAATGCGCTGGCTCGGGCACGTTGTGCGAATGGGCGACGGCAGGATCCCCAAGGATCTCCTGTATGGAGAGCTGAGGCAGGGAAAGCGTCCAGTAGGCAAGCCCCAGCTACGGTACAAAGACGTATGCAAAAGGGACCTGAAAGCCATGGACGTCGATCTCGCTATATGGGAGACACTGGCTGCAGACCGTTCAGCCTGGAGGCAGTCTGTTCAACGAGGTCTCTCCAAGTTCGAGGAGTCACTTGCCAAGGAATCGGAGGCAAAGAGACAGAGAAGGAAAGCCGGTAACCAGGAAGACAGACCAGAATCGGACTTCGTTTGTGCTCGGTGTGGGATGGACTGCCACTCTCGGATTGGCCTCATCAGTCACACCAGACGCTGCACCAGGATTGACAACTAGGGCGCAACTCCATAGTCTCCCGAGACTGAAGGATGCCTACTACCACACCACTGAACCACATCACTATATAAGGCTAGTGCACCACACCACTATATAAGGCTAGTGCACCACACCACTACACCAGGCCACTACACCGGGTTACTACACCACACCACTATACCAGGTTACTACACAATGCCACTACAAATGGCTACTACACCACGCCACTATACCAGGCTATAACACCACACCACTATACCAGGTCAATACACCGTACCACTATTCCAGCCTACTACACCACACCACTACACCACGGCAATATACCAGGCTACAACACAACACCACTATTTTAGGCTACTACACCTCATCACTATACCAGGCCACTATACCACACCACTATACCAGGCTACTACACCACACCACTATCCCAGGCTACTACACCACACCACTATACCAGGCTACTACACCACACCACTATACCAGACTACTACACAATGCAACTGCACAATGCTACTACACGCCACTATACCAGGCTACTACACCACACCAGTATACCAGGCTACTACACCACACAAAATAACACCCTTACACCACACCACTGAACCACACCTCTATATAAGGCTAGTACACCTCACCACTACACCAAGCCACTACATTGGGTTACTACACCACACCACTATAACAGGTTACTACACAATGCCACTACACCAGGCTACTACACCACGCCACTATACTAGGTTAAAACACCACACCACTATACCAGGTCAATACACCGTGCCACTATTCCAGTCTACTACATTACACCACTACACCACAGCACTACACCAGGCTACAACACAACACCACTATACCAGGCTACTACACTACATAACTATACCAGGCTACTACACCACACCACTATACCAGGCTGCTACACCACACCACACCTTTACACCAGGCTACAACACCAAACCACACCACTATACAAGCTACTACACCACACCACATTACCACGCAACTACACCATGCCACTATACCAGACTACTACACCACACCACTATCCCAGGCTACTGCACCACACCACTATACCAGGCTACTACATGCCACTATACCAGGCTACTACACCACACCACTATACCAGACTACTACATCCCACTATACCAGGCTACTACACCACACCACTATACCAGACTACTACACAATGCCACTACACAATGCTACTACACGCCACTATACCAGGCTACTATACCACACCAGTATACCTGGCTACTACACAATGCCACTACACCTGGCTACTACACCATGCAACTATACCAGGCTGCGACAGCACACCACTATTGCAGGCAACTACACCACACCACTATTGCAAGTGGTGTGGTGTAGTTGCCCAACTACACCACACCACTATATCAGGCTACTACACCACGCCACTATACCAGGCTACTACACCACTCCACTATAACAGGCTACTACACCACCCCACTATACCACACCACTATACCAGACTACTACACCACACCACTATTCCAGGCTACTACACAACGCCACTACTCCAGGCTACTACACGCCACTTTTTCATGCTACTACACCACACCACTATACCAGGCTACTACACAATGCCACTACACCAGGCTACTACTCGCCAGTATACCAGGCTTCTACACCACATTACTATACCAGGCTACTACACAACGTCACTACTCCAGGCGTCTACACGCCACTATACTCGGCTACTACACAAAGCCACTCTACCAGGCTACTACACAATGTCACTACACCTGGCTACTACACCATGCAACTACACCTGGCTACCACACCATGCAACTATACCAAGCTACTACACCACACCACTATATCAGGCTACTACACCATGCCAATATACCAGGCTACTACACCACATAACTATACCAGGCTACTACACCACACCACTATACCAGGCTGCTACACCTCACCACACCTCTATACCAGGCTACAACACCAAACCACACCACTATACAAGCTACTACACCACACCACATACCACGCAACTACTCCATGCCACTATACCAGACTACTACACCACACCACTATCCCAGGCTACTACACCACACCACTAAACCAGGCTTCTACATGCCACTATACCAGGCTACTACACCACACCACTATACCAGACTACTACATTCCACTATACCAGGCTACTACACCACACCACTATACCAGACTACTACACAATGCCACTACACAATGCTACTACACGCCACTATACCAGGCTACTACAACACACCACTATACCAGACTACTACATTCCACTATACCAGGCTACTACACCACACTACTATACCAGGCTACTACACAACGCCACTACCCCAGGCTACTACACGCCACTATACTCGGCTACGACACAAAACCACTCTACCAGGCTACTACACAATGTCACTACACCTGGCTATTACACCATGCAACTATACCAGGCTAATACACCACACCACTATATCAGGCTACTACACCATGCCACTATACCAGGCTACTACACCACACCACTATTACAGGCTACTACACCACACCACTATATCAGGCTACTACACCATGCCACTATACCAGGCTACTACACCACACCACTATTACAGGCTACTACACAACACCACTATACCAGGCTATTACACCATGCAACTATACCAGGCAACTACACAATGCCACTATACTAGGCTACTACACCACAGTACTACTCCACACCACTAAACCAGGCTACTAAACCACACCACTACACCTGTCTATTACACCACGCCCCTATACCAGGCTACTACACCATGCCTCTATACCAGGCTACTATACCTCACCACCACACCACACCATTAAACCAGGCTACTACACCACACTACTAAATAACACTTCATCACACCACTACACAAATCCGCTATACCAGGCTACTATACTACTACACCACTACACCACACCACTATATCAGGCTACTACACCATGCCACTATAACAGGCTACTACACCACACCACTATAGCAGGATACTACACCACGCCACTATACCAGACTACTTCACCGCACCACTACACCAACACTACTATACCAGGCTACTACACCATACCACTATACCACACCACTACACCACACCAATACACCACACCACTATTCCAGGCTACTACGCAACTCTACCAGGCAACTAAACCACACCACTAAATAAGGCTACTACACCATGCCAGTACACCACACCACTATACCAGGTTACTACACCACATCACTAAATAACACCCCTACACCACACCACTGAACCACACCACTATATAAGGCTAGTGCACCACACCACTATATAAGGCTAGTGCACCACACCACTACACCAGGCCACTACACCGGGTTACTACACCACACCACTGTACCAGGTTACTACACAATGCCACTACAAATAGCTACTACACCACGCCACTATACCAGGCTATAACACCACACCACTATACCAGGTCAATACACCGTACCACTATTCCAGCCTACTACACCACACCACTACACCACGGCACTATACCAGGCTACAACACAACACCACTATTTTAGGCTACTACACCTCATCACTATACCAGGCCACTATACCACACCACTATACCAGGCTGCTACACCTTACCAAACCTCTATACCAGGCTACAACACCAAACCACTCCACTATACAAACTACTACACCAAACCACATACCACGCAACTACACCATGCCACTATACCTGGCTACTACACCACACCACTATCTCAGGCTACTACACCACACCACTATACCAGGCTACTACATGCCACTATACCAGGCTACTACACCACACCACTATACCAGAGTACTAAATGCCACTATACCAGGCTACTACACCACACCACTATACCAGACTACTACACAATGCAACTGCACAATGCTACTACACGCCACTATACCAGGTTACTACAAAACACAAAATAACACCCCTACACCACACAACTGAACCACACCACTATATAAGGCTAGTACACCTCACCACTACACCAAGCCACTACATTGGGTTACTACACCACACCACTATACCAGGTTACTACACAATGCCACTACACCAGGCTACTACACTACGCCACTATACCAGGCTACAACACCACACCACTATACCAGGTCAATACACCGTGCCACTATTCCAGCCTACTACATTACACCACTACACCATGGCACTACACCAGGCTACAACACAACACCACTATACCAGGGTACTACACCACATAACTATACCAGGCTACTACACCACACCACTATACCAGGCTGCTACACCACACCACACCTCTATACCAGGCTACAACACCAAACCACACCTTTATACAAGCTACTACACCACACCACATACCACGCAACTACACCATGCCACTATACCAGACTACTACACCACACCACTATCCCAGGCTACTACTCCACACCACTATACCAGGCTACTACATGCCACTATACCAGGCTACTACACCACACCAGTATGCCAGACTGCTACATTCCACTATACCAAGCTACTACACCACACCACTATACCAGACAACTACACAATGCCAATACACCTGGCTACTTCACCATGCAACTATACCAGGCTACTACACCACACCACTATATCAGGCTACTGCACCACGCCACTATACCAGGCTACTACACCACTCCACTATAACAGGCTACTACACCACCCCACAATACCACACCACTATACCAGACTACTACACCACACCACTATTCCAGGCTACTACACAACGCCACTACTCCAGGCTACTACACGCCACTATACCATGCTACTACACCACACCACTATACCAGGCTACTATACAATGCCACTACACCTGGCTACTACACCACGCCACTATACCAGTCTACTACACCACACCACTATATCAGGCTACTACACCACGCCACTATACCAGGCTACTACACCACACCACTATACCAGGCTATTACACCATGCCACTATACCAGGCTACTACACCATGCGAATATACCAGGCTACTACACCACACCACTACACCACACCACTAAACCAGGCTACTACACCAAACCACTAAATAACAGTTCATCACACCACTACGCCACTCCACTATACCAGGCTACTACACTACACCACTACACCACACCATTATACCAAGCTACTACACCACGCCACTATAACAGGCTACTACACCACTCCACTATACCAGGCCACTACACCACACCACTGAACCAGGCTACTATACCATGCCACTATACTATGGTACTACACCACAACACAACGCCACTATACCAGGCTATTACACCACACCACTATACCAGGCTGCTACACCACACCACTATACCAGGCAACTACACCACACCACTATTGCAAGCTATTACACCACGCCACTATACCAGACTACTTCACCACTCAACTACACCCACACCACTATTCCAGGCTGCTACACCACACCACTATACCAGGCAACTACACCACACCACTAAATAAGGCTACTACACCATGCAACTACATTACACCACTATACCAGGCTACTACACTACACCACTATACCAGGCTACTGCACCAAACCACTACACCACAATACTATACGAAGCTACTACACTACACAATTATACAACATCACTATACCAGGCCTCAACATCACACCACTATACCAAGCTACTACACCACACCACTATACCAGGCTACTACACCACACCACTATACCAGGCTACTACACCACACCACTATACCAGGCTACTACACCACACCACTATACTAGGCTATTACATCACACCACTACACCACACCACTACACCATGCCAATATACCAGGCTACTACACCACACCACTACACCAGGCTACTATACAATACCACTATACCATGCTACTACACCACACCACACCTCTATACCAGGCTACTACACCACAACACCACTATACAAGCTGCTATACTACACCACATACACCGCCACTACACCATGCCACTATACCAGGCTACTACACCAAATCAGTACACCAAGCTACTACACCACACCACTATATCAGGCTACTACACCACGCCACTATACCAGGCTACTACACCACACCACTATACCAGGCTATTACACCATGCCACTATACCAGGCTACTACACAATGCGACTATACCAGGCTACTACACCACACCACTATTCCACACCACTAAACCAGGCTACTACATCACACCACTAAATAACACTTCATCACACCACTACACCACTCCACTACACCACTCCACTATACCAGGCTACTACACTACACCACTACACCACACCACTAAACCAGGCTACTACACCACGCCACTATAACAGGCTACTACACCACTCCACTATACCAGGCCACTACACCACACCACTGAACCAGGCTACTATACCATGCAACTATACCATGGTACTACACCACTACACCACGCCACAAAACCAGGCTATTACACCACACCACTATACCAGGCTGCTACACCACACCACTATACCAGGCAAGAACACCACACCACTATTGAAAGCTATTACACCGCGCCTCTATACCAGACTACTTTACCAGACAACTACACCCACACCACTATTCCAGGCTACTACACCACACCACTATACCAGGCAACTACACCACATCACTACATAAGGCTACTACACCATGCAAATACATTACACTACTATACCAGGCTACTACACTACAACACCATACCAGACTACTACACAATGCAACTGCACAATGCTACTACACGCCACAATACCAGGCTACTACACCACACCAGTATACCAGGCTACTACACCACACAAAATAACACCCCTACACCACACCACTGAACCACACCACTATATAAGGCTAGTACACCTCACCACTACACCAAGCCACTACATTGGGTTACTACACCACACCACTATACCAGGTTACTACACAATGCCACTACACCAGGCTACTACACCACGCCACTATACCAGGTTAAAACACCACACCACTATACCAGGTCAATACACCGTGCCACTATTCCAGTCTACTACATTACACCACTACACCACAGCACTACACCAGGCTACAACACAACACCACTATACCAGGCTACTACACTACATAACTATACCAGGCTACTACACCACACCACTATACCAGGCTGCTACACCACACCACACCTTTATACCAGGCTACAACACCAAACCACACCACTATACAAGCTACTACACCACATCACATTACCACGCAACTACACCATGCCACTATACCAGACTACTACACCACACCACTATCCCAGGCTACTGCACCACACCACTATACCAGGCTACTACATGCCACTATACCAGGCTACTACACCACACCACTATACCAGACTACTACATCCCACTATACCAGGCTACTACACCACACCACTATACCAGACTACTACACAATGCCGCTACACAATGCTACTACACGCCACTATACCAGGCTACTATACCACACCAGTATACCTGGCTACTACACAATGCCACTACACCTGGCTACTACACCATGCAACTATAACAGGCTGCGACAGCACACCAATATTCCAGGCAACTACACCACACCACTATTGCAAGTGGTGTGGTGTAGTTGCCCAACTACACCACACCACTATATCAGGCTACTACATCACGCCACTATACCAGGCTACTACACGACTCCACTATAACAGGCTACTACACCACCCCACTATACCACACCACTATACCAGACTACTACACCACACCACTATTCCAGGCTACTACACAACGCCACTACTCCAGGCTACTACACGCCACTTTTTCATGCTACTACACCACACCACTATACCAGGCTACTACACAATGCCACTACACCAGGCTACTACTCGCCACTATACCAGGCTTCTACACCACATTACTATACCAGGCTACTACACAACGCCACTACTCCAGGCGTCTACACGCCACTAAACTCGGCTACTACACAAAGCCACTCTACCAGGCTACTACACAATGTCACTACACCTGGCTACTACACCATGCAACTACACCTGGCTACTACACCATGCAACTATACCAGGCTACTACACCACACCACTATATCAGGCTACTACACCATGCCAATATACCAGGCTACTACACCAAATAACTATACCAGGCTACTACTCCACACCACTATACCAGGCTGCTACACCTCACCACACCTCTATACCAGGCTACAACACCAAACCACACCACTATACAAGCTACTACACCACACCACATACCACGCAACTACTCCATGCCACTATACCAGACTACTACACCACACCACTATCCCAGGCTACTACACCACACCACTAAACCAGGCTTCTACATGCCACTATACCAGGCTACTACACCACACCACTATACCAGACTACTACATTCCACTATACCAGGCTACTACACCACACCACTATACCAGGCTACTACATTCCACTATACCAGGCTGCTACACCACACTACTATACCAGGCTACTACACAACGCCACTACTCCAGGCTACTACACGCCACTATACTCGGCTACGACACAAAACCACTCTACCAGGCTACTACACAATGTCACTACACCTGGCTATTACACCATGCAACTATACCAGGCTAATACACCACACCACTATATCAGGCTACTACACCATGCCACTATACCAGGCTACTACACAACACCACTATTACAGGCTACTACACCACACCACTATATCAGGCTACTACACCATGCCACTATACCAGGCTACTACACCACACTACTATTACAGGCTACTACACAACACCACTATACCAGGCTATTACACCATGCAACTATACCAGGCAACTACACAATGCCACTATACTAGGCTACTACACCACAGCACTACTCCACACCACAAACCAGGCTACTAAACCACACCACTACACCTGTCTATTACACCACGCCCCTATACCAGGCTACTACACCACACCACTATTCCAGGTTACTACACAACTCTACTTTACCAGGGAACTAAACCACACCACTAAATAAGGCTACTACACCATGCCACTACACCACACCACTATTCCAGGTTACTACACCACACCACTAAATAATACCCCTACACCACACCACTGAACCACACCACTATATAAGGCTAGTGCACCACACCACTATATAAGGCTAGTGCACCACACCACTACACCAGGCCACTACACCGGGTTACTACACCACACCACTATACCAGGTTACTACACAATGCCACTACAAATGGCTACTACACCACGTTACTATACCAGGCTATAACACCACACCACTATACCAGGTCAATACACCGTACCACTATTCCAGCCTACTACACCACACCACTACACCACGGCACTATACCAGGCTACAACACAACACCACTATTTTAGGCTACTACACCTCATCACTATACCAGGCTACTACACCACACCACTATACCAGGCTGCTACACCACACCACACCTTTATACCAGGCTACAACACCAAACCACACCACTATACAAGCTACTACACCACATCACATTACCACGCAACTACACCATGCCACTATACCAGACTACTACACCACACCACTATCCCAGGCTACTGCACCACACCACTATACCAGGCTACTACATGCCACTATACCAGGCTACTACACCACACCACTATACCAGACTACTACATCCCACTATACCAGGCTACTACACCACACCACTATACCAGACTACTACACAATGCCGCTACACAATGCTACTACACGCCACTATACCAGGCTACTATACCACACCAGTATACCTGGCTACTACACAATGCCACTACACCTGGCTACTACACCATGCAACTATAACAGGCTGCGACAGCACACCAATATTCCAGGCAACTACACCACACCACTATTGCAAGTGGTGTGGTGTAGTTGCCCAACTACACCACACCACTATATCAGGCTACTACATCACGCCACTATACCAGGCTACTACACGACTCCACTATAACAGGCTACTACACCACCCCACTATACCACACCACTATACCAGACTACTACACCACACCACTATTCCAGGCTACTACACAACGCCACTACTCCAGGCTACTACACGCCACTTTTTCATGCTACTACACCACACCACTATACCAGGCTACTACACAATGCCACTACACCAGGCTACTACTCGCCACTATACCAGGCTTCTACACCACATTACTATACCAGGCTACTACACAACGCCACTACTCCAGGCGTCTACACGCCACTAAACTCGGCTACTACACAAAGCCACTCTACCAGGCTACTACACAATGTCACTACACCTGGCTACTACACCATGCAACTACACCTGGCTACTACACCATGCAACTATACCAGGCTACTACACCACACCACTATATCAGGCTACTACACCATGCCAATATACCAGGCTACTACACCAAATAACTATACCAGGCTACTACTCCACACCACTATACCAGGCTGCTACACCTCACCACACCTCTATACCAGGCTACAACACCAAACCACACCACTATACAAGCTACTACACCACACCACATACCACGCAACTACTCCATGCCACTATACCAGACTACTACACCACACCACTATCCCAGGCTACTACACCACACCACTAAACCAGGCTTCTACATGCCACTATACCAGGCTACTACACCACACCACTATACCAGACTACTACATTCCACTATACCAGGCTACTACACCACACCACTATACCAGGCTACTACATTCCACTATACCAGGCTGCTACACCACACTACTATACCAGGCTACTACACAACGCCACTACTCCAGGCTACTACACGCCACTATACTCGGCTACGACACAAAACCACTCTACCAGGCTACTACACAATGTCACTACACCTGGCTATTACACCATGCAACTATACCAGGCTAATACACCACACCACTATATCAGGCTACTACACCATGCCACTATACCAGGCTACTACACAACACCACTATTACAGGCTACTACACCACACCACTATATCAGGCTACTACACCATGCCACTATACCAGGCTACTACACCACACTACTATTACAGGCTACTACACAACACCACTATACCAGGCTATTACACCATGCAACTATACCAGGCAACTACACAATGCCACTATACTAGGCTACTACACCACAGCACTACTCCACACCACAAACCAGGCTACTAAACCACACCACTACACCTGTCTATTACACCACGCCCCTATACCAGGCTACTACACCACACCACTATTCCAGGCTACTACACAACTCTACTTTACCAGGGAACTAAACCACACCACTAAATAAGGCTACTACACCATGCCACTACACCACACCACTATTCCAGGTTACTACACCACACCACTAAATAATACCCCTACACCACACCACTGAACCACACCACTATATAAGGCTAGTGCACCACACCACTATATAAGGCTAGTGCACCACACCACTACACCAGGCCACTACACCGGGTTACTACACCACACCACTATACCAGGTTACTACACAATGCCACTACAAATGGCTACTACACCACGTTACTATACCAGGCTATAACACCACACCACTATACCAGGTCAATACACCGTACCACTATTCCAGCCTACTACACCACACCACTACACCACGGCACTATACCAGGCTACAACACAACACCACTATTTTAGGCTACTACACCTCATCACTATACCAGGCCACTATACCACACCACTATACCAGGCCACTATACCACACCACTATACCAGGCTGGTACACCTTACCAAACCTCTATACCAGGCTACAACACCAAACCACTCCACTATACAATCTACAACACCAAACCACATACCTCGCAATTACACCATGCCACTATACCTGGCTACTACACCACACCACTATCTCAGGCTACTACACCATGCCAATATACCAGGCTACTACACCACATAACTATACCAGGCTACTACTCCACACCACTATACCAGGCTGCTACACCTCACCACACCTCTATACCAGGCTACAACACCAAACCACACCACTATACAAGCTACTACACCACACCACATACCACGCAACTACTCCATGCCACTATACCAGACTACTACACCACACCACTATCCCAGGCTACTACACCACACCACTAAACCAGGCTTCTACATGCCACTATACCAGGCTACTACACCACACCACTATACCAGACTACTACATTCCACTATACCAGGCTACTACACCACACCACTATACCAGACTACTACACAATGCCACTACACAATGCTACTACACGCCACTATACCAGGCTACTACAACACACCACTATACCAGACTACTACATTCCACTATTCCAGGCTACTACACCACACTACTATACCAGGCTACTACACAACGCCACTACTCCAGGCTACTACACGCCACTATACTCGGCTACGACACAAAACCACTCTACCAGGCTACTACACAATGTCACTACACCTGGCTATTACACCATGCAACTATACCAGGCTAATACACCACACCACTATATCAGGCTACTACACCATGCCACTATACCAGGCTACTACACAACACCACTATTACAGGCTACTACACCACACCACTATATCAGGCTACTACACCATGCCACTATACCAGGCTACTACACCACACTACTATTACAGGCTACTACACAACACCACTATACCAGGCTATTACACCATGCAACTATACCAGGCAACTACACAATGCCACTATACTAGGCTACTACACCACAGCACTACTCCACACCACTAAACCAGGCTACTAAACCACACCACTACACCTGTCTATTACACCACGCCCCTATACCAGGCTACTACACCACACCACTATTCCAGGCTACTACACAACTCTACTTTACCAGGGAACTAAACCACACCACTAAATAAGGCTACTACACACTGCCACTACACCACACCACTATTCCAGGTTACTACACCACACCACTAAATAATACCCCTACACCACACCACTGAACCACACCACTATATAAGGCTAGTGCACCACACCACTATATAAGGCTAGTGCACCACACCACTACACCAGGCCACTACACCGGGTTACTACACCACACCACTATACCAGGTTACTACACAATGCCACTACAAATGGCTACTACACCACGTTACTATACCAGGCTATAACACCACACCACTATACCAGGTCAATACACCGTACCACTATTCCAGCCTACTACACCACACCACTACACCACGGCACTATACCAGGCTACAACACAACACCACTATTTTAGGCTACTACACCTCATCACTATACCAGGCCACTATACCACACCACTATACCAGGCCACTATACCACACCACTATACCAGGCTGCTACACCTTACCAAACCTCTATACCAGGCTACAACACCAAACCACTCCACTATACAATCTACAACACCAAACCACATACCACGCAACTACACCATGCCACTATACCTGGCTACTACACCACACCACTATCTCAGGCTACTACACCACACCACTATACCAGGCTACTACATGCCACTATACCAGGCTACTACACCACACCACTATACCAGAGTACTAAATGCCACTATACCAGGCTACTACACCACACCACTATACCAGACTACTACACAATGCAACTGCACAATGCTACTACACGCCACTATACCAGGCTACTACACCACACCAGTATACCAGGCTACTACACCACACAAAATAACACCCCTACACCACACAACTGAACCACACCACTATATAAGGCTAGTACACCTCACCACTACACCAAGCCACTACATTGGGTTACTACACCACACCACTATACCAGGCTATTACATCACACCACTACACCACACCACTACACCATGCCAATATACCAGGCTACTACACCACACCACTACACCAGGCTACTATACAATACCACTATACCATGCTACTACACCACACCACACCTCTATACCAGGCTACTACACCACAACACCACTATACAAGCTGCTATACTACACCACATACACCGCCACTACACCATGCCACTATACCAGGCTACTACACCAAACCAGTACACCAAGCTACTACACCACACCACTATATCAGGCTACTACACCACGCCACTATACCAGGCTACTACACCACACCACTATACCAGGCTATTACACCATGCCACTATACCAGGCTACTACACAATGCGACTATACCAGGCTACTACACCACACCACTATTCCACACCACTAAACCAGGCTACTACATCACACCACTAAATAACACTTCATCACACCACTACACCACTCCACTACACCACTCCACTATACCAGGCTACTACACTACACCACTACACCACACCACTAAACCAGGCTACTACACCACGCCATATAACAGGCTACTACACCACTCCACTATACCAGGCCACTACACCACACCACTGAACCAGGCTACTATACCATGCAACTATACCATGGTACTACACCACTACACCACGCCACAAAACCAGGCTATTACACCACACCACTATACCAGGCTGCTACACCACACCACTATACCAGGCAAGAACACCACACCACTATTGCAAGCTATTACACCACGCCTCTATACCAGACTACTTTACCAGACAACTACACCCACACCACTATTCCAGGCTACTACACCACACCACTATACCAGGCAACTACACCACATCACTAAATAAGGCTACTACACCATGCAAATACATTACACCACTATACCAGGCTACTACACTACAACACCATACCAGACTACTACACAATGCAACTGCACAATGCTACTACACGCCACTATACCAGGCTACTACACCACACCAGTATACCAGGCTACTACACCACACAAAATAACACCCCTACACCACACCACTGAACCACACCACTATATAAGGCTAGTAAACCTCACCACTACACCAAGCCACTACATTGGGTTACTACACCACACCACTATACCAGGTTACTACACAATGCCACTACACCAGGCTACTACACCACGCCACTATACCAGGCAACTACACCACATCACTAAATAAGGCTACTACACTATGCAAATACATTACACCTCTATACCAGGCTACTACACCACACCACTATACCAGGTTACTACACCACACCACTATACCAGGTTACTAAACCACACTACTATAACAGGCTACTATACCACACCACAACACCAGGCAACTACACCACGCCACTATACCTGGCTACTACACTACACCGCAGTACCAGGCTACTACACCACACCACTATACCAGGCTACTACACAACACCACTACACCACATTATTATAACAGGCTACTGCACCACATCACTATACCAATCTACTACACCATGTCACTACACCACACCAGGCTACTACACTACACAAATGTATCAGGCTACTACACCTCGCAACTATACCAGGCTACTACACCACGCCACTACACCATACCACTATACCACACGAGTCTACCAGGCTACTACACCATGCCATTATACCAGGCTACTATACCACATAACTACACCACACCACTATACCAGGCTGCTACACCACACCACTATACCAGGCTACTACACCACACTACTATAGCAGGCTACTACACCATGCCACTATATCAGTCTACGACACCACACCACTGTACCAGGCTGCTACACCACAACACTAAATAACACCAATACACTACACCACTACACCAAACCACTATTCCAGGCTACGACACCACACTACTATATCAGGCTACTACACCACGCCACTACAATAGGCTACTACACTACGCCTCTATACCAGACTAATACATCACACCAAAATATCAGGCTACTATACCATGCCACTATACCAGGCTACTACACCACACAACTACACCACACAACTATACCAGGCTGCTACACCACACCACTACACCTGGCTACTACACCCCACGACTATACCAGGCTACTACACCACAATACTAAATAACACCAATACACTACAACACTACACCAAACCACTATTCCAGGCTACGACACCACACCCCTACACCAAACCACTATTCCAGGCTACTACACCATGCCACTATACCAGGTTAATACACCACACCACTATACCAGGCTACTACACAACACCACTATACCAGGCTACTACACCACACCATTATACCAGGCTACTACACAACACCACTAAACCACACCACTATACCAGGCTACTCCACCACACTTTTATACCAGGCTACTAAACCACGCCACTACACCAAGCCACTATACCAGGCAACTAGCCCACGCCACTATAACAGGCTACAACATTTCACAATATTGCGCCACTATACCAGTCAACTACACCACACCACTATACCAGGCTACTACACCACACCACTATACCAGGCTACTACACCGTGCCACTATACCAGGCTACTACTCCACACCACTATACCAGGCTACTCCACACCACTAAACCACACTACTATTCCTGGGAACTACGCCGCAACAATATACCACATCACTACACCACACCACTATACCAGGCTACTACACCACACCACTATTCCAGGCTACTACACCATGCCACTACACCACACCACTATACCAGGCTACTTCCCCACACCACTATACCAGGCTACTACACCACACCACTATCCCAAGCTTCTACACCACACGACTATACCAGGCTACTACACCACACTACTATACCAGGATACTACACCACACCACTTCACCACACCACACCACTATACCAAGCTAGTACACCACGCCTCTATACTACACCACTATACCAGGCTACTACACCTCGCCACTACACCAGGCTAATACACCAGGCCATTATACAAAACTACTACACCACATCACTATACCAGGATACTACACAATGCCACTATACCAGGCTACTACACCACACCCCAATACCAGGCAACTACACCACTCCGCTACACACCACCACTACACCACACCACTATATTATACTACTACACCACACCACTACACCACAGCACTATACTAGGCTACTACACAACACTAAATAATACCACTACACCTCACCACTACACCACACCACTATACCCAACTACTACACCACACCACTGCACCACGCAACTATACCAGGCTACTACACCACACCACTATACCAGGCTACTACACCATGCTACTACACCTGGCTAATACACCACACCACTTCACCATGCCACTATACCAGGCTACTACACCACACTACTATACCAGGCTACTAAACCACACCACTATACCAGGCTACTACACCATGCCACTATACCAGGCTACTACATCACACAACTAAACTACACCACTAAACCTTGCTACTATACCACAACAATATACCACACCACTACACCGCATCACTATACCAGGCTACTGTACCACACCAATATTCCAGGATACTACACAACACAACTATACTAGGCTACTACACTACGCCACTACACCACACTACTATACAAGGCTTCTACACTACACCACTGTACTAGGCTACTACACCACATCACTATACCAGCTACTACACCACACCACCACACCACACCACTATACCAGTCTACAACACCACACCAGTATATCAGGCTACTACACCATGCCACAATACCTCACTATCATACCAGGCTTCTACACCACACCACTATACCAGGATACTACACCACACCACTATACCAGGCTAATACACCATGCCACTATGTAACACCACTACACCAGGCTACTACACCACACCACTATACCCGGCTACTACACCATGCCACTATACCACACCACTACACCAGGCTACTACACATCACAACACCACGCCACTATTCGAGGATAATACACCACTCCATTACTCCCCGACTATACCAGGCTACTATACCACACCCCTTCACCACACCACTACACCAGGCTACCACACCATAGCACTATACCAGGCTACTGCACCACGCCACTGTACCAGGCTACTACACCACACCACTATATCAGGCTACTACGCCATGCCACTATATCAGTCTACTACACCACACCACTACACCACACCAATGTTCCAGGCAACTATACCACAATACTAAATAACACCAATACACCACACCACTACACCAAACCACTATACCAGGATACTACACCAAACCACTTTTCCAAACCACTATTCCAGGCTACTACACCACACCACTACACCAAACAACTGTACCAGGCTCCTACACCATGCAACTACACCACACCACTACAATAGGCTACTACGCCACGCCTCTCTACCAGGCTACTACACCACACCACTATATCAGGCTACTACGTCATGCCACTATATCAGTCTACTACACCACACCACTACACCACACCACTGTTCCAGGCAACTATACCACAATACTAAATAACACCAATACACCACACCACTATACCAGGCTACTACACCACGCCACTATACCAGGCTACTACACCACACCATTATACCAGGCTACTATATCATGCCACTATACCAGGCTACTACACAACACCACTATACCAGGCTACTACACCACACCATTATACCAGGCTACTACCCCACACCACTGCACCATGCCACTATACCAGGCTACTACACCACGCCACTATAACAGACTATAACAGGCTACAACATGCCACTATACTGCACCACTATACCAGGCAACTACACCACACCACTATACCAGGCTACTACACCACACCACTATACCAGGCTACTACACCATGCCACTATACCAGGCTACTACTCAACACCACTATACCAGGCTACTACTCCACACCACTAAACCACACCACTATTCCAGGCTACTACACTACACCACTATACAACATCACTACACCACACCACTATACGAGACTACTACACTACACCACTATTCCAGGCTACTACACCATGCCACTACACCACACCACTAAACCAGGCTACTTCACCACACCACTATACCAGGCTACTACACCACACCACTAACCCAAGCTACTACACCACACGACTATACCCGGCTACTACACCACACTACTATACCAGGATACTACACCACACCACTACACCACACCGCACCACTATACCAAGCTACTACACCACGCCTCTATACCACACCACTTCACCAGGCTTCTACACCACACCAATATACCAGGCTACTACACAACACCACTACACCAGGCTACTACACCATGCCGTTATACAAAACTACTACACCACACCACTATACCAGGCTACTACACAATGCCACTATACCAGGCTACTACACCACACCACAATACCAGGCTACTACACCTCTCCACTACACCACACCACTATATTAGGCTATTACACCACACCACTACACCACAGCACTATACCAGGCTACTACACAACACTATATAACACCACTACACCACACCACTATACCCAACTACTAAACCACACCACTGCACCACGCCACTATACCAGGTTACTACACCACACCACTATACCAGGCTACTGCACCGTGCCACTACACCACGCTAATACACCACACTACTACACCATGCCACTATACCTGGGTACTACACCACACCACTATACCAGGCTACTATACCACACCACTATACCAGGCAACTACACCATGCCACTATACCAGGCTACTACATCACACAACTAAACTACACCACTAAACCATGCTACTACACCACAACAATATACCACACCACTACACCGCATCACTATACCAGGCTACTACACCACACCACTATACCAGGCAACTACACCATGCCACTATACCAGGCTACTACATCACACAACTAAACTACACCACTAAACCATGCTACTACACCACAACAATATACCACACCACTACACAACACCACTATACCAGGCTACTACACCACGCCAGAACACCACACTACTATACAAGGCTTCTACACCACACCACTATACTAAGCTACTACACCACATCACTATACCAATCTACTACACCACATAACCACACCACACCACTATACCAGTCTACAACACCACAGCAGTATATCAGGCTTCTACACCATGCCACTATACCACACTATCATATCAGGCTTCTACACCACACCACTATACCAGGATACTACACCACACCACTATACCAGGCTACTACACAATGCCACTATGCAACACCACTACACCAGGCTACTACACCTCACAACACCACACCACTATTCCAGGATAATACACCACTTCATTGCACTCCGACTATACCAGGCTACAATACCACACCCCTTCACCACACAATTACACCAGGCTACCACACCATAGCACTATACCAGGCAACTACACCACACCACTATACCAGGCTACTACACCAGGCCACTATACCTGGCTACTACACCACACCACTATACAATGCCACTATACCAGGCACCTACACCACACCACTACACCACTCCACTATTCCAGGCTACTACATCACACAACAAAACTACACCACTATACCAGGTTACTACACCACACTAATATACCACACCACTACACCACATCAATATACCCGGCTACTACACCACACCAATACATCCGGATACTACACAACACCACTATACCAGGCTACTACACCACGCCTCTACACCACACCACTATACAAGGCTTCTATACCACACCACTGTACTAGGCTCCTACACCACATTACTATACCAGGCTACTACACCACACCACACCACTATACCAGGTTACATCACCACACCACTATATCAGGTTAGTACACCACACCACTTTACCACACTACTATACCAGGCTTCTACACTACACCACTATACCAAGATTCTACACCACACCACTATACCAGGCTTCTACACCATGCCACTATGCAACACCACTACACCAGGCTACTACACAATAATGCTATACTAGGCTACTACACCATGCCACTATTCCACACCACTACACCAGGCTACTTCACCATGCCAATACACCACACCACTATACCAGGCTACTACACCACACCACTACACCAGGCTAATACTCCACACCACTATACCAGGTTACTACACCATGCCACTACACCAGGCTACTACACCACACCACTATTCCAGGCTACTACACCACGCCACTATACCAGGCTACTACACCACACCACTGTACCAGGCTACTGCAACACGCAACTTCACCAGGCTACTACAACATGCCACTATACCAGGCTACTACACCACAACACTATACCAGGCTGTTACACCACTCAATTATACCAGGCTACTACACCACACCACTATTCCAGGCTATCACATCACGCCTCTATACCAGGCTACTACACCACGCCACTTTACCAGGCTACTACACTCCACTACACCAAGCCACTATTCCAGGCTAATACACCACACCAATTCACCACGACTATACCAGGCTACTACACCACACCACTTCACAGCACCACTACACCAGGCTACTACACAAGACCACTATACCAGGCTACTACATCACACCACTACACCAGGCTTCTACACACCACTATACCTGGCTACTACATCACGCCACTATACCAGGCTGCTACACCACGCAACTATACCAGGCTGCTACACCACGCAACTATACCAGGCTACTACACCACACCACTATACCAGGCTACTGCACCAGGCAACTATACCAGGCTACTACACCACACCACTATACAATGCCACTTTACCAGGCAACTACACCACACCACTACACAACGCCACTATACCAGGCTACTACTCCACACTACTACACCATGTCACTACACCACGCCACTAAACCACACCGCTACACCATGCCACTATATCAGGCTACTACACTACACCACGCCACTACACTACACCACTACACTACGCCACTACACTGTTACACCATGCCACTACACCACACCACTACACCACATCACAACACCACACCACTGCACTATGCCACTACACCAGACTACTATACCAGGCTACTACACCACGTCACTATACCACACCACTAGACTATGCCACTACACCTCACCACTACACCATGCCACTACACCACACCACTGCACTATGCCACTACACCAGACTACATTACCAGGCTACTACACCACACCATGCCACTACACCACACCACAACACCATGCCCTCTACTACACCAGGGTACTACACCTGACTATTACACAAGGCTACTACACCACACCAATACACCAGACTACTACACCACGTGACTAAACCACACCACTACACCACGCAACTACACTAGGCTACCAAACCATACTACTACACCATGCCACTTCACCACACCACTACACCAGACTTCTACACCAGGCTACTACACAACACCACTACACCACTCCACTACACCACGCCACTACACCACACCACTACACCACACCACTTCACCACACCACTACACCACGCCACTACACCAGACTACAATACCAAGCTACTGCACCACTCCACTACACTACACCACGCCACTACACAACGCTACTACACCCTGTCACTACACCAAGCCACTATTCCTGGCTACTACACCACGCTTCTACACCACGCAACTACACAACTCCACTGCACCATGAGCCTACACCACGCCACTACACCACACTACTACATAATGCAACTACACCAGACTACTATACCAGGCTACTACACCATACCACTACACTATGCCCTGCCACTACACCAGACTACTATACCAGGCTACTACACCATACCACTACACTATGCCATGCCACTATACCACTCCACTACACCAGGCTACTACACTACATAACTACACCACGCCAATACACCACGCGACTACACCATGCCACTACACCAGACTACTATACCAGGTTACTACACCATTCCATTATACCAGGCTATTACACCATGCCACTACACTTTGCCACTATACCAGGCTACTACACCACACCATTATTCCACACCACTACACCATGCCACTACACCACGCCACTATTCCAGGGTACTACACCATGCCACTACACCAGGCTACTATAGCACGCCACTATACCAGGCTACTACACCACGCCACTACACCACGCCACTACACTACTTCACTACACCATGCCACTACACCACGCCACTGCACCATGCCACTATACCAGGCTACTACACCATGCCACTATACCAGGCAACTACACCATGCCACTACACCACACCACTACACCACACCACTACACAGTGCCACTACACCATACCACAATACCAGGCTACTACACCACGCCACTATACCAGGCTACTTCACCACGCCACTACACCATGCTACTATACCACGCCACCACACGATGCCACTATACCACGTCACTACACCATGCCACTACACCAGACTACTATACCAGGCTACTACTCCACACTACTACACCTCACCACTACACCATGCCACTACACCAGACTACTACACCAGGCTACTACACTACGCCACTACATCTGACTGCTACATCAGGCTACTACACCACACCACTACTCCAGACTACTATACAACGCCACTACACCTTGCCACTACACTAGTGCACTAAACCACGCTACTACACAAGGCTACTACACCACACCACTACACAAGACTACTACACCAGGCTACTAGTCCATGCCACTATACCAGATCACTACACCAGGCGACTACACCATGCTATTCCACCATGCTACTTCACCATGCAAGTACTTCTGGCTACTACACCACTCCACTACACCATGCCACTACACCATGCCACTACACCAGGCTTCTACACCAGGCTACTACACCACACCACTACACCACACTACTACACCACACCACTACACCACGCCACTACACCAGGCCACTACACCACACCACTACAGCAGGCTACTACACCACACCACTACACCAGGCTACTACTCCACACCAGTACACCATGCCACTACACCAGACTACTGTACCAGGCTACTGCACCACACCACTACACCACACAACTACACCACACCACTACACCATGCCACTACACTAGGCTACTAAACCACGCTACTACACAAGGCTACTACACCACACCACTACACAAGACTACTACATCAGGCTACTAGTTCATGCCACTATACTAGACCACTACACCAGGCTACTACAACATGCTATTCCACCATGCTACTTCACCACGCAAGTACACCGGGCTACTACACCACGCCACCGCACCATGCCACTACAGCAGGCTTCTACACCAGGCTACTACACCACACCACTACACCACACCACTACACCACACCACTACACCACGCCACTACACCAGGCCACTACACCACACCACTACACCAGGCTACTACACCACACCACTACACCAGGCTGCTACCTCACACCACTACACCAGGCTACTACACCACGCTACAACTCCATGCCACTACACTATGCTACTACAAATGGTAAATGAATAAAAATGATGAACTCATCTTTATTATGATGCTTTATTTTACCAAATGTAGAAATATATTTTTATATTTTTACATTTCTTTTTTATTTATATATGAGCATTTTAACATGAAACACTTTATAAAAGGTGTCACAAAGTTTCAAATTAGGTACAAAAGGGGTCACAAAGTTTCAAATTAGGGTTCAAAGGGGGTCACAAAGTTTCAAATTAAGTACAAAAGGGGTCACAAATTTTCAAATTAGGGTACAAAAGGGGTCACATAGTTTCAAATTAGGATTAGGTACGTAGATTTTGATTTAAAGTTTTGGAAACCTATTTAATTCCATACAAAATAACGTATCTATTTCGTGAAAACAAACATTTGCAATCTTTCAAAAACTTTCCAGGAACGTTGTGGAAACTTGAAATTGTTTGCTGGGATTACAGACCACTTTTAACGCTTTATCCTTTAAGACAGCTTGTAAATATGTTAATTTTGTGGTCGTTGATATAATGGCATTAGAATCCACTGAATCAACAAATTTGTTCCAGATGTTATCCCAACTCTCGTCCTCTGTACCAGAGAAAGTTGGGAGATTAAGCGATTTTAATTTGACTTCTGGTTGTATCGGGTTTTGGGAAGCTGTGGCTCCAATGTTTGTAGTGGCCTTGTGTATGGTTTTTAACTTGACAAAGTGTTGTAACTTTGTTTGTATTGTATTTTCATAATCTGCATTTTTTTGTACGACAGCTTCCGTTGCATCTTCTTCGATGTTAGTAGCAGCACGAACATCCTGATATTTTAGGATTTACATTTGTACATGATGACATTTGCTCTCTGCAACCTTATGATGGCCTTTCAGTTCCACATAATCAACTAGAGTTTGATTACATAAATCATCGCATTTTTTGATCTGTCGGACTAAATGACCCTTCATACCTGTGAGGGTCGCTTTTACATTTTTTACGTTAGACATGACGGCTGTTTTTGCTAGTCGTGTTGCAGATGTACCAGTGATAAGCCTTGTTGGACTTTGATTTGGACTGTTTCTAACACTTGAGCTAGTAGAGCTACTAGTTTTAGAACAAGAGCTGTTTATCATTTAAAACTACACATTATATAATCATACACACTATAATTTGAGTGGTAACCTTGTATCAATGCTTTATTTACCTCAAGTTAGCCCCTCAAATCACTCTTAGTTGGTACAGAGACACAGGTTAACACTCAAAGGTGAAATGATTATAGTTAAATTATTACTATAGTTATGGTTATATTATGTAGACAACACAACTCGGGTTGTATTAAGAAACTGCACAAAAATATATGCTTGCTAGGTTGTAATATAGGTTCAACTCTAGACAAGTGTAAATTCTTACTCTTACACCAGGTTAGCACAATAAATTAGACTAGGTTGCTGTACAACACCAGCCTAAAATGTCCTACCCTTGTGCAAGAAGTGGTTGTAAATAATGTGACATGCAGTAATTATTGTAGTAATGATGCAATATTAAATATTATGTAATGTTTATACAAACACTTAAAATTATATATACATTTATGAGTAAATTAATTAGCCACTTATCAACCTCTTGTAATGAAAAAGCACATTTGTTCTTTTGGTTCAGGCCTTGGAACAATAATAGTGCTTGTTATAAGTTCTGTTCACTTGTTAGCTGAGATTGAAAAAGTTGGGCAAGAAATTGTATAGCAGTGTCTTCCTGTTATAATTAATATGTGTGTAAATATTGCACTTATGTTTATATAGATCCTAATCAGGATCTTGTATCTAGGTTCAAAAGACCAAAACTTATGTACGAAAATCCTAGCAAGCTTTAATTCTTTTATTCTATTTTTTACTCAAATATTTTCTTTAATTTATATATCAGTTGGCTTTATTATTATATTATTTTTCTTCTGAGTTAGTTCTTAGTTAGTTAGTAGACTATATATATATATTCTGATTCAACCTGCTAAAATATTTCTGCACACATAGATGGTGGACAATTTGTGGCTTAAACCACTTTGAAGTGGATCCTTCATAAACCACCAATTGTTTACCTAGTCTTTAATATAAATTATAAATCATACCACATATGGTCTAATCTACTGTAATTATACTTATAGTTAATCTATCTACAGTATAAAATAAAAAAGGTGGGGACTTAGCTGATACTGAAGATGGGGCCTGCTAAGGCTGAATAATTGTAGCATCAGATTAGGGTGTGGCCCTGTGCCTCAGAGTGCCACGTAATGGCGGCTATCTGAAGGCCTGCAAGGCTTCATATACAGCAGGGTAACAAATTTCTATAATTATGTTGCGAGCAAGCTGTAATCCAAGGTAACTTCACATCACTCATTCCTGCCGAATGTTTAGAATTAGAATTTAGTGTCCCTCATAGAGAACGTGTCTGGAGTCACTCATGTAGAACGTGTCTGGAGTCACTCATGTAGAACATGTCTGGAGTCACTCATGTAGAACGTGTCTGGAGTCCCTCGTGCAGAACGTGTCTGGTGTCCCTCATTCAGAACGTTTCTGGTATCCCTCATGTGGAACGTGTCTGGTGTCCCTCATGCAGAACGTGTCAGGAGTCCCTCATGTGGAACGTGTCTGGTGTCCCTCATTCAGATCGTTTCTGGTATCCCTAATGTGGAACGTGTCTGGTGTCCCTCATCCAGAACGTGTCTGGAGTCCCTCATGTGGAACGTGTCTGGAGTCTCTCTCATGCAGAACGTGTCTGGAGTCCCTCATGCAGAACGTGTCTGGTGTCCCTCATCCAGAACGTGTCTGGAGTCTCTCATGCAGAACGTGTCTGGAGTCCCTCATGCAGAACGTGTCTGGTGTTCCTCATGCAGAACGTGTCTGGAGTCCCTCATGCAGAACGTGTCTGGAGTCCCTCATGTGGAACGTGTCTGGAGTCTCTCATGCAGAACGTGTCTGGAGTCCCTCATGCAGAACGTGTCTGGTGTCCCTCATTCAGATCGTTTCTGGTATCCCTCATGTGGAACGTGTCTGGTGTTCCTCATGCAGAACGTGTCTGGAGTCCCTCATGCAGAACGTATCTGGAGTCCCTCATGCAGAAAGTGTCTGGTGTTCTTCATGCCGAACGTGTCTGGTATCCCTCATGCAGAACGTGTCTGGAGTCACTAATGCAGAACGTGTCTGGTATCCCTCATGCAGAACGTGTCTGGTATCCCTCATGCAGAACGTGTCTGGAGTCACTAATGCAGAACGTGTCTGGTATTTCTCATGCAGAACGTGTCTGGAGTCCCTCATGCAGAAAGTGTCTGGTGTCCCTTATGTAGAACGTGTCTGTTGTTCCTCATGCAGAACGTGTCTGCTGTCCCTCATGCGGAACATGTCTGGCGTCCATTATGCAGAACATGTCTGGTGTCCCTCATAGAGAACGTGTCTGGTGTCCCTGAGGCAGCTAAGAATGTCATGTTATTCGTCTATCAGGTCAAAAACCTGCATTTGAAATTTTGTAAGAAATACATAAATTATTAAAAATGTAAAAATTTCATATTAGTTGAAATATATCTGTTTTGGGAAGAGTAAGTTTTGCTAAAAATTAATAGTTTCTTCAAAAGGTGTCACAACGGCGTCCACTTAAGCATCACAGCAATCGGAAATGAATATATGTTCTTATATTTTTTGCATTCCAGATTTCAGCTACACGCTCGAGTAACATGGACTAAGTGCAGTAGCTGTAGTCTGACTAATCACATTCACACGGACAACGGACACAAAATAGCTAAAATTGGTACTCAACAAGCAACAATCAACGGAACATGAGTCAAATAATAATAATACCCCTACCTCTTCATATAATGCATATAATTAACTTAATAAAAATCCCAATTATACATAGCTGCACTTATGTTAACATAGAATGCCTTTTTGCAGCCTCAGGGGTACAGTACAAATTATGGAACATGTCTAATACAATCTACAATTGTACTTATTGTTATAACAAGGTTATTGTTATAACCTAAAACATTCTCGATCACAAACTGATATACACAAATCCATACATTCATAAAGTCTGGATCTTAGGTTGTCGTATACAATATGTAAACACAGAGAACGCATGCTGTAGCACTCAGGGTAAAACACTTAAATAAGTGACCGGACGTCATCATCGTGGGAAACGTCAATAGTGATTTTGTTGTCTCGAAATGTCATGCAGCTCTCTACGTCGCGTTTTTGGGTCTCGATGCACGCCTCGAGATTGTGCACTTGGATTTGAAAATAACACTTGAATTTGTGTCCTTGGGTCTCAATGCCGGCCTTGAGGTCTTTTCTGTGGGTCTCCAAATAATCCTCGAGATCGTGTCTAAGAGCCTCAACGGACAACTAAAGTGTGTTTCCTACAGTCTCAACGCAGCTTCGAGGCCCTGTCCTTGGGCATCAACGTGGCTCACGAGGTCCTGTACTTGTCTCAACGCAGACCTCGTGGTCGTACCCTTGGGTCGCAACGTAGTTCTCTAGGTTGTGTACTTGGAACTCAACGCAACCCTCCACATTGTGACTTCGTGTCTCAGCGGAGCACTAGAAGTCATTTCCAGAAATGAGAATTCCATCTCACCTGATTGAGAATTACTGATGATATGCCACACTGTGCATGAAAAACTAATGTTCAGATAGAGTCGCGTTCAGGGCAGAACCTTTTAGTTACAGTGATATATAGTGTGTAGTGACAATGGTTATAGTATTAAGGGGATAAAGGAAAAGTATGTGTGGGAGAAGAAGGGAGGGTATCTGTAACTGTAGCGTGGGTATGGCGTGAAGACTTTTACGGTGATGAAGACCATGTGATGAGAAAATGGTTTCACTGACCAAGTGAGACATGGAAGGTGTGTGAGGTAGGAGGGTGTGATAGAAAGAGTGTACTCACCTAGTTGTGCTTGCAGGGGTTAAGCTCTGGCTCTTTTGACCCGCCTCTCAATTGTCAATCAACTGGTGTACAGATTCCTGCTACGTCGTGCTTCTTCACAAGAGATACAACAGCCTTCGAACAGTTGTGCCACAAACTGTGGCACAACTGTGTGGAAGTAGCGGCAGCGACTGCAACAGCAGCGGTGACAGTGCCAGCGGCATTGCCGTCGGCGGCAGGGGCGGAGGCGGCAGAGATGAGAGCGACAACGCCTACTGTGACGATGTCGTTGTCGTCAGTCAACTCAGTGATGACAGCAGTGATAGTGACACGCAAATAGTAGCTGGAAATGGAGGTCGACCTACACCAGCATCTATTGAAATGGCAACGAAAGCATTAAAGTCAAGTACCAGAATGAAAATGATAATCCATTGTTTTACAGTGCTTATGCCATGAAAATTCCAGAGAACATTGACTCGCAGACCATCCCGAGTTCTTCAGTGATCGAGAGACTGATGACATCACCAGGCATTACTGAAGAAACCAGACACCAGGTTGGTGCAGCTATTTATGTCGTACAGTCACTTATTAACACATTGTGGAAGTTGGACAAGCACAACAATTTGACCATAAGTCACGTGGAAGAACAACACCACCACAATGGCTGCTGCTGACACAAGGAACATAAGGAACATTAAGTTCTCAGCTGGTACATTCGTAGCATCAACAGAAGACTGAATGACCTAATTGCACACGATACCAGCAACAACATAGATATAATTGCTAAACAGGAGCCCAAACGTTTAACATGATAAACAAAACCCCACCAAATTTCAGAGGGTAAAAATTGTCATCCACACTTCCGTCGAAATTAACATTCCATTCACGTGGACTGTAAGGGACTCGAACCGTGGACACCATGTATGTGAGGCCGTAGCACAATTAACTTGGTTATGAACTCATAGCCGAATTGATAGTAATTCGGCCTCACACGTGTGGGGTCTGCGATTGGAGACCCGTACAGTCCAGGTGAATAGAATCAGGGGTATATATCCTATATGAACAGTAACGCCACAGGCTTACTAACATATATCAGAAGTGATTTACCACATGCTCTTGTGAGCACGTCACACACTGTATACACGCACAGTACCATCACTTCCATGAACAAACTGCAGCAGGCCATTTCTCATTCATCAACGTAAATGCTATAATTTAGAAACTCAATGTGGTGGTGGTGGCAGTTCTCCATCCTGAGGAGGTGGATGCTGGTGTTGTTGCCCCCTACGGAGTCCGTGGCTGCGGGGAAGGACTTGGTGTTGGTCCTTAGGAAGGATGCTGGCCTGCGTGGCCGGGGACTCTTCAGCACTGCTTATGCATCGCCCATATTGCCGAGGAGACTTTTCACCATCTCCGGAAGTGTGGGCTATATGGAAGGGATATCGTCGGCAGTTTCCTTGGGAGGAATTTCCTCATAAGTACCATCCTAACGACCCAAAATCGTATTCGGACTGATTTTGTTCTGTTTCATGTACTAATGTTATTGGGGTTTGTGGTATGTTCTGTTGTGTAGCTGATATCATATTTTTTGTTTTGTTGTGGTACTTTGGTGCCATCTTTTATTGCATTTATGTTCTATGCCCTTTGGCATGTAAATTTAAATAAAAACAAAAAAATATGGTTTGCATAACCACTTTATTAACTGTATATCAAAATAGTACACAATAACAAATGTACAAGGTTTCTCCAGAGACTTTGATACAATTACTACCTACTATAAAACATGGGTGTGTTGGGGAACAAGCCGTAAGTATAGCAGAGGTGGACAACACCCACAACCACCATGTGAGTCCTTGATCCCATATTCGTTAAAGATCATGAACGAATAAATCAGTTTGGAGATACATTCAAACGAACCAAATCACAAAAAGATTTACATGCATTTCTTGTTGCAGATAGAGAGGTGAGAGACATGAGCAATGTTATACGGAATACACATTGGAAAGAATTCCTACAAAGTAAAAACGAGCAAACATCCCTTGTTGAAGTAGACTGGCGGTGGCAGCCAAGGTGAGCGAATGTTGTTTGGTTCATCCTGCCTGCTGATTCGCACCTGGCATTTGTTGTGGCCTGGTTGGTCGCCCTTCTGGTGGTTATTCCACTTATTTGCAGGATGATGCAAGTTTGCCGGAATATTCTCCCCCGCTCTGGCGTTCTGGGTCAGTGGGGTTAACGTTCTCAGAGACTGTCAATTCTGAATCTGTGACGCAATTTTCGACGTCTTGGGAATGGAAGAGTTGCTCGGCTTCCAATTGCTAATGGAAGTGCGTGCTTGTCCACCAGAGGGGGTGAAGGTATTGGCTACTCGCTCCAATCGTGGGGGTGTGCTCAACTAGTGGTTGGTCATTGGTGTGGTGGATAACTGGGGCCTTGTGCCAAGCGTGCACCGCATGATGTTCCCTTGGCCCCCGTGCTGAGGGCTCAGTCAGTTGACTTGGAATAGTCCTGCAATGTGCATTACCCTACAGTGGAACAGACGTTGTTAGATTGGTTGGGTATCGATGTGGGTGCCGTATGTGAAGTAGAACTGTTGACGAAGCAACAGGCTGAGGTAAAGCTCTCCACTAGCAAGGACTACCTGGTGTTTCTGCACCGATTTGAAGGGCGTACTTTCCAGCTTCCGGGTGCTGCTCGGTCGGTTGTTATCTCCGACCACAGTGACGATTTCACCTACGCCAGTGTATATTGTGCCCCTATTGAATTCCTGGAGGAATTGTTGAGGAGGTACTTTGGGCAGGTTGGAAAGGTAGTGAATGTGAGGATGAATGTTATCTCCTCTGGTCACTTGAGAGGCGTTCTAAACAGCATTAAGACGCTGGAAATGAGGCTATGATCTGACATCCCTTCCTCTGTCTGGCCGATGTGATACTATATCAGTGTTTATTATACCCGGTAGCCAGCTGGTTGTTACTGCCGCTGAGGTTTTGCGTGCCCATGCCAGGTCGCGGACCCCCTGTGATCCTCGGGAGTCAGATTCTGTGGCGATGGAGAGCGCGGATGACTTGCGCCCTAACCCTAAGTGCTCACACTCTCTTCATCATTTTATGGTCTCGGATAGTCCCGCCTGGGTGGACGTGGGAGATTTTGTGAGCTGCATGTCTTCCGACAACGAAGGGTCTGTACCTGGTGAGGTTACGGTGGACTCGGAGGTGGTGGTGGCAGATGTGCATGCGATGGATGAGAGGTACTGGTATGGAGAGCTCTGTGTTGGTTCCTGTGTCCTCCCTGTGCTTCCTGATGTGAGCTCCCCCAAAGTGGGAGGCGGTGTCCCCCCCCCCCCCTACCTTCTGTGGAAGATGATAGAGCCCATGAACTCAAGGTAGTTCTTAAGAAAGATGGTCGCGAAGGGACTCTGCACCTGTGCCCAGTGCCCAGCAGTCCTTCGCGAGTTTGGGCCCAGTGGTGTCGACCTCTCCCCCCTTCCCGCTGTGTTGCCGCCCCTTTCTGGGGGGTGGTTACCTCGTTGGGGAGAGCCATATTGGTTGCTGATGTGGAGTCTGGACTCCGTCTGGAGGTCCGGGGGCGGCCAGTTTCCTGGTGCTCGTCCATCGTGTAGGTGCCCAGAATGCAAGCTTTCATCTCTGGTGTTTCTGATTTAATAAAAATCCTCCGAGCCTGGGGTCGGAGGAGGCCACAGCCGGAAGATTAACCAACCCAAAGACGCAGAGACGTGAACCCTATGTGCCAGGGGAGAAGGTAAGCTCCAAAACTGGTACGCTCGCTCGTCGGTCATCGCCCTTCTGCCATTTAGGGCTAGAAACAGGAGGTACTCCTTCGTGGAGAAACTCCGCTTCCGCCTTACCGATTAAGTAAAGAAACGATCAGAGTAGTGGTATTTCATTGACGTCTGTCCGTGAGAGGCGAAATGACCTCCCACTTATGCTACACGTCTGATGTCTCTCTACAAAATCAGACTAGAGTCAACCTCAACAGGGTCTTCTTTCTCCACTGTTTAATGCAGGTGAGCAAATAACACATTCCCGGTATCATTCAAATAAGAACCAAGAATACAACATATACCCGCCCATTTTACCACCAAAATCATCGTTCCTACCTTTGACAACACGGGTGGGTTTAACAATAGCTAAATAAAACACTTCATGGCATCCAACTTCAGAACACACCCAGTCTGTGAAATTTAGCCAGCGACACAAGGTGAAGCTGCTTAACACGGCAGTTGAGCCCATTCCCATTAATCGTTGCAAAATTCAAAGTTCGAGGCATCACAAACAAAAGAAGGAAAAGCACGTCAGCCTGGACGATCCTCGCAGTCAACCGGAGGACGCAAACTCTCAGCAAGCCGGGTATTACAAGCAGGTGAGTCTGACAGAACCCCTCCGTAAAGTCAACTTCAACCCATCACCAGTCAACTGGCATTTCCCAATCTCCATCATGCCCCACCTGTCTGGATTAGTCTGTGACAAAGAGGACTGCCTACCATCAGGAGGAATGTCAACAAATCCAGGAATATCTGTCACTAACATAATATCTCGCACAATGGGAGCACTAGGCGCATCTAGGCACATTGACAGGCGAGGCATCGTCCACCCATGGAGTATCACTCGTGAACTGACAGTCCTCAACCGGTGACCCAAAGTCACACCACATGTCCTCTTCAGTGTAAGTTGGGCATCCTCAATTCCCTTTAAACGATGCACGTCCCATAAAGAAAGCTCGTTACAAGTGGCCGGTGCATTGTTCAAGACCACGGCATTCTCCCGGCCAACCATCACACCACACTTGAAACCCAAAGAACCAAGACATAAAATGAAAAAATCCACAAGGGCGGTGACGAGGATTCGAACCTGCGTCCGGGAGCATCCCAGACACTGCCTTAATCGACTTAGCTACGACAGGGTTAAAAGAGTTGAAACCGAAGTTCTACTGAACTTAATGGATCCTGTAGCCTCTCCGAGGCACAAACCAGGATTTTACACAACTTCCCCCTCTACCCAAGCAATGTTAATAGGCCGTTCTCCCTCTTCGCCCTTACATTATTACACACAGATATATATATATATATATATATATATATATATATATATATATATATGTCGTACCTAGTAGCCAGAACGCACTTCACAGCCTACTATGCAAGGCCCGATTTGCCTAATAAGCCAAGTTTTCATGAATTAATATATTTTCTTTAAATTTTTTTCTGATGAAATGATAAAGCTACCCATTTCATAATGTATGAGGTCAATTTTTTTTATTGGAGTTAAAATTAACGTAGATATATGACCGAACCAAACCAACCCTTCCTAACCTAACCTAACCTATCTTTATAGGTTAGGTTAGGTTAGGTAGTCGAAAAACAATTAATTCATGAAAACTTGGCTTATTAGGCAAATCGGGCCTTGCATAGTAGGCTGAGCAGTGCGTTCTGGCTACTAGGTACGACACACACACACACATATATATATATATATATATATATATATATATATATATATATATATATATATATATATATATATATATATATATATATATATAGAAATAAAAATGAATTTTGGAGAATTGATTTTTGAATTACCTCCAACAGTGAAAAGAAATGTACGAAAGATTGAGAAAATTCGTGTTAGAATTATTAATCTTACTTTTTCGGTCATATTTAATAATATATATATATATATATATATATATATATATATATATATATATATATATATATATATATATATGTCGTACCTAGTAGCCAGAACTCACTTTTTGGCCTACTATGCATGGCCCGATTTGCCTAATAAGCCAAATTTTCCTAAATTAATATATTTTTTCTAATTTTTTTCTTATGAAATGATAAAGCTACCCATTTCATTATGTATGAGGTCAATTTTTTTTTATTGTAGTTAAAATTAACGTAGATATATGACCGAACCTAACCAACCCTACCTAACCTAACCTAACCTATCTTTATAGGTTAGGTTTGGTTAGGTAGCCGAAAAAGTTAGGTTAGGTTAGATTAGGTAGGTTAGGTAGTCGAATAACAATTAATTCATGGAAACTTGGCTTATTAGGCAAATCGGGCCTTGCATAGTAGGCTGAGAAGTGCGTTCTGGCTACTAGGTACGACATATATATATATATATATATATATATATATATATATATATATATATATATATATATATATATATATATATATATATATATATATATATATATATGTCGTACCTAGTAGCCAGAATGCACTTCTCAGCCTACTATGCAAGGCCCGATTTGCCTAGTAAGCCAAGTTTTCCTGAATTAATATATTTTCTCTATTTTTTTTCTTATGAAATGATAAAGCTACCCATTTCATTATGCTTGAGGTCATTTTTTTTTATTCGAGTTAAAATTAACGTAGATATATGACCGAACCTAAAAAACCCTACCTAACCTAACCTAACCTATCTTTATAGGTTAGGTTAGGTTAGGTAGCCGTAAAAGTTAGGTTAGGTTAGGTTGGGTAGGTTAGGTAGTCGAAAAACAATTAATTCATGAAAACTTGGCTTATTAGGCAAATCGGGCCTTGCATAGTAGGCTGAGAAGTGAGTTCTGGCTACTAGGTACGACATATATATATATATATATATATAAATTAAAATAGGAAGGGAGTACCACCTCTAGCTGGAAGAAGGGGGACCCATAGCCTCGGAGGAAACCACGCATAACGCATTAGAGGGAATGTTTAGATCCCCTCCAATACAGTTTCTGTGTGCTTTTCTCCTACCACCCCCTTCCTTGAATATTTTTTGTGCTTTATTATGCATTTGATGGTTACAAGATATACATGGGTTGATACAAAAATAATAATGCAAAAAGGTGCTTAAAGGTTATGGATCTCTTGAAGAACACAACAATGGGAAAAGCTATATATATATATATATATATATATATATATATATATATATATATATATATATATATATATATATATATATATATATATATATATATATATATATATATATATATATATATATATGTCGTACCTAGTAGCCAGAACGTCGTACTCGGCCTGCTATGCAAGGCCCGATTTGCATAATAAGCCAAGTTTTCCTGAATTAATATATTTTCTCAATTTTTTTTTCTTATGGAATGATAAAGCTACCCATTTCATTATGTATGAGGTCAATTTGTTTTTATTAGAGTTAAAATTAACGTAGATATATGACCGTAGATATATATATGTCATACCTAGTAGCCAGAACGCACTTCTCTGCCTACTATGCAAGGCCCGATTTGCCTAATAAGCCAAGTTTTCCTGAATTATTATATTTTCTCTAATTTTTTTCTTACGAAATGATAAAGCTACCCATTTCATAATGTATGAGGTCAATTTTTTTTTTATTGGAGTTAAAATTAACGTAGATGTATGACCGAACCTAACCAACCCTACCTAACCTAACCTAACCTATTGTAGGAAATTTCCAACATAATACAACACTGTTGTATTATTATTAATTATTACTAAAATCTACTAATTACTGTAGTAACTAAAATTAACCAACAGTAGAGTTCACATGAACTAATAATTGTATCTGTACAATAATGCTAGAATTCTAACGTAATCAAACACCAGTATTACGTCAGATTCTACCAAAATAAACACATTTATATCCAGTGTGTCAGAGAATTGAGTTTGATTCTCTAAAAACAACAGTGTTCTGTGTGATAATTATTTACTGATAACCTGACTCCCAAATAATGCCAAATCGAGCGTTTCTAGTTACAACTGTTATCTGGTAATAAATTTAACGTCACATGTGAATGCCATGGAGAGAATTAAAATAATCCTCCATTGCTCGTTTAACATCGTAAAACGAGCAAATAATAATATTTAGCTCCCTAGAATTATAAACCCGTCATTATCCAAGCATTTTAGCCGCAACTGCGAGAAATAATATTATTCGTAGTAAATAATTTGTATAGCGAATGCGGGACACGGAGCGGGGCAGGGAGAGACGCCATTAATCGGAGAGCGTGTGGAGGCGTCGGTGTGAGAGGAAAGTCGCCAAAGTGCGGTGTGAAGACTTGTTGCGGAATTGAGCAACTCGTTTGGTGTCAGTGTCATAGGATACATTGTGGTGAATGATCAACAAGAATTAACTTGACATTCAGCCCGGAACTTGTCAATTTGTTCCGCGTAATCCATCGTGACCGGCCAGAGAAGCGCGTCGACATCTAGGCCAAGCTAGCCACCACGTGTTCGTCATTGCGACGCTAGAGCCTGGGACGCGAGTTTCGGCAAGCTTCAACTTATACAGTGCCCTATTAGCTAAGTACACATATTCCCTTTTGATGCATCATTAGAGATTGTATACAGCAGGGTAGCTTGTCGTCACGCCGAGCGACATAAATAAAACACGTTAGTATATTTATTACTCTCCATTCCCAATTTCTTGAATATAAATATTTAGCAGCCTAATATGTTGCTACGTAATATATCTTGATTTACAGCTTGCGTGTGAGGAATTCCCCGAGCTGTTACTTTACCCGTGTTATTCATCTCCCAGTGTTCCATGAAGAATTCCGGAGATTCCGAGGATGATTCATGACTGATGTCTTGGAAAACGTCTTCAAGCTAAGACCCTTTTTCCGTATTTTAATTATTCAAATTATCTGTACTGGATTATCACTATTGATCGTTGTGCACTGGATTTAACACGTGTTTATTATAATCATTAATTTCTGATATTCATAATCTATATTCTTGTTGGTGACAAATTCTCTATTGATTCTCTAATTGGTCATAGGATTAGGTTATTACACAATGAACTGGTGTACGAACCGCATTAGTTCCTAGACATATATGAAGTTCTAGCAATAACCCCCCAATGTAGGTGTCTGAGGCTTTGATTCAATTAAATTATATATACAGCCCATTAATTATTCAAGTGATTATATTTTCTAGTATTTATCCATAGTTACTGGTTCTTCTAGGAATTTCTAATGATCACATTTTATTAGTTTCCCTCTTTACTATAAAAGCGGGTGGTCCTTCGTGATTGTTTTCATTACTTCAATAATTAAATAAATAGAGTCAAGTCCCAAATTCCCACATTATGGTCCTTATCGAACCGGATAAACATAAATTATAAACATAAATTATATACATAAATACTAATTAGTAATAACTAATCCCTGTGTGATGTAGTCTAGACTAACCATTTAATTAATTGTGTCTACCAACAGCGTAACATAGGTTAGCTTAAGTCACACCAATTCATTGCTACTTTCACCTCATGTATAAGGTAGCACTCGTGGGACACAGTCAATTACCCACAACACTTAGACCTATACCTCATACTGAAGTAAGAATCTTTAGGTCACCAGGAGCAACAGCTCATAACTTTTATAACAATTCCACACTAACACCTGCGTTAGAGTGGCCTCACCATCTAACCATTATATACTTAGGTGGTAATGACATTCATCCTACTCGTCATCCAGCTGAGGTGATCAAGCACCTTAAAGCCATAATTTCTTCTTTCAAGCTCATCAGTAATTCGGTAGTATTCACGTTAGTGGAACCTCGCCAACCAAGTCAAGATAATCGTTGGGGAGTAACACCAGAATACTACCAGAGAGCTGCTAAGTACATAAATTTCAGGCTGAAAAAACGAGTGAGATTGGATGCCACTTATATCCAATTTACAGCCAGACCATATAGACAAAACCTGGCCAGAGATGGTGTACACCTGTCAGGTGAGTCTAGGTTGCATGTGGTTGACAAATTGATCAACACAATCAATTATCACAAACGGCTGTGGCTAGCAAGCCAAACTTAGCTGTACATAATTGTTTTCACTTGTGTGTGCAAGTGCACACTTATAAACTATAAAATCCTAAAAACCCAAAAATACAGCACAATTATATTCACATTACTGCACCACAATAATCTTTACCAATCTTATTAGGTAGAATTTAGGCTGTGATTGTGCTGAATTTGGCACAAGCCCAGACTAAATAAATTTGTAGTTTCTTAGGTAGGAATTATCACGACTAGACTTAAGCTAGTCAGTAGTATATGTATTATACCATATATGCTGACCCTATCAAGGGTGGGATTAAACTTTGAGATAACTCTGATTGGAGTGTCTCCATATTATTTCATTTTGTGCTCATTAATTTGTGTGTGCCTATTTTGAGTATTGCTGAATGGTCACCATTACATCTAATGGTGATATAGAAGAGCTAACCGGACGAAAGTTAATGGTGAAGTTCGAGCACTGCTCAAAATAGTTAGCTATCTCTTGTTAGGTAGGTAAAATCATAGTCTATTCAAGTATATTAGGCTATTCTCACTGATATTGAACTCCACTGAATGAGTCAATATCCCAGTTATCTCAGTAACAAATATTTACTGACAAACCAGCCTTTATCCAACAAAATGGAAACGGCTACCAAAATGAAAAGTACCCTTATCGGTCTGAAAGGTCATTTGACCCGACAGATTAATAAATGCCAAAATCTGTCACAACAGTCAACTGTTGATTACTTTGAATTAGAAGATTTACTACAAGTTGCTGAAAGCAAATTGGCCCATATTAAGCAACACATGAGTCTGTATTTGACAGAACTTCACTCAACTTCTGTAGATAGTAGTGAACTTGAGGATGCTATAAATGACTTAGCTCAATATGAAGAAGATATACGGGTTAAGCTTCTACCCTTTAAGAAGCAAATTGCTAAAAACAAATTGACAGTAGCTTCTGCTGCACGTACAGATCCTGAGGTCAAATTACCTCAAATCAATATACCCACATTCTCTGGTAATGAGAACGAAAGTTGGGATGATTTCTGGAGTAAATTCGTAGATGCAGTAGACTCTAAAATCAACATTCCTCAAACAACCAAATTCACTTATTTACAAGGCTTGTTACGAAATGAAGCCTTGAAAATAATCTCTAATATAACACTGACCAGTGATGGTTACACATTAGCTGTTCAATTGCTCAAAACCAACTACGATAACACGGAGAGAACTATTACTGTCTTAGTTCAAAAATTACTAGATTTATCCTCTGCTAATAATTCCACAGATTCTCTCCAAACTTTCAGGCTAGAGTTAAAGTCTTTACTCAAGGCCTTAAGCCTTAAAGTCCAAATTCAGCCAGCTGAATGGATGACCAAAGTAGTTGTTAGGCGAAAATTGCCAAGAGAAACCTTAGATAAATTGTGTACTATGTACAATAAGACCTTTTTGACTTTGAAAGAAATCACAGAAGGTCTACATACCTTAGTCGAAAGACAAAGAGCCAACCAAGATGGGGAGAATGTTTCAAACTTCTCTACTAACTCCCATCGTAACTCAGCTCATATTGACACTTCAGTCAAACCAAAAATGACTTTAAATAAGTCTAATAAATTTAAATCTAGAACTGCTCCATCCACTGGAAAAAGGAGTGGTAATGTAGGTACTTATTCGGTGTCTCCTTCTGAGATAACCCATGACTTGTCTACTAAAGAGACCAAGTCAACTAAATAAAGAAGGTGTCTGTTTTGTAATCAAGGACATGCCACCCACCAATGCTCTGTTTATCCTACTTATAATACTAGGATTAAACGGTTACAAGAAATACACAAGTGCACCAAGTGCATGGGCTCTCATGATCCCAAAAAATGTGTAGTGCAACTACGTTCATGCAGTAGATGCAACCAAGGTGTACATCACTACGCCTTATGTAGAAAAACTTCTACCCAATCCATGACAACTGGGGAGAATTCCACAAATTCTACCACAGTACAATATTGCAAAGTGCATCAAGAAATAAATGTACTTGCTACTGAGTCAGGCAATTATACCACTCTGCCTACAGCTCAACTTACACTAATAAACAAGAGATCTAGAGTTAACACTAGAGGTCTTTTTGATCAAGGATCACAGAAAACCTTCATTACACAACAGTTAGTAGAGCAGTTAAAATTAAAACCTGCCAAAAGTGTGAGATTAAATATTTCTGGTTTCTTGACTAATAGTGGACCTCGTGAATACCAAGTAGTTAAGGTATTAGTGAGACTTGGATCTTCCACTAGTCCAATACAAGCGGTAGTAGTAGATAAACTTCCTACAGACCTGCAGGTCACAGGATTAGCTCGCACTGCGAAATATCTTAAACGAAACCCCATGAGGCTAGCAGATTACAAAATAAATTCTGACTGCCTCACTAATGTTGGAATACTTATAGGCGCGGATCATTATTATAAATTTATAACGGGATGCACCAGACAACACGGAATGAATTTGTTGTCATCTGCTGGAGGCAAGTTGCTTACTGGACCGGTGCTTTCCCAACAAAATCCAGCGTCAACAAACCAACAATCTAACAACATAATAGTGGCGTGACTAGGCTTGGAACAGTCACCCCTACATTTCAGAGAAATATCTGAAGATATTGAGTCTGATCCACCTGTACATCGTCTGTGGGATTTAGACACTTTAGGTATTATCCCTGAACAACCAAGCCCTGATGATATGTGGACTTACCAGCAATATCTGGATACAGTTGTCTATAAAGATAAACAATACTGGGTAAGACTCCCATGGAAGTTGAATCATCCACAACTTCCAGTTAATTATTTTATGGCAGCCTCACAATTACAGTCTCAATTAACAAGACTACAGAAGCAGCCAGACAAACTGAACATGTAGCATCAACTAATCCAACAACAACTCAACAGTAAATTCATCGAGGTTTTTGATAACGATGACCGGAAAATAGGTCATTATTTACCTCATCACGCTGTGGTGAAAGATTCATTGATAACACCTATCCGTATTGTCTTCAACTGTAGCGCTAAAGTGAAGCCAAGCAGTGTGTCTTTGAATGAATGTCTCCAAACAGGACCTAGCCTAACTCAAAGGCTACATGATGTGCTGTTACGATTCCGCACTGGTATTTTCGCTTATACTGCTGATATCAGTAAAGCTTTCCTCCTAGTAGGTTTACAGGAGGAGGATCGTAATTACACTAAGTTTCTCTGGATTAAGGACCCACTGGATCCCAACAGTGATATCATCACATATCGTTTTGCCTCAGTATTATTCGGAGCGACGTTCTCCCCGTTTCTATTGCAAGCAACATTAGACACACATTTGAGGAAGTCAAATAGCCCTTATAAGGCAGACATTAGTGACAACTTGTATGTCGACAATTTCCAGGGAACTACAAATGATCAAACCAATTTGGTAGAAATCTACCATGAGGCTAACCGTGAGTTATTAGGAGCCAATATGCCACTACAGTCATGGGCCTCAAATAATGAATCACTAAACCAGATAATCGAGAAAGAATTTCCAGGTTATCAGGTACCCAATCATTTAAAGGTTCTAGGTGTGGAATGGAACACAAGTACTGACGAGATGAATGTCAAGTCAGTACAAACTGATAATTCATCCCTTACCATGAGAACATTGCTCTCGTTTGTCAGTCAACCATTTGACCCTTTAGGCTTACTTAGTCCTATATTAACAAGGGGGCAAACTCCTAATGCAGGAGTGCTGGCAGAAACATATGGGATGGGATGATCCGTTACCAAGTGAGTTACAAGCTAAATGGCAGATACTCTCAACGGATTTTAATCAGTTAGGTGTTTTGAAATTTCCTCGTAATGCTTCAGGACCAAATTTGCCCACAAATTTGCACGTTTTCTGCGATGCCTCTGGCAAAGCGTATGGCGCGGTAGCCTACTTAGTTAATAGTGCACAATCAATTTTGCTCACATCTAAAGCAAGAGTTGCTCCCATTAAGAAGAGATCTTTACCTCAAATGGAGTTGACTGCATTGCTAGTGGGAGTAAGATTGGCTCATTGCCTGACTAAGACCCTCAATAATATCCACTTTGGTGAGATTGTCGTGTGGTCAGACAATGAGGCAGTCTTACAATGGGTAAGAAAGAACAATAATAAAACTCCCTACGTCAGTAATCGTGTTAGGGAAATTCATGAATTATCTGCTGGATATAAATTCAGACATGTTCCTACTAAGGACAATCCTGCAGATTATTTATCTCGAGGATTAACACTAAAACAACTCATCAAGTCTTCGCTGTGGTTCAATGGACCTTCATGGCTTGTTGGTGGTCAGTGGCCCAAACAAAAGCCACAAGTCATAGTGACCAATTTCACCACTCCCATGAAAGAACCAGAACCTCAACGAAACTTAGCCATTGATCCTCACAATTATTCTAACTTGAGTAAATTATTAAGAGTGACCGCACATGTGTTTGACTTTCTTGCTAAGATAGGAATCCGACATAAGTTTCCTAATCCTATTCTCTACTGGATCAAACGTGCACAACAAGAGACATATGGAAGCGAATATGAAAATCTTCCAGATAAATTAACTAAGTCTCTAGGTATCTGGTATGATGCCAACACTCATAATATACTAAGGTGTGGAGGACGTTTGCTTCATGCAAAAATTGATCTGGACACAAATAATCCAATTCTTCTACCACGTCACCACATCATCACCAAACTTCTAGTTTTACATCACCATCAATATGGTACTTTACATGGTAGAGTGTTAGATACTCTCACCGACCTTAGACAGAAATACTGGCTTCCTCAAGGTCGTCAGACAGTCAAGTCAATTATTAAATTCTGTGTAATCTGCAAAAGATACGATGCTAGAGTATGTCCTTACCCAGGACCTCCACCACTTCCAGAAGAAAGAGTGGTTCATCTTCGTCCTTTTGAAACCACTGGTGTCGATTACACAGGAGCCTTACTTCTCACTGGCAACCCAGATAAGATACCAGTGAAAGCTTACATTTGCCTCTTCATGTGTGCTACTACTAGAGGCGTACATTTAGAAGTGACTTCAGATATGAGTGCTGAAGCCTTCATCCAAGCCTTCCGCAGATTTGCAGCTCGCAGATCTTGTCCCAAACTCATGATATCGGACAATGGTTCCAATTTTGTGGCAGGAAAAGCCTGTCTGCGAGAAGTGTGGAGTCATCCAGAAGTACAATCAGTCCTGCAGAGACGACAATGTCACTGGAAATTCATAGCTCCAAGAGCCCCTTGGCAAGGTGGGTTCTACGAACGAATGATAGGCACTGTCAAGAAGTGTTTAAGAAAAACCTTACACAGACAAAAAATCAGTTACTCCGAACTCCAAACAATTGTTGTGGAAATCGAGGCGTGAGTCAATAACCGCCCATTAACATACCTGTCCGATGATTTCTCACAAAGAGAACCGCTGAGTCCCTCACACTTGATACATGGAGGTCTGCTGAGTCCTCTCATACCTTTAGCAGAAGAGGACCCCGTCGACCCTTCACATGTAACCAGAAGTGACTTGGTAGAAAGTTACCAACATCACTCAAGAGTCATTGAAAGGTGGAATGAGGTGTGGACTCGAGAGTACCTCACAGCTCTACGAGAGTACCACTACGAAGCTTCGAGTCCTTATAATAAAGTACAACTTAAACCAGGGGACCTAGTATTAGTCGACAGTGATGGACCAAGGTCAGAGTGGCCCATAGGCAAAATTGTTGCCATTCATCCAGATCATCAAGGTATCCTGAGAGTAGTGAAAGTTTTATGCTGAGGCAACACTACCTTAAAAACTTTAGAGAAGTTGGTACCTCTCGAATTAGCAGAGCGAGAGTGTTTGCCAGAACCAGCTTCACCAGTAGTTTCCGAGGACAGTAATTCTGATCCACCGAGCAACCGCCCCACTAGAGCTGCTGCTCAACAATGCAAGCGGAAACTGCAAGCCTATTACAGCTCTGACCAAGAGCAAATCCCTTTGCATCCAATTTAAGTAACCATGATGATACTGTGGTGTGATGTCAAGTAACAAATCATTACAAGTCACTATGACCCAAGACACTCTCATCACAGTAGATTCTCAGTTATTTGAGTTGTGTGATTTAAATTCTTAATTGTTGTATAGGCTATAAATAACATTATTTGTCTAGAGTATCTGAGAGTTTACAGACTTTGAGACTTAGTAACATAAACATTACATGTCATAGCAACACCAGTCACAGAGTTTATTGTAAGCCTTCTTAGTTATTAGCTTTAGGTAATTCATAATAACATGTGCCATTTAACATGAGATCTGCAAGACTTAAGTTTCTTGTATGTCCTTGACAAATACGGGACATTCGTTATGTGTGTACTAACATACTAACATACTTATATTAATACCAACTTCGGGATGGGTATGTCAGTACTCAACATTACACTGCGACCCGATAAATCTCCCCCCGGAGTTATGTTGGAAATTTCCAACATAATACAACACTGTTGTATTATTATTAATTATTACTAAAATCTACTAATTACTGTAGTAACTAAAATTAACCAACAGTAGAGTTCACATAAACTAATAATTGTATCTGTACAATAATGCTAGAATTCTTACGTAATCAAACACCAGTATTGCGTCAAATTCTACCAAAATAAACACATTTATATCCAGTGTGTCAGAGAATTGAGTTTGATTCTCTAAAAACAACAGTGTTCTGTGTGATAATAATTTACCGATAACCTGACTCCCAAATAATGCCAAATCGAGCGTTTCTAGTTACAACTGTTATCTGGTAATAAATTTAACGTCACACGTGAATGCCATGGAGAGAATTAAAATAATCCTCCATTGCTCGTTTAACATCGTAAAACGAGCAAATAATAATATTTAGCTCCCTAGAATTATAAACCCGTCATTATCCAAGCATTTTAGCCGCAACTGCGAGAAATAATATTATTCGTAGTAAATAATTTGTATAGCGAATGTGGGACGCGGAGCAGGGCAGGGAGAGACGCCATTAATCGGAGAGCGTGTGGAGGCGTCGGTGTAAGAGGAAAGTCGCCAAAGTGCGGTGTGAAGACTTGTTGCGGAATTGAGCAACTCGTTTGGTGTCAGTGTCATAGGATACATTGTGGTGAATCGTCAACAAGAATTAACTTGACATTCAGCCCGGAACTTGTCAATTTGTTCCGCGTAATCCATCATGACCGGCCAGAGAAGCGCGTCGACATCTAGGCCAAGCTAGCCACCACGTGTTCGTCATTGCGACGCTAGAGCCTGGGACGCGAGTTTCGGCAAGCTTCAACTTATACAGTGCCCTATTAGCTAAGTACACATATTCCCTTTTGATGCATCATTAGAGATTGTATACAGCAGGGTAGCTTGTCGTCACGCCGAGCGACATAAATAAAACACATGTTAGTATATTGATTACTCTCCTTTCCCAATTTCTTGAATATAAATATTTAGCAGCCTAATATGTTGCTACGAAATATATCTTGATTTACAGCTTGCGTGTGAGGAATTCCCCGAGCTGTTACTTTACCCGTGTTATTCATCTCCCAGTGTTCCATGAAGAATTCCGGAGATTCCGAGGATGATTCATGACTGATGTCTTGGAAAACGTCTTCAAGCTAAGACCCTTTTTCCGTATTTTAATTATTCAAATTATCTGTACTGGATTATCACTATTGATCGTTGTGCACTGGATTTAACACGTGTTTATTATAATCATTAATTTCTGATATTCATAATCTATATTCTTGTTGGTGACAAATTCTCTATTGATTCTCTAATTGGTCATAGGATTAGGTTATTACACAATGAACTGGTGTACGAACCGCATTAGTTCCTAGACATATATGAAGTTCTAGCAATATCCCCCCAATGTAGGTGTTTGAGGCTTTGATTCAATTAAATTATATATACAGCCCATTAATTATTCAAGTGATTATATTTTCTAGTATTTATCCATAGTTACTGGTTCTTCTAGGAATTTCTAATGATCACATTTTATTAGTTTCCCTCTTTACTATAAAAGCGGGTGGTCCTTCGTGATTGTTTTCATTACTTCAATAATTAAATAAATAGAGTCAAGTCCCAAATGTCCCACACCTATCTTTATAGGTTAGGTTAGGTTAGGTAGCTGTAAAAGTTTGGTTATGTTAGGTTAGGTAGGTTAGGTAGTCGAAAAACAATTAATTCATGAAAACTTGGCGTATTAGGCAAATCGGGCCTTGCAAAGTAGGCAGAGAAGTACGTTCTGGCTACTATGTACGACATATATATATATATATATATATATATATATATATATATATATATATATATATATATTGTAGGATGAAGGATGTAACCCAGGCATTTAACCCAGTTACATCCCACGAAGGATGTAACCTTCAATGTAAGTACATAGGTATGACGTCGACCAAGCTGACGAGGCGTTTGACATGCCATCTTCAATCTGGTGCCCCTAGGAATCACATGAGACAAGCCCATGACATTACTCTAACACGAGAAATGTTGAACAAGAATACTTGCATAATAGACAAAACCCAAGATTCAAGAAGATTACAAATTCTTGAGGCAATTCACATAAGAATAGAGCGACCTACCATGAACACCCAAATCACGGAACTATTTACTCTACCCACCATGAGAGTAAGGACAAGACAAGAACATATCGATGCCAACACAGAAGACAATGTCCAACATAACAGGCCAATTACACTGGATTAATCTTTGTGTTTAGATAGGAGATGCCTCGTATGGGCCAATAAGCCTTCTGCAGCCCCTATGTTTATCCCTTATGTATCCCCCCATGTTTTCACCTTCATTGTATTATCACCTGACCTAATGCGGGTATAAAATCAACTAATATGTATATATATATATATATATATATATATATATATATATATATATATATATATATATATATATATATATATATATATATATACATATATATATATATATATATATATATATATATATATATATATATATATATATATATATATATATATACGTATATATATATATATATATATATATATATATATATATATATATATATATATATATAATATATATATATATATATATATATATATATATATATATATATATATATATATATATATATATATATAATATATATATATATATATATATATATATATATATATATATATATATATATATATATATATATATATATATATATATATATATATATATATATATATATATATATATATATATATATATATATATGCGAACAAGCCTGAATGGTTCCCAGGACATATGCAACTGAAAACTCACACCCCAGAAGTGACTCGAACCCATACTCCCAGAAGCAACGCAACTGGTATGTACAAGACGCCTTAATCCACTTGACCATCACGACCGGACAAAATGAGGTGATAGCCGAGGCTATATGAACCACCCCACCGCCGGCACTCGGATAGTTATCTTGGGCATAGCATTTTACCAAATCACCTCATTCCTTGGGGCACACGTGAGGAACACAAATGCGAACAAGCCTGAATGGTCCCCAGGACATATGCAACTGAATGGTAAAATGCTATGCCCAAGATAACTATCCGAGTGCCGGCGGTGGGGTGGTTCATATAGCCTCGGCTATCACCTCATTTTGTCCGGTCGTGATGGTCAAGTGGATTAAGGCGTCTTGTACATACCAGTTGCGTTGCTTCTGGGAGTATGGGTTCGAGTCACTTCTGGGGTGTGAGTTTTCAGTTGCATATGTCCTGGGGACCATTCAGGCTTGTTCGCATTTGTGTTCCTCACGTGTGCCCCAAAGAATGAGGTGATTTGGTAAAATGCTATGCCCAAGATAACTATCCGAGTGCCGGCGGTGGGGTGGTTCATATAGCCTCGGCTATCACCTCATTTTGTCCGGTCGTGATGGTCAAGTGGATTAAGGCGTCTTGTACATACCAGTTGCGTTGCTTCTGGGAGTATGGGTTCGAGTCACTTCTGGGGTGTGAGTTTTCAGTTGCATATGTCCTGGGGACCATTCAGGCTTGTTCGCATTTGTGTTCCTCACGTGTGCCCCAAAGAATGAGGTGATTTGGTAAAATGCTATGCCCAAGATAACTATCCGAGTGCCGGCGGTGGGGTGGTTCATATAGCCTCGGCTATCACCTCATTTTGTCCGGTCGTGATGGTCAAGTGGATTAAGGCGTCTTGTACATACCAGTTGCGTTGCTTCTGGGAGTATGGGTTCGAGTCACTTCTGGGGTGTGAGTTTTCAGTTGCATATGTCCTGGGGACCATTCAGGCTTGTTCGCATTTGTGTTCCTCACGTGTGCCCCAAAGAATGAGGTGATTTGGTAAAATGCTATGCCCAAGATAACTATCCGAGTGCCGGCGGTGGGGTGGTTCATATAGCCTCGGCTATCACCTCATTTTGTCCGGTCGTGAGGGTCAAGTGGATTAAGGCGTCTTGTACATACTAGTTGCGTTGCTTCTGGGAGTATGGGTTCGAGTCACTTCTGGGGTGTGAGTTTTCAGTTATATATATATATATATATATATATATATATATATATATATATATATATATATATATATATATATATATATATATGTATATATATATATATATATTATTAAATATGGCCGAAAAAGTAAGATTAATAATTCTAACACGAATTTTCTCTATCTTTCTTATGTTTCTTTTCACTGTTGATGGTAATTCAAAGATCAATTCTCCAAAATTCATTTTTATTTCTAGTCTGACGCGACACTTGAGCGCGTTTCGTAAAACTTATTACATTTTCAAAGACTTTAGTTTACAAACACACAACTGAAACTGAATAGAGCTTACATATCTTCGAGGTTTATATCTACATTTGGGTGAGGTGGATGAGGTGAAAAACGAACTTTCAACAATGGGTATTCAATGGGTATTAAATTCCAACACAAGACAGAACATGAAACAATGGGTATTGAATGGGTATTAAATTCAAATACAAGACAGAGCACGAAACAATGGGTATTGAATGGAAGTAATTGAAGAAAGCCTATTGGTCCATATTTCTTGATGCTTCTATATTGGAGCGGAGTCTTGAAGTGGGTAGAATATAGTTATGCATTAATTGGCTTTTGATTGCTGGTGTTGACTTCTTGATGTGTAGTGCCTCGCAGATGTCTAACCGCCTGCTATCGCTGTATCTATCGATGATTTCTGTGTATCTCATCGATAGATAACTGACTGTTACATCTAGAAAGGGCAGCTTCCCATCCTTTTTCCATCTCGTAAGTGAAACGCAGCACGGAACTCTGCTCAAATGCCTCCTTCAGCTCCTGCAGATGTTTGACATCAGGTACCTGTTTAAAAATGTCATCAACATACCTGCAGTATATGGCCGGTTTCAAGTTCGTTTCGACTAAGACTTTTTGCTCGATGGTACCCATGTAAAAGTTTGCAAACAGGACATCTAGGGGGGAACCCATGGCGACCCCATCTACTTGCTTATCTCTACCTCCCGAAGGCACCAGATGAGTGAGGGGACCCCTCACTCATCTGGTGCCTTCGGGAGGTAGAGATGTTTGAGATATATATCTCGAACTATCTACTTCTTTTGTAAGGTCTGATGGCGTAGTGGGTTAAAGCATACTAGTTATGCCAACTACTGGAAGGTAGTTGTGCTTTCTGGGTTCGAGTCCCACTGGTGGGTGTTGTCCAAAGATTGTTTATCTTCACTTGTGGTTTATGCAAGTATAGGCTTGTAAGCTGGACACGAGTTCTCTCACATTGACAGTGGCTTGACGAAAAATGCAGACTGACCCCTCACTCATCTGGTGCCTTCGGGAGGTAGAGATGTTTGAGATATATATCTCGAACTATCTACTTCTTTTGTAAGGTCTGATGGCGTAGTGGGTTAAAGCATACTAGTTATGCCAGCTACTGGAAGGTAGTTGTGCTTTCTGGGTTCGAGTCCCACTGGTGGGTGTTGTCCAAAGATTGTTTATCTTCACTTGTGGTTTATGCAAGTATAGGCTTATAAGCTGGACACGAGTTCTCTCACATTGACAGTGGCTTGACGAAAAATGCAGACTGACCCCTCACTCATCTGGTGCCTTCGGGAGGTAGAGATGTTTGAGATATATATCTCGAACTATCTACTTCTTTTGTAAGGTCTGATGGCGTAGTGGGTTAAAGCATACTAGTTATGCCAGCTACTGGAAGGTAGTTGTGCTTTCTGGGTTCGAGTCCCACTGGTGGGTGTTGTCCAAAGATTGTTTATCTTCACTTGTGGTTTATGCAAGTATAGGCTTATAAGCTGGACACGAGTTCTCTCACATTGACAGTGGCTTGACGAAAAATGCAGACTGACCCCTCACTCATCTGGTGCCTTCGGGAGGTAGAGATGTTTGAGATATATATCTCGAACTATCTACTTCTTTTGTAAGGTCTGATGGCGTAGTGGGTTAAAGCATACTAGTTATGCCAGCTACTGGAAGGTAGTTGTGCTTTCTGGGTTCGAGTCCCACTGGTGGGTGTTGTCCAAAGATTGTTTATCTTCACTTGTGGTTTATGCAAGTATAGGCTTATAAGCTGGACACGAGTTCTCTCACATTGACAGTGGCTTGACGAAAAATGCAGACTGACCCCTCACTCATCTGGTGCCTTCGGGAGGTAGAGATGTTTGAGATATATATCTCGAACTATCTACTTCTTTTGTAAGGTCTGATGGCGTAGTGGGTTAAAGCATACTAGTTATGCCAGCTACTGGAAGGTAGTTGTGCTTTCTGGGTTCGAGTCCCACTGGTGGGTGTTGTCCAAAGATTGTTTATCTTCACTTGTGGTTTATGCAAGTATAGGCTTATAAGCTGGACACGAGTTCTCTCACATTGACAGTGGCTTGACGAAAAATGCAGACTGACCCCTCACTCATCTGGTGCCTTCGGGAGGTAGAGATGTTTGAGATATATATCTCGAACTATCTACTTCTTTTGTAAGGTCTGATGGCGTAGTGGGTTAAAGCATACTAGTTATGCCAGCTACTGGAAGGTAGTTGTGCTTTCTGGGTTCGAGTCCCACTGGTGGGTGTTGTCCAAAGATTGTTTATCTTCACTTGTGGTTTATGCAAGTATAGGCTTATAAGCTGGACACGAGTTCTCTCACATTGACAGTGGCTTGACGAAAAATGCAGACTGACCCCTCACTCATCTGGTGCCTTCGGGAGGTAGAGATGTTTGAGATATATATCTCGAACTATCTACTTCTTTTGTAAGGTCTGATGGCGTAGTGGGTTAAAGCATACTAGTTATGCCAGCTACTGGAAGGTAGTTGTGCTTTCTGGGTTCGAGTCCCACTGGTGGGTGTTGTCCAAAGATTGTTTATCTTCACTTGTGGTTTATGCAAGTATAGGCTTATAAGCTGGACACGAGTTCTCTCACATTGACAGTGGCTTGACGAAAAATGCAGACTGACCCCTCACTCATCTGGTGCCTTCGGGAGGTAGAGATGTTTGAGATATATATCTCGAACTATCTACTTCTTTTGTAAGGTCTGATGGCGTAGTGGGTTAAAGCATACTAGTTATGCCAGCTACTGGAAGGTAGTTGTGCTTTCTGGGTTCGAGTCCCACTGGTGGGTGTTGTCCAAAGATTGTTTATCTTCACTTGTGGTTTATGCAAGTATAGGCTTATAAGCTGGACATGAGTTCTCTCACATTGACAGTGGCTTGACGAAAAATGCAGACTGACCCCTCACTCATCTGGTGCCTTCGGGAGGTAGAGATGTTTGAGATATATATCTCGAACTATCTACTTCTTTTGTAAGGTCTGATGGCGTAGTGGGTTAAAGCATACTAGTTATGCCAGCTACTGGAAGGTAGTTGTGCTTTCTGGGTTCGAGTCCCACTGGTGGGTGTTGTCCAAAGATTGTTTATCTTCACTTGTGGTTTATGCAAGTATAGGCTTATAAGCTGGACACGAGTTCTCTCACATTGACAGTGGCTTGACGAAAAATGCAGACTGACCCCTCACTCATCTGGTGCCTTCGGGAGGTAGAGATGTTTGAGATATATATCTCGAACTATCTACTTCTTTTGTAAGGTCTGATGGCGTAGTGGGTTAAAGCATACTAGTTATGCCAGCTACTGGAAGGTAGTTGTGCTTTCTGGGTTCGAGTCCCACTGGTGGGTGTTGTCCAAAGATTGTTTATCTTCACTTGTGGTTTATGCAAGTATAGGCTTATAAGCTGGACACGAGTTCTCTCACATTGACAGTGGCTTGACGAAAAATGCAGACTGACCCCTCACTCATCTGGTGCCTTCGGGAGGTAGAGATGTTTGAGATATATATCTCGAACTATCTACTTCTTTTGTAAGGTCTGATGGCGTAGTGGATTAAAGCATACTAGTTATGCCAGCTACTGGAAGGTAGTTGTGCTTTCTGGGTTCGAGTCCCACTGGTGGGTGTTGTCCAAAGATTGTTTATCTTCACTTGTGGTTTATGCAAGTATAGGCTTATAAGCTGGACACGAGTTCTCTCACATTGACAGTGGCTTGACGAAAAATGCAGACTGACCCCTCACTCATCTGGTGCCTTTGGGAGGTAGAGATGTTTGAGATATATATCTCGAACTATCTACTTCTTTTGTAAGGTCTGATGGCGTAGTGGGTTAAAGCATACTAGTTATGCCAGCTACTGGAAGGTAGTTGTGCTTTCTGGGTTCGAGTCCCACTGGTGGGTGTTGTCCAAAGATTGTTTATCTTCACTTGTGGTTTATGCAAGTATAGGCTTATAAGCTGGACACGAGTTCTCTCACATTGACAGTGGCTTGACGAAAAATGCAGACTGACCCCTCACTCATCTGGTGCCTTCGGGAGGTAGAGATGTTTGAGATATATATCTCGAACTATCTACTTCTTTTGTAAGGTCTGATGGCGTAGTGGGTTAAAGCATACTAGTTATGCCAGCTACTGGAAGGTAGTTGTGCTTTCTGGGTTCGAGTCCCACTGGTGGGTGTTGTCCAAAGATTGTTTATCTTCACTTGTGGTTTATGCAAGTATAGGCTTATAAGCTGGACACGAGTTCTCTCACATTGACAGTGGCTTGACGAAAAATGCAGACTGACCCCTCACTCATCTGGTGCCTTCGGGAGGTAGAGATGTTTGAGATATATATCTCGAACTATCTACTTCTTTTGTAAGGTCTGATGGCGTAGTGGGTTAAAGCATACTAGTTATGCCAGCTACTGGAAGGTAGTTGTGCTTTCTGGGTTCGAGTCCCACTGGTGGGTGTTGTCCAAAGATTGTTTATCTTCACTTGTGGTTTATGCAAGTATAGGCTTATAAGCTGGACACGAGTTCTCTCACATTGACAGTGGCTTGACGAAAAATGCAGACTGACCCCTCACTCATCTGGTGCCTTCGGGAGGTAGAGATGTTTGAGATATATATCTCGAACTATCTACTTCTTTTGTAAGGTCTGATGGCGTAGTGGGTTAAAGCATACTAGTTATGCCAGCTACTGGAAGGTAGTTGTGCTTTCTGGGTTCGAGTCCCACTGGTGGGTGTTGTCCAAAGATTGTTTATCTTCACTTGTGGTTTATGCAAGTATAGGCTTATAAGCTGGACACGAGTTCTCTCACATTGACAGTGGCTTGACGAAAAATGCAGACTGACCCCTCACTCATCTGGTGCCTTCGGGAGGTAGAGATGTTTGAGATATATATCTCGAACTATCTACTTCTTTTGTAAGGTCTGATGGCGTAGTGGGTTAAAGCATACTAGTTATGCCAGCTACTGGAAGGTAGTTGTGCTTTCTGGGTTCGAGTCCCACTGGTGGGTGTTGTCCAAAGATTGTTTATCTTCACTTGTGGTTTATGCAAGTATAGGCTTATAAGCTGGACACGAGTTCTCTCACATTGACAGTGGCTTGACGAAAAATGCAGACTGACCCCTCACTCATCTGGTGCCTTCCGGAGGTAGAGATGTTTGAGATATATATCTCGAACTATCTACTTCTTTTGTAAGGTCTGATGGCGTAGTGGGTTAAAGCATACTAGTTATGCCAGCTACTGGAAGGTAGTTGTGCTTTCTGGGTTCGAGTCCCACTGGTGGGTGTTGTCCAAAGATTGTTTATCTTCACTTGTGGTTTATGCAAGTATAGGCTTATAAGCTGGACACGAGTTCTCTCACATTGACAGTGGCTTGACGAAAAATGCAGACTGACCCCTCACTCATCTGGTGCCTTCGGGAGGTAGAGATGTTTGAGATATATATCTCGAACTATCTACTTCTTTTGTAAGGTCTGATGGCGTAGTGGGTTAAAGCATACTAGTTATGCCAGCTACTGGAAGGTAGTTGTGCTTTCTGGGTTCGAGTCCCACTGGTGGGTGTTGTCCAAAGATTGTTTATCTTCACTTGTGGTTTATGCAAGTATAGGCTTATAAGCTGGACACGAGTTCTCTCACATTGACAGTGGCTTGACGAAAAATGCAGACTGACCCCTCACTCATCTGGTGCCTTCGGGAGGTAGAGATGTTTGAGATATATATCTCGAACTATCTACTTCTTTTGTAAGGTCTGATGGCGTAGTGGGTTAAAGCATACTAGTTATGCCAGCTACTGGAAGGTAGTTGTGCTTTCTGGGTTCGAGTCCCACTGGTGGGTGTTGTCCAAAGATTGTTTATCTTCACTTGTGGTTTATGCAAGTATAGGCTTATAAGCTGGACACGAGTTCTCTCACATTGACAGTGGCTTGACGAAAAATGCAGACTGACCCCTCACTCATCTGGTGCCTTCGGGAGGTAGAGATGTTTGAGATATATATCTCGAACTATCTACTTCTTTTGTAAGGTCTGATGGCGTAGTGGGTTAAAGCATACTAGTTATGCCAGCTACTGGAAGGTAGTTGTGCTTTCTGGGTTCGAGTCCCACTGGTGGGTGTTGTCCAAAGATTGTTTATCTTCACTTGTGGTTTATGCAAGTATAGGCTTATAAGCTGGACACGAGTTCTCTCACATTGACAGTGGCTTGACGAAAAATGCAGACTGACCCCTCACTCATCTGGTGCCTTCGGGAGGTAGAGATGTTTGAGATATATATCTCGAACTATCTACTTCTTTTGTAAGGTCTGATGGCGTATTGGGTTAAAGCATACTAGTTATGCCAGCTACTGGAAGGTAGTTGTGCTTTCTGGGTTCGAGTCCCACTGGTGGGTGTTGTCCAAAGATTGTTTATCTTCACTTGTGGTTTATGCAAGTATAGGCTTATAAGCTGGACACGAGTTCTCTCACATTGACAGTGGCTTGACGAAAAATGCAGACTGACCCCTCACTCATCTGGTGCCTTCGGGAGGTAGAGATGTTTGAGATATATATCTCGAACTATCTACTTCTTTTGTAAGGTCTGATGGCGTAGTGGGTTAAAGCATACTAGTTATGCCAGCTACTGGAAGGTAGTTGTGCTTTCTGGGTTCGAGTCCCACTGGTGGGTGTTGTCCAAAGATTGTTTATCTTCACTTGTGGTTTATGCAAGTATAGGCTTATAAGCTGGACACGAGTTCTCTCACATTGACAGTGGCTTGACGAAAAATGCAGACTGACCCCTCACTCATCTGGTGCCTTCGGGAGGTAGAGATGTTTGAGATATATATCTCGAACTATCTACTTCTTTTGTAAGGTCTGATGGCGTAGTGGGTTAAAGCATACTAGTTATGCCAGCTACTGGAAGGTAGTTGTGCTTTCTGGGTTCGAGTCCCACTGGTGGGTGTTGTCCAAAGATTGTTTATCTTCACTTGTGGTTTATGTAAGTATAGGCTTATAAGCTGGACACGAGTTCTCTCACATTGACAGTGGCTTGACGAAAAATGCAGACTGACCCCTCACTCATCTGGTGCCTTCGGGAGGTAGAGATGTTTGAGATATATATCTCGAACTATCTACTTCTTTTGTAAGGTCTGATGGCGTAGTGGGTTAAAGCATACTAGTTATGCCAGCTACTGGAAGGTAGTTGTGCTTTAAGGGTTCGAGTCCCACTGGTGGGTGTTGTCCAAAGATTGTTTATCTTCACTTGTGGTTTATGCAAGTATAGGCTTATAAGCTGGACACGAGTTCTCTCACATTGACAGTGGCTTGACGAAAAATGCAGACTGACCCCTCACTCATCTGGTGCCTTCGGGAGGTAGAGATGTTTGAGATATATATCTCGAACTATCTACTTCTTTTGTAAGGTCTGATGGCATAGTGGGTTAAAGCATACTAGTTATGCCAGCTACTGGAAGGTAGTTGTGCTTTCTGGGTTCGAGTCCCACTGGTGGGTGTTGTCCAAAGATTGTTTATCTTCACTTGTGGTTTATGCAAGTATAGGCTTATAAGCTGGACACGAGTTCTCTCACATTGACAGTGGCTTGACGAAAAATGCAGACTGACCCCTCACTCATCTGGTGCCTTCGGGAGGTAGAGATGTTTGAGATATATATCTCGAACTATCTACTTCTTTTGTAAGGTCTGATGGCGTAGTGGGTTAAAGCATACTAGTTATGCCAGCTACTGGAAGGTAGTTGTGCTTTCTGGGTTCGAGTCCCACTGGTGGGTGTTGTCCAAAGATTGTTTATCTTCACTTGTGGTTTATGCAAGTATAGGCTTATAAGCTGGACACGAGTTCTCTCACATTGACAGTGGCTTGACGAAAAATGCAGACTGACCCCTCACTCATCTGGTGCCTTCGGGAGGTAGAGATGTTTGAGATATATATCTCGAACTATCTACTTCTTTTGTAAGGTCTGATGGCGTAGTGGGTTAAAGCATACTAGTTATGCCAGCTACTGGAAGGTAGTTGTGCTTTCTGGGTTCGAGTCCCACTGGTGGGTGTTGTCCAAAGATTGTTTATCTTCACTTGTGGTTTATGCAAGTATAGGCTTATAAGCTGGACACGAGTTCTCTCACATTGACAGTGGCTTGACGAAAAATGCAGACTGACCCCTCACTCATCTGGTGCCTTCGGGAGGTAGAGATGTTTGAGATATATATCTCGAACTATCTACTTCTTTTGTAAGGTCTGATGGCGTAGTGGGTTAAAGCATACTAGTTATGCCAGCTACTGGAAGGTAGTTGTGCTTTCTGGGTTCGAGTCCCACTGGTGGGTGTTGTCCAGAGATTGTTTATCTTCACTTGTGGTTTATGCAAGTATAGGCTTATAAGCTGGACACGAGTTCTCTCACATTGACAGTGGCTTGACGAAAAATGCAGACTGACCCCTCACTCATCTGGTGCCTTCGGGAGGTAGAGATGTTTGAGATATATATCTCGAACTATCTACTTCTTTTGTAAGGTCTGATGGCGTAGTGGGTTAAAGCATACTAGTTATGCCAGCTACTGGAAGGTAGTTGTGCTTTCTGGGTTCGAGTCCCACTGGTGGGTGTTGTCCAAAGATTGTTTATCTTCACTTGTGGTTTATGCAAGTATAGGCTTATAAGCTGGACACGAGTTCTCTCACATTGACAGTGGCTTGACGAAAAATGCAGACTGACCCCTCACTCATCTGGTGCCTTCGGGAGGTAGAGATGTTTGAGATATATATCTCGAACTATCTACTTCTTTTGTAAGGTCTGATGGCGTAGTGGGTTAAAGCATACTAGTTATGCCAGCTACTGGAAGGTAGTTGTGCTTTCTGGGTTCGAGTCCCACTGGTGGGTGTTGTCCAAAGATTGTTTATCTTCACTTGTGGTTTATGCAAGTATAGGCTTATAAGCTGGACACGAGTTCTCTCACATTGACAGTGGCTTGACGAAAAATGCAGACTGACCCCTCACTCATCTGGTGCCTTCGGGAGGTAGAGATGTTTGAGATATATATCTCGAACTATCTACTTCTTTTGTAAGGTCTGATGGCGTAGTGGGTTAAAGCATACTAGTTATGCCAGCTACTGGAAGGTAGTTGTGCTTTCTGGGTTCGAGTCCCACTGGTGGGTGTTGTCCAAAGATTGTTTATCTTCACTTGTGGTTTATGCAAGTATAGGCTTATAAGCTGGACACGAGTTCTCTCACATTGACAGTGGCTTGACGAAAAATGCAGACTGACCCCTCACTCATCTGGTGCCTTCGGGAGGTAGAGATGTTTGAGATATATATCTCGAACTATCTACTTCTTTTGTAAGGTCTGATGGCGTAGTGGGTTAAAGCATACTAGTTATGCCAGCTACTGGAAGGTAGTTGTGCTTTCTGGGTTCGAGTCCCACTGGTGGGTGTTGTCCAAAGATTGTTTATCTTCACTTGTGGTTTATGCAAGTATAGGCTTATAAGCTGGACACGAGTTCTCTCACATTGACAGTGGCTTGACGAAAAATGCAGACTGACCCCTCACTCATCTGGTGCCTTCGGGAGGTAGAGATGTTTGAGATATATATCTCGAACTATCTACTTCTTTTGTAAGGTCTGATGGCGTAGTGGGTTAAAGCATACTAGTTATGCCAGCTACTGGAAGGTAGTTGTGCTTTCTGGGTTCGAGTCCCACTGGTGGGTGTTGTCCAAAGATTGTTTATCTTCACTTGTGGTTTATGCAAGTATAGGCTTATAAGCTGGACACGAGTTCTCTCACATTGACAGTGGCTTGACGAAAAATGCAGACTGACCCCTCACTCATCTGGTGCCTTCGGGAGGTAGAGATGTTTGAGATATATATCTCGAACTATCTACTTCTTTTGTAAGGTCTGATGGCGTAGTGGGTTAAAGCATACTAGTTATGCCAGCTACTGGAAGGTAGTTGTGCTTTCTGGGTTCGAGTCCCACTGGTGGGTGTTGTCCAAAGATTGTTTATCTTCACTTGTGGTTTATGCAAGTATAGGCTTATAAGCTGGACACGAGTTCTCTCACATTGACAGTGGCTTGACGAAAAATGCAGACTGACCCCTCACTCATCTGGTGCCTTCGGGAGGTAGAGATGTTTGAGATATATATCTCGAACTATCTGCTTCTTTTGTAAGGTCTGATGGCGTAGTGGGTTAAAGCATACTAGTTATGCCAGCTACTGGAAGGTAGTTGTGCTTTCTGGGTTCGAGTCCCACTGGTGGGTGTTGTCCAAAGATTGTTTATCTTCACTTGTGGTTTATGCAAGTATAGGCTTATAAGCTGGACACGAGTTCTCTCACATTGACAGTGGCTTGACGAAAAATGCAGACTGACCCCTCACTCATCTGGTGCCTTCGGGAGGTAGAGATGTTTGAGATATATATCTCGAACTATCTACTTCTTTTGTAAGGTCTGATGGCGTAGTGGGTTAAAGCATACTAGTTATGCCAGCTACTGGAAGGTAGTTGTGCTTTCTGGGTTCGAGTCCCACTGGTGGGTGTTGTCCAAAGATTGTTTATCTTCACTTGTGGTTTATGCAAGTATAGGCTTATAAGCTGGACACGAGTTCTCTCACATTGACAGTGGCTTGACGAAAAATGCAGACTGACCCCTCACTCATCTGGTGCCTTCGGGAGGTAGAGATGTTTGAGATATATATCTCGAACTATCTACTTCTTTTGTAAGGTCTGATGGCGTAGTGGGTTAAAGCATACTAGTTATGCCAGCTACTGGAAGGTAGTTGTGCTTTCTGGGTTCGAGTCCCACTGGTGGGTGTTGTCCAAAGATTGTTTATCTTCACTTGTGGTTTATGCAAGTATAGGCTTATAAGCTGGACACGAGTTCTCTCACATTGACAGTGGCTTGACGAAAAATGCAGACTGACCCCTCACTCATCTGGTGCCTTCGGGAGGTAGAGATGTTTGAGATATATATCTCGAACTATCTACTTCTTTTGTAAGGTCTGATGGCGTAGTGGGTTAAAGCATACTAGTTATGCCAGCTACTGGAAGGTAGTTGTGCTTTCTGGGTTCGAGTCCCACTGGTGGGTGTTGTCCAAAGATTGTTTATCTTCACTTGTGGTTTATGCAAGTATAGGCTTATAAGCTGGACACGAGTTCTCTCACATTGACAGTGGCTTGACGAAAAATGCAGACTGACCCCTCACTCATCTGGTGCCTTCGGGAGGTAGAGATGTTTGAGATATATATCTCGAACTATCTACTTCTTTTGTAAGGTCTGATGGCGTAGTGGGTTAAAGCATACTAGTTATGCCAGCTACTGGAAGGTAGTTGTGCTTTCTGGGTTCGAGTCCCACTGGTGGGTGTTGTCCAAAGATTGTTTATCTTCACTTGTGGTTTATGCAAGTATAGGCTTATAAGCTGGACACGAGTTCTCTCACATTGACAGTGGCTTGACGAAAAATGCAGACTGACCCCTCACTCATCTGGTGCCTTCGGGAGGTAGAGATGTTTGAGATATATATCTCGAACTATCTACTTCTTTTGTAAGGTCTGATGGCGTAGTGGGTTAAAGCATACTAGTTATGCCAGCTACTGGAAGGTAGTTGTGCTTTCTGGGTTCGAGTCCCACTGGTGGGTGTTGTCCAAAGATTGTTTATCTTCACTTGTGGTTTATGCAAGTATAGGCTTATAAGCTGGACACGAGTTCTCTCACATTGACAGTGGCTTGACGAAAAATGCAGACTGACCCCTCACTCATCTGGTGCCTTCGGGAGGTAGAGATGTTTGAGATATATATCTCGAACTATCTACTTCTTTTGTAAGGTCTGATGGCGTAGTGGGTTAAAGCATACTAGTTATGCCAGCTACTGGAAGGTAGTTGTGCTTTCTGGGTTCGAGTCCCACTGGTGGGTGTTGTCCAAAGATTGTTTATATATATATATATATATATATATATATATATATATATATATATATATATATATATATATATATATATATATATATATATATATATATATCTGGTTTAGGGCTTCTATCCCTCTAACTATTTTCTTAGCATCAGGGCTTAATTGAAATAGGAGTTCTCCAAAACTCATTTTCGTACTTTTAAGGCGAAGAAAAGAAGTGATTTACTATAGAGTGTATTACACTTATTTATATAATTTGCACGACGTTTCGAACCTCCATGGTTCATTCTCAAGTGAACAGATCTTACAATACTAGTTGATTTTATACCCGCACTGGGTCAGGTGATAATACAATGAAGGTGAAAACATGGGGGGATACATAAGGGATAAAAATGTGAGGTGAAACATAGAGGCTGCAGAAGGCTTATTGGCCCATACGAGGCATCTCCTATCTAAACAAAGATTAATCCAGTGTAATCGGCCTGTTATGTTGGACATTGTCTTCTGTGTTGGCATCGATATGTTCTTGTCTTGTCCTTACTCTCATGGTGGGTAGAGTAAATAGTTCCGTGATTTGGGTGTTCATGGTAGGTCGCTCTGTTCTTATGTGAATTGCCTCAAGAATTTGTAATCTTCTTGCATCTAGGGTTTTGTCTATTATGCAAGTATTCTTGTTCAACATTTCTCTTGTTAGAGTAATGTCATGGGCTTGTCTCATGTGATTCCTAGGGGCACCAGATTGAAGATGGCATGTCAAACGCCTCGTCAGCTTGGTCGACGTCATACCTATGTACTTACATTGAAGGTTACATCCTTCGTGGGGGCAAGTGTACATGTATACAACGCTTGACTGCTGTAGAGGGTTCTTCAATCTGGTGTCCCTAGGAATCACATGAGACAAGCCCATGACATTACTCTAACAAGAAAAATGTTGAACAAGAATACTTGCATAATAGACAAAACCCTAGATGCAAGAAGATTACAAATTCTTGAGGCAATTCACATAAGAACAGAGCGACCTACCATGAACACCCAAATCACGGAACTATTTACTCTACCCACCATGAGAGTAAGGACAAGACAAGAACATATCGATGCCAACACAGAAGACAATGTCCAACATAACAGGCCGATTACACTGGATTAATCTTTGTTTAGATAGGAGATGCCTCGTATGGGCCAATAAGCCTTCTGCAGCCTCTATGTTTCACCTCACATTTTTATCCCTTATGTATCCCCCCATGTTTTCACCTTCATTGTATTATCACCTGACCCAGTGCGGGTATAAAATCAACTAGTATTGTAAGATCTGTTCACTTGAGAATGAACCATGGAGGTTCGAAACGTCGTGCAAATTATATAAATAAGTGTAATACACTCTATAGTAAATCACTTCTTTTCTTCGCCTTAAAAGTACGAAAATGAGTTTTGGAGAACTCCTATTTCAATTAAGCCCTGATGCTAAGAAAATAGTTAGAGGGATAGAAGCCCTAAACCAGAAAATAATAAATACAGAATATGCGGTCATATTCAATGAAACATGTTTAAAAGAAAACCTGCTGCCAGTATACACCAATATATATATATATATATATATATATATATATATATATATATATATATATATATATATATATATATATATATATATATATATATATATATATATATATATAATTTCTTGTGGACTGATAAAGCTATCAATTTCATAATGTATGAGTTAATTTATTTATATCTGAGTTAAAACTAATGTAGATATATGACCGAACCTTACCAACCCTACTTAACCTAACCTAAACTAACACAACTGAGTTAATAATTTATGTTCCTAATATAATATAGTAATAATAATTCAAATAAACTAACTGGAAACAATTTATTGAAAATAAAGTAAATCACTCGGCTTATTAGGCAAATCGGGCGTTGCATAGTTGGCCGAGAAGTGCATTCTGGCTACTAGGTACGACATATGTATATATATTGTGACAGTAATCTCTTTCAAGAGAGATTTAGCCTGCTCCTTCCTACATCGCATTACTTCTATACTTCTGCAACATCATGATACCTCATTCAAGAATAGTATATAAGTGGAATAACAGACGTCTCTACAGGGGGTACACTACCCTAATCTCACTCTCCTCACCCCCCTCTCTCACTGTCGGCGCAACACCTCATCGATCACCAAACGACCACTTCAAACCAACACTCTCCCCATTAGTGAATCAACGACTTCATGCGACTCCCTCACCATCTGCATTGTCTATATATAGTCTCGCACGAGCAGTTGGCCTCAGAATATTCTTGTGCTCTCGAGCTGACGCTTCTATCTAAGCATACGTCCTGTATATTAGTAGAGGATTCAGCCAGCCCACTATTCTCAGCACCTTTAACTAATTTTTGTCTTGCTTATTGTAGAGTAACGTAATCATTATTTTATTTTATATTGTGTTTTGTCTTTGTATATATTTTGATCCGCACCGTACAAAGCCAAGGGATTACCTTTATTTTGTATATATTTGTTTAAAGTAAATTAAAGTTCATTATTTATAAGATTTGTTTTGCGTGTTTTCCCCTTTCACTCTACCATAGGAAACAACCGCCAGGCAGTCAACATTTTCTTTCTCTCTTTTTTTTTTTAATGTGATTGGCATTTACACCAGCCATAGAGAAGGCTGCCTTAACACCTACATTTCTCGTCACATTAATGGGGGCCCGTCCGGGAGTTGTCTTCACAATAAGGTTTGTCATGGAAGAACTACTCAGGTACTGGTACTAGACCAATCATTTCAATTTGTGGTAAGTGTACTTGACTTTGTTACATGGTGTTTTTTCAATAATTTCATAACTTTCAATAATTTTATGGTGCTGTGTATTTTGTGCTTTCCGAGTGTAACATTTTATGAGTGTTGGATGACTGTGGATTACGTGGTGTCTGGTGGTCACAGTCACTCTCTTAATTGGTTATTCATCTTTCGGTGTTATTACTCGTGTATTCCACCTTATTCGCGTCCCTAGAATATTTCTCATTTACGGCAGATCACCCCTTTGGTACCCTGGTAATTTGGTTTGTCTTCGGGACACATACCCTATCTTCTGTAATCCGACCGAAGGAGGATGTATAGGGCCATAGTTCCTCTCACACTGACTATGCTGTTTAGTTGGGACCTCAACAGCAGTTCTCGTCACCAGTTGACACAGTTCTGTAAGTGTCATCTAGTTAAGTAGGAAACCCCTTGCTTCTGTCCTATAGAGACCCGGCAAGGTATCCCTACGTTTCTGGACTACCTCTCACTTTTGAAACTATCAGGGTTTCATTTATTTAAGTAGGATTTTCTTGCCCTTATTCTCGTATATAGAGTGCCGGGTACAAGATTTCCCTTTAGTTTGATTATTTAATCACTTAACATCTAATATTAACGTTAATTGATTTCACGTTAACGATTGAATTCCCACAGGATAGTCACCAGTTGCCACGTCATCCTGTTACTGACCTTATAATACCACAGGTATATTCTCTGTACATCTGTTTGATATCTCAAAATATTTCGTCTCTCAGCATTTCGTAGTGATCCAGCAAATGAAGTAGGGAACTTAATTAGTGCCAAGAAGACAGAATTACGAACTCTAGCACATGAGTACCACCTAGATGTTCCCCATGGAGCCACCAAAAGTGACTTGCATAACCTTATCCTTGACCACCTCTTAGATAATGGAAGTATAGACTCTGATTCTTACGAAAACTATTCCATTACAGACCGGCATACTATAGCACCTATGAAGTTAAAGTTAGAACTAGCGAAAGAACAACAATTTGCCACCCTAGAACGTGAACGCCAGAAAGAAGCTCTGCAATTCAAGGAACGCGAGGCTGCCAGGCATAAAGAAGAACTAGAGTTCGAGTACGACCTTGCGAAGAAAAAGGCCGAATTTCAACTAGTAGCCGCAGAAAAACAAGCTGACACCATTGTAGAACAGAAAAGAAAGGAAGTGGAATTGGAAAGGCCACGCCAACCACAAACAGCCAGTTCTCCAGTAAGCTTTAGCATCTCCCAGGCAAGTAAGTTAATGCCAAAATTCGTTGAGACAGAGATAGATGTGTTTTTTACTACTTTTGAGGCCCTAGCGAAAAAACTTAGCTGGCCTGAAGATCAGTGGTCTATACTTCTCAGAGTACATCTCGCAGGTAGAGCTGCGGTTACTCTAAGTACCTTAGCGTCTGAGAATGACTACAAGATCCTAAAGCAAGCCGTTCTAGATGCCTACCTTCTCTCCACCGAAAGCTACAGACGAAAATTCCGTGATTATCTAAAGGCAAGTGACACCACCTATTTAGAATTTGCCAATACTAAGAAAAGATATTTCATGAAATGGCTGGAAGCAGCCCATGTTTCTACATTTTCAGACCTCGTCAACCTCATTCTAGTCGAGAAATTCTTTCGACGTGTTCCTGCTCCCATCCGTCTTCACTTAGGAGACAAAGAGGAAACCGACCTCATCAGATGTGCGAAGTCGGCTGACACCAACAGTCGTCTTATACACAGGTTAACAGCTGACAAATCTTCCAGTAAGAAGTCTTGGTCTAATTATGACAAAATGAGTACCAATCAAGCAAACTCTCAATTATATTGTAGGTATTGCAAGCTCTATGGACATACCATAGATAAATGTGGAAAAGCCAAATACAAAGACTATAGTGAAACTCCTAAACCCAACCCGACTCCTCCTAAGTCCGGTAAGCCTGTGATGAATATTAGTGTTCCTGTTAATGATCTTTCTCTCTTCAGTAAACATTTGTACCCTGGAACTGTCTCTGCCAACAGTACAGATTCGGAGGGATGTTTCAAAGTGAAGATCTTGAGGGACACAGCTGCTCTTCAGTCTATAATTTTGAGATCGGCTGTGCCTAACATTGTCTACACCGGGGAGACGGTCCTTATCACTGACCTCACTGCCACCACTCCATATCCACTCGCCAGAGTCCACTTGTATTGTCCTTTCGTACAAGGTGAAGTCCAAGTCGCCATCCGGGAAAAGCCTTTTCCCATGTCAGGGGTACAACTTCTCCTGGACAACGACTTGTCCGAAGATCTACAATCTTCCAACTTGATCATCATGGACAAACCCCAGGTATGTGACTCTGTCGTGGATAACGTGGACCTTCCCATCCTGAATATACTTCAGGATGGGAAAACCCATCCTGAAGTATATTCCAGCAGAGGTCCAAGAAAGTGATGAAGTCTCTCCTCCGGTTTTGGTGACAACCCGTGCGCAAGCTCCATGCTCGCAAACAGCTGACTCTACTTCAACACCTGTCCCTCAAGACCATCAGAATCTGCCACCGAATCTCACTATGCTGGAGTTCCGTAAGTTGCAGAGGGAGGATCCCTCATTGGTACAATTATTCTTCCAGGCCGAGACTCAATCTGATAGTATTCCTGGGTTCTTTATAGAGAACCAATTGCTCTACCGGAGGTACCGACCCAGTAAACTAACGGAGGATGACGATTGGGCTAATGTCGACCAACTAGTAGTTCCCACCAGCCTACGGTCCGATATTCTACACCTGGCCCATGGAGCACTTTCTCACTACGGTTTTAATAAAACCTATCATGCCATCAGACAAGACTATTACTGGCCAGGTATGATTAAGGATGTAAAAACTTATGTACAACAGTGTCAGATGGCAGGAAAACCCAACATCTCTATTCCCAAGGCTCCTTTGATTCCTATCCCGGTGCCTTCGGAACCCTTTCACAGACTCATCATAGACTGTGTTGGTCCTTTACCCCGGACCAGTTCTGGCAACGCTTATATACTAACCATCCTGTGTCCAACCACCAGATTCCCCATAGCAGTTCCTGTAAAGAACATTACGGCTGCTACTGTGGTGAAGCAACTGTTGAAGATCTTTACACAATATGGATTTCCTCGGGAGAATCAAAGTGACTGTGGCACCAACTTCACCAGTGATCTTTTCAAGAAGACACTAGAAGAATTCAACATTTCTCAGGTATTGTCCAGCCCCTATCATCCTGCTTCACAGGGTTCTCTTGAACGTAGTCACCAAACTATAAAATCACTCCTTAAGAAATTTTGCAAAGAAACTATGAAAGACTGGGATAAACAACTTGACATCATCATGTGCATTTTCAGAAGTCTCCCAAATGAGTCTGTAGGAGTCTTTTTATGAGATGCTCTACGGAGGTAAGTGCCATACTCCTCTTAAAGCTTTTAAAGACTCTCTACGTAATGCCACTTTCAGTGACCCTCTGTATGTGCCCCAGTTTCTTCAAAACTTAAAGCACATTCTAGAGCGAGTGCATAAATTTGCAACGATAATTTATTAACAGCTCAAGATAGGATGAAGACTCATTTTGAGAAACACAGTAAAATCAGGAAATTTAATGCAGGAGACTTCGTTTTAGCATATTTTCCAATCCTTGGTTCTCCAATGCAAAATAAATTTTCAGGACCTTACCGCATCAAGGAGTGCAGAAACCACAACTACGTTCTTGAGACTCCAGATAGGCGGCTGAGGACCCAGTTGTGCCACGTCAATCTTGTGAAGAAGTATAAAGGTACTCCCCCCACTGTGTTAGTATCTCTCTCCACCTTTCAAGATCCATACCTCCACAGTGAGACCTTTCCTGCTACTCCTCCCGAAAGCACTAACTCTTAAGTCAGTGTCTTCCAACTCGAAAATCCTTACAGACCTTCCTAAATATTTGCAGGCCTGTAACAGGGCTCAGATAACATCATAGCAGACGCCCTCTCCGGAGTCTACGAGGTAGAGGCAGCTGCTCCTACCACTCTACCGTCTAATGAAGTAACGTAACCTGTAAGAGTAGGCTTCGGGGGAGAGCTGTGACAGTAATCTCTTTCAAGAGAGATTTAGCCTGCTCCTTCCTACATCGCGTTACTTCTATACTTCTGCAACATCATGATACCTCATTCAAGAATAGTATATAAGAGGAATAGCAGACGTCTCTTCATAGGGAACACTACCCTACTCTCATTCTTCTCACCCCGCTCTCTCACTGTCGGCGCACCACCTCGTCGATCACCAAACGACCACTTCAAACCAACACTCTCCCCATTAGTGAATCAGCGACTTTACACGACTCCAGCGCCATCTGCATCGTCTATATATAGTCTCGCACGAGCAGTTGGCCTCAGAATATTCTTGTGCTCTCGAGCTGACGCTTCTATCTAAGCATACGTCCTGTATATTAGTAGAGGATTCAGCCAGCCCACTATTCTCAGCACCTTTAACTAATTTTTGTCTTGCTTATTGTAGAGTAACGTAATCATTATTTTATTTTATATTGTGTTTTGTCTGTATATATATTTTGATCTGCACTGTACATAGCCAAGGGATTATTTTTATTTTGTTTATATTTGTTTAAAGTAAATTAAAGTTCATTATTTATAAGATATGTTTTGCGTGTTTTTTCCATTTCACTTTACCACAGGAGACAATCGCCAAGCAGTCAACATTTTGTTTCTCTCTTTTTTTAATGTGATTGGCATTTACACCAGCCATAGAGAAGACTGCCTTAACACCTACATTTCTTGTCACTATATATATATATATATATATATATATATATATATATATATATTAGTATATTTTGGTAGCAGTCTTTCCTGTAGACATATATTATTAAATATGACCGAAAAAGTAAGATTAATAATTCTAACACGAATTTTCTCAATCTTTCGTACATTTCTTTTCACTGTTGGAGGTAAATCAAAAATCAATTCTCCAAAATTCATTTTTATTTCTAGTCTGACGCGACACGAGCGCGTTTCGTAAAACTTATTACATTTTCAAAGACTTTAGTTCACAAATACACAACTGAATAGAACTTACGCATCTCCGATTTTATATCTACATTTGAGTGAGGTGGAAGGGGTGATGTGGCATTAACACAAGACAGAACAAGAGGTGGCATTAATAGGGTATTAATTTCATCAACACAAGACAGAACAAGAGGTGGCATTAATAGGGTATAAATTTCATCAACACAAGACAGAACACGAAACAATGGGTATTGAATAGAAGTGTTTGTAGAAAGCCTATTGGTCCATATTTCTTGATGCTTCTATATTGGAGCGGAGTCTTGAGGTGGGTAGAATATAGTTGTGCAATAATTGGCTGTTGATTGCTGGTGTTGACTTCTTGATGTGTAGTGCCTCGCAAACGTCAAGCTGCCTGCTATCGCTGTATCTATCGATGATTTCTGTGTTGTTTACTAGGATTTCTCTGGCGATGGTTTGGTTGTGGGAAGAGATTATATGTTCCTTAATGGAGCCCTGTTGCTTATGCATCGTTAAACGCCTAGAAAGAGATGTTGTTGTCTTGCCTATATACTGGGTTTTTTGGAGCTTACAGTCCCCAAGAGGGCATTTGAAGGCATAGACGACGTTAGTCTCTTTTAAAGCGTTCTGTTTTGTGTCTGGAGAGTTTCTCATGAATAGGCTGGCCGTTTTTCTGGTTTTATAGTAAATCGTCAGTTGTATCCTCTGATTTTTGTCTGTAGGGATAACGTTTCTATTAACAATATCTTTCAGGACCCTTTCCTCCGTTTTATGAACTGTGGAAAAGAAGTTCCTGTAAAATAGTCTAATAGGGGGTATAGGTGTTGTGTTAGTTGTCTCTTCAGAGGTTGCATGGCTTTTCACTTTCCTTCTTATGATGTCTTCGACGAAACCATTGGAGAAGCCGTTATTGACTAGGACCTGCCTTACCCTACAGAGTTCTTCGTCGACTTGCTTCCATTCTGAGCTGTGGCTGAGAGCACGGTCGACATATGCGTTAACAACACTCCTCTTGTACCTGTCTGGGCAGTCGCTGTTGGCATTTAGTCACATTCCTATGTTCGTTTCCTTAGTGTAGACTGCAGTGTGGAAACCTCCGCCCTTTTCCATGACTGTTATATCTAGAAAGGGCAGCTTCCCATCCTTTTCCATAACTTTTTCCATCCTTTAACCTAACCTAACTTTTTCTGCTACCTTACCTAACCTAACCTATAAAGATAGGTTAGGTTAGGTTAGGTAGGGTTCGTTAGGTTCGGTCATATATCTACGTTAATTTTAACTTAAATAAAAAAAAATTGACCTCATACATAATGAAATGGGTAGCTTTATCATTTCATAAGAAAAAAATTAGAGAAAATATATTAATTCAGGAAAACTTGGCTTATTATGCAAATCGGGCCTTGCATAGTAGGCTGAGAAGTGCGTTCTGGCTACTAGGTACGACATATATATATATATATATATATATATATATATATATATATATATATATATATATATATATATATATATGTATATATATATATATATTTTGTGAGGGGAAAGTGTTGTAGTCTAGATGTTCGGCAGTCCTCCAATGACAGGTGTCAATGCCTAGTCACACTTGCAAAAAAAAAAAGATAGACTGCTTGCCTGTTTGTCTGTCTGTCTGTGATAAAGTAAGGGAAGACACGCAAAACACAAAGTATGAACAATGAAACTTTAATTAATATAGGAAACAAAAATATGAACAAAGACAATCCCTTGGCAATGTACAGTGCAAATAAACAAGTCAAAAACAATATAACATAAATGAATAATAGGGATGAAGTTACTCTACAATAATAATAAAGTTTAAAGGTGAAAAATAATAAGGTGCTGAGAATATGGCGCTAGCTGCGAGACATCCACCTGATACAGCATATATCAGTTAGTTGTTCACGGCTTGAGAGCACAAGGATATTCTGACTTCAATGGCTGGACCAAGCCCAGACATCGACTCAGGTAGAGGGCGCTGAGGTGCAGTGTGCAGGTGTGCAGTCGGCGAGTCACCAATCAGGAGCAGGCAGGCTGGGAAGGGTAGTTGGCTGGTTGATGACGAGCCGGCGTGGAGTAGGGGGGGTGAATCTTGGGTACGTTTTGCCTCCTGGTCAAAACGTTTTGTGCTACTGGGAGACGTATCTTGATGAGCGCGTCCATTCTTGTATAAAATATGTAACTTCATGTAGAGAAGAGCAGGCTCAATCTCTCTTGAAAGAGATTATCGTCACAACTCTCTCCCGAAGCCTGCACTTACGGGTGAAGTTACATCTTCATGTGGTAGAGTGGAAGGTGGAGCTGTTTCTACTTCATAAACTCTGGAGAGGGCGTCTGCTATGATGTCATAACCTTTGATGTAGAAGATCTCCAGATTGAAATTCTGCAGATATAAAGCCCATCGTAGAATCCGTTGATTGTTGAATTGGGCTTGCTGCAGGAAACGTAGGGGATTGTGGTCCGAGTAGATGGTGGTAGACCGAGCACCTTGCAGGTATGATTCAAAGTGCTGCAAGTTCAGGACGATGGAGAGTAGCTCCTTTTCGATCGTGCTGTAATTCTTCTGGTGTGGTTTTAACTTGTAGCTGTAGTAGCTAACAGGTAAAACATCCTCGCCTCGTTGTTGCATCAGGACACCCCCAATGCCGGTACCACTGGCGTCGACATGGAGAACGAAAGGCTTCGTGATATCTGGCGAGGCGAGAATAGGATTAGAACAGAGCAGGAATTTAAGTTGTTCAAAAGCAATGGTCTGCTGATTGGTCCAATTATACCGTTGCTTGGGGCTGGTTAAAGTGATCAAAGGTGTCGCCACCGTACTAAAATTCTTCACAAACCTACGGTAGTAGGAGGCAAGACCAAGGAAGCGCAGGAGCTGCTTCCTGGTGGTAGGCTGTGGGTAATGCTGGATGGCTTGGATATGTATGTTTAACGGAGCTATGCTGCCACTCCCTATCTCATGACCAAGATAACGCACTTTACCTTTGGCAAAGGTGGACTTGCCCAAGTTGATGGTGAGGCCGGCTGTCAGGAGCTTGGCAAACAATCGTTGCAGCTGGAGCAGATGTTCGCTCCAGGTGTTGGTTGCCACAACGATGTCATCCAAGTAGGCGTAGGTGTTATCTAAGCCCTGGATGACGCGGTTGACAGCTCGCTGGAAGGTGGCCGGGGCATTACATAGTCCAAATGGAAGGCGTTCGTATCTGTAAAGGCCAAAGGGAGTGGTAAAGGCAGATATTTCCTTAGCTCGCTCAGTCAAACATACTTGGTAGTATCCCTTGAGCAAGTCTAACTTTGATAGATACCGAGCATTACCAATGGCGTCAAGGATGTCTTCTATTCTAGGTAATGGGCAAGCATCCTTGATAGTCACAAGATTAAATTTTCGGTAATCAGTGCACAACCTCACTTTACCTTGCGGTTTTGGCACCAAGATGCAGGGTGAGGCCCAAGGGGACTCACAAGGGGTAGCCAGCCCATGATCCAGGAGGTACTGTACCTCAGCACGCATGACTTCCTTTTTGCTCGGGCTGATTCTGTAGAAAGGTTAACGAATCGGCCGGGTGTCAGGGAGTAGCTGGATGTCGTGCTGAACCACATTACACTCCTGTGGATCAGCGCTGAACAACTTCTGATGTTCCTTGAAGATTCTGATGAGAGGAGCCCTATTACTGTCCTGCAAATAGGTAGGAAGATCATTAAGGATTTCCGAGTTGGAAGGCACTGACTCAATGTTAGTGCTTTCGGGAGGAGAAGCAGAGAAGGTCTCACTGTGGAGGCATGGACTTTTAAAGGTGGATAATGATACCAACACAGTAGGGGGAGTACTTTGATACTGCTTCAGGAGGTTGACGTGGCACAACTGGGTCTTCCGCCGCCTATCTGGAGTCTCAAGAACGTAGTTGTGATTGTTCCTGCACTCCTTGATGCGGTAGGGTCCTGAAAACTTGTTTTGCAATGGAGAACCTGGGATAGGAAAATATGCCAACACGAAGTCTCCTGGTTTAAATTTCCTTAGTTTGCTGCGTTGGTCAAAATTAGTCTTCATCCTCTCCTGAGCTTTCATTAGATTGTAATTAGCAAATTTACGTACTCTCTCTAGAATGTGTTTTAAGTTTTGAAGAAACTGGGGCACATTCTGAGGGTCACTGAAGGTGGCATTACGTAGAGAGTCTTTGAAAGCTTTAAGAGGGGTATGGCACTTACGTCCGTAGAGCATCTGATAAGGAGATACTCCTAGAGACTCATTGGGGAGACTTCTGAAAATGCACATAATGAGGTCAAGTTGTTTATCCCAGTCCTTCAAGATTTCATTTCAAAATTTCTTTAGAAGTGCTTTAATAGTCTGACGACTACGTTCAAGAAAACCCTGTGAAGCAGAGTGATAGGGGCTGGACAGTACCTGTGTGATGTTGAACTCCTCTACTGTCTTCTTGAAGAGATCACTGGTGAAGTTGGTGCCACAGTCACTTTGAACCTCTCTTGGAAATCCATACTGGGTGAAGATCTTCATTAGTTGTTTCACCACAGTAGCAGCCGTAATGTTCTTTACTGGAACTGCTATGGGGAATCTGGTGGTAGGACACAAGATAGTTAGTATATAGGCGTTGCCAGAACTGGTCCGGGGTAAAGGACCAACAGAGTCTATGATGAGTCTGTGGAAAGGTTCCGCAGGCACCTTAATAGGAGTCAATGGGGCCTGGGGAATAGAGATGTTAGGTTTACCTGCCATTTGACATGTATGACACTGTTGCACGTACTTTTTGACGTCCTTAACCATACCTGGCCAGTAGTAGTCTTGTCTGATTCCGTGGTAGGTTTTGTTAAAACCATAGTGAGAAAGAGCTCCGTGGGCCAGGTGTAGAATATCGGGCCGTAGACTGGTGGGAATCACTAGTTGTTCGACATTTGCCTAATCGTCGTCCTCCTTCAGCTTACTGGGTCTGTACCTGCGGTAGAGCAACTGATTCTCTAGGAAGAACCCAGGAATACTGTCAGGTTGAGTCTCAGCCTGGAAGAATAATGGTGTTAATGATTGATCTTCCCTCTGTAACTTACGGAACTCCAAACTGGTAAGATTCGGTGGTAGATTCTGAGGGTCTTGAGGGACAGCGGCAGCAGTAGAGTCAGCTGGTTGCGGGCGTGCAGCTTGGGCACGGGTGGTCACCAAAACCGGAGGAGAAACTTCATCACTTTCTTGGACCTCTGCTGAAACATACTCAAAGATGGGATTGTCCACTACAGAGTTACACACCTGGGGTTTGTCCATGATGATCAGGTTGGACGGTTGCAAATCTTCTGCCAAGTCGTTGCCCAGGAGAAGTTGCACTCCAGACATGGGAAAAGGCTTCTCCCTGATGGCGACTTGGACTTCACCGGTCACAAAAGGACAATCCAGGTGAACTCTGGCGAGTGGATACGGAGTGGTAGCAGTGAGGTCAGTGATAAGGACGGTTTCCCCGGTGTAGGTGATGTTAGGCACAGCTGATTTCAATATTATGGACTGAAGAGCCGCTGTGTCCCTCAAGATCTTCAATTTGAAACGTCCCTCCGAATCTGTACCGTTGGCAGAGACAGTTCCAGGATATAGGTGTTTGCTGAAGAGAGAAAGATCATTAACAGGAACGCCAACATTCATCACAGGCTTACCGGACTTAGGAGAAGTCGGTTTGGGTTTAGTTGTTTCATTGCCTTTGTATTGGGCTTTTCCACATCTATCTATGGTATGTCCATAGAGTTTGCAATACTTACGATACAATTGAGAGCTTGCTTGATCTGTACCTACTTTATCATAACTATACCAAGACTTCTTATTGGAAGGTGGTTCTGGTGTAAGCCGGTGGATGAGGCTGTAAGTGTCAGCTGATTTCGCACATTTGATGTAGTCGGTTTCTTCTTTATCTGCTAAAGATAAATGGACGGAAGGGGGAACACGTCTCAAGAATTCCTCAACTAGCACGAGGTTGATGAGCTCTGAAAATGTAGAGACGTGCTGCTCCCAGCCATTTCATGAAATATCTTTTCTTGGTATTGGCAAATTCTAGAAAGGTGGTGTTACTTGCCTTTAGATAGTCACGGAATTTTCGTCTGTAGCTTTCGGTGGAGAGAAGGTAGGCGTCCAAAACTGCTTGCTTCAGCGTCTGGTAGTCATTCTCAGACAGAAAGGTACTGAGAGTAACCGCAGCTCTACCTGTGAGATACACTCTGAGAAGGGTAGACCATTGATCTGCTGGCCAGCTAAGTTTATTAGCTAGGGTCTCAAAAGTGGTGAAAAAGACATCAATCTCTGTTTCAACGAATGGTGGCATTAACTTACTTGCATGGGAGACATTGAAACTTACTGGAAGACTAGCGGTAGCTTGTTGGCGCTGAGTGTGGTGGGTAGTTTCCAACGTGAGTTCTCGTTGACGAAATGTTATAGCCATCTCCGCTTGCTGTTTGTCATGCTCGCGTTGTATCTCCAGGTGACGTTGTTTCGCTTCAAGCTGTACTCGCTCACGCTCTCTGAATAGGGCCATCTCACGTTCCTCTAGGGCCGCCTCTCGTTCTTGTTCTTCTTTCCTGATTGCAGCCTCTCTTTCTTGCTCTTCTTTCCTGATTGCAGCTTCTTCTTTCCTCATTTGTAGAGCTTCTTTCTGTTGCTCCCGCTCGAGCTTTGAAAGTTCGAGCTTGAGATTTATAGTTGCCAGATCATGTTTATTTGCAATAGAATAAGTTTCGTGAGTTTCAGAGTCAATCTTCCCTTCATCTAAAAGGTGATCCATTATTAAATTATACAATTCATGTTTGTTGGCTCCATGGGGAACATCTAGTTGATACTCGTGTGCAAGAGTTTGTAATTCGGTCCTCTTGGCACGACTTAAGGTTCCTATTTCACCTGCTGGATCGTTACGAAAACCTTGGAGACGAAACATGGTGAAAAATAGCAAATAAATGTACACGAATACTTGTGATATGGTAAGTGTCAGCAACAGGATAACGTGGCAACTGGTAACTATCCTGTGGAATTTAATATTTAACAATTAAATGTTAATTTTAGAATGGTAAATGATTAGTCAATCAAAATCGCAGGAAATCTTGTACCCGGTACTCAATGTAAGAGAATAAGGGCAAGAAAATCCTACTAAATAAATGAAACTGAGTTTCTAAAACAAATGAAACATTTAATTGTTCCAAAAGTGAAAAAGGTAGTCCAAGAATGTAGGCATACCTTCCCGAGTCTCTATAGGACAGAAGCAAGGGTTTTCCCACTAAATGATATGTGATACTTACAGAATTAGCGAGCTTTGTGCTCTGAAAAAAAAGCTAATTCCCTACCTAAGTAAATATCATCATCTCTGACCGACGTGTAGGGGTGCGAGTGTCAACTGGTGACGAGAACTGCTGCTAAGGTCCCAACTCAGCAACGTAGTCCGTGCTAGAGGAACTATGGCCCTCTTTCCCCCTCCTTCGGTCGGATTGCAGAAAATAGAGTGCTTTGACCCGAAGACAAACCAAAGTACCAAGGTACCAAAAATGATGATCTGTCTGAGATTGAGAAATATCCTAGGTACAAAAGGTGGAAAACACGAGTAATAACACGGAGGGAGGGATGACCAATTAAGAGAATGACTGCCTACAGTCACCACGTAATCCAAAGTTATCCAACACTCACTATATGCTACTCTCGGAATGCACAATACACACAGCACCATATAAATATTAAAAGTAATGAAAATATTGAAAAGCAACTGTATCAAAGCAACTGTATTTAGGGGCCTCGTAGCCTGGTGGATAGCGCGCAGGACTCGTAATTCTGTGGCGCGGGTTCGATTCCCGCACGAGGCAGAAACAAATGGGCAAAGTTTCTTTCACCCTGAATGCCCCTGTTACCTAGCAGTAAATAGGTACCTGGGTGCTAGTCAGCTGTCACGGGCTGCTTCCTGGGGTTGGAGGCTTGGTCAAGGACCGGGCCGCGGGGACACTAAAGCCCCGAAATCAACTCAAGATAACCTCAAGATAAGCCAAGTACGCGTACCACAAATTGACGTTCTGGTACTAGTGCCTGAGGGAAGCTCCTAGGACAGGCCCCCATTAAATGTGACGGGAAAGTGTTGGAGTGTAGATGTTCGGCAGTCCTCCAATGGCAGGTGTCAATGCCTAGTCACACTTACAAAAAAAAAAAGATAGAATGCTTGCCTGTTTGTCTGTAGTAAAGTAAGGGAAGACACGCAAAACACAAGGTATGAACAATGAAACTTTAATTAATATAGAAAACAAAAATATAAACAAAAACAATCCCTTGGCAATGTACAGTGCAAATAAACAAGTCAAAAACAATTTAACATAAATTAATTATTGGGATGAAGTTACTCTACAATAATAATAAAGTTTAAAGGTGAAAAATAATCAGGTGCTGAGAATATGGCACTAGCTGCGAGACATCCACCTGATACAGCATATATCAGTTAGTTGTTCACGGCTTGAGAGCACAAGGCTATTCTGACTTCAATTGCTGGACCAAGCCCAGACATCGACTCAGGTAGAGGGAGCTGAGGTGCAGTGTGCAGGTGTGCAGTCGGCGAGTCACCAATCACGAGAAGGCAGGCTGGGCAGGGTAGTTGGCTGGTTGATGACGAGCCGGCGTGGAGGGAGTGGAGTATGGGGGTAAATCTTGGGTACGTTTTGCCTTCTGGTCAAAACGTTTGTGCTACTGGGAGACGTATCTTGATGGTAGCATCTTTTCTTGTATAAAATATGTAACTTCATGTAGAGAAGAGCAGGCTCAATCTCTCTTGAAAGAAATTATCTGTACAATATATATATATATATATATATATATATATATATATATATATATATATATATATATATATATATATATATATATATATATATATATATATATATATATTTATATATACACATATATATATATATATATATATATATATATATATATATATATATATATATATATATATATATATATATATATGTATATATACATATATATATGTATATTAGTATATTTTGGTAGCAGTCTTTCCTGTAGACATATATTATTAAATATGACCGAAAAAGTAAGATTAATAATTCTAACACGAATTTTCTCGATCTTTCTTATATTTCTTTTCACTGTTGATGGTAATTGAAAAATCAATTCTCCAAAATTCATTTTTATTTCTAGTCTGACACGACACTTGAACGCGTTTCATAATTGCTTATTACATTTTCAAAGACTTTTAGTTTACACACACACAACTATTACCTACAAACACTAAACAGAGTTCTTACTTATGCTATGATTTAAACAGCTTTCATTTTTCATTTTATACTCAAATTTTATAATTGTTTTTCGACATGAAGTCGACATGAAGTCGAAAAACAATTAATTCATGAAAACTTGGCTTATTAGGCAAATCGGGCCTTGCGTAGTAGGCTGAGAAGTGCATTGTGCCTACTAGGTACGACATATGTTTATATATATATATATATATATATATATATATATATATATATATATATATATATATATATATATATATATATATATATATATATATATATATATATATATATATATATATATATATATATATATATATATATATATATGTCGTACCTAGTAGCCAGAATGCACTTCTCAGCCTACTATGCAAGGCCCGATTTGCCAAATAAGCCAAGTTAACCTGAATTAATATATTTTCTCTAATTTTTTTCTTATGAAATGATAAAGCTACCCATTTCATTATATATGAGGTCAATTTTTTTTATTGGAGTTAAAATTTACGTAGATATATGACCAAACCTAACCAATCCTACCTAACCTAACCTAACCTATCTTTATAGGTTAGGTTAGGTTAGGTAGCAGAAAAAGTTAGGTTAGGTTAGGTAGGTTAGGTAGTCGAAAAACAATTAAATCATGAAAACTTGGCTTATTAGGCAAATCGGGCCTTGCATAGTAGGCTAAGAAGTGCGTTCTGGCTACTAGGTACGACATATATATATATATATATATATATATATATATATATATATATATATATATATATATATATATATATATATATATATATATATATATATATATATATATATATATATATATATATATATATATATATATGTTTCATTGAATATGACCGCATATTCTGTATTTATTATTTTCTGGTTTAGGGCTTCTATCCCTCTAACTATTTTCTTAGCATCAGGGCTTAATTGGAATAGGAGTTCTCCAAAACTCATTTTCGTACTTTTAAGGTGAAGAAAAGAAGTGATTTACTATAGAGTGTATTACACTTATTTGTATAATTTGCACGACGTTTCGAACCTCCATGGTTCATTCTCAAGTGAACAGATCTTACAATACTAGTTGATTTTATACCCGCATTAGGTCAGGTGATAATACAATGAAGGTGAAAAACATGGGTGGATACATAAGGGATAAACATAGGGGCTGCAGAAGGCTTATTGGCCCATACGAGGCATCTCCTATCTAAACACAAAGATTAATCCAGTGTAATTGGCCTGTTATGTTGGACATTGTCTTCTGTGTTGGCATCGATATGTTCTTGTCTTGTCCTTACTCTCATGGTGTCCTTACTCACCATGAGAGTAAGGACAAGACAAGAACATATCGATAACCTAACCTAACTTTTTCGGCTTCCTAACCTAACCTAACCTATAGAGATAGGTTAGGTGAGGTTAGGTAGGGTTGGTTAGGTTCGGTCATATATCTACGTTAATTTTAAATCTAATAAAAAAAAATTGACCTCATACGTAATGAAATGGGTAGCTTTATAATTTCATAAGAAAAAAATTAGAGAAAATATATTAATTCAGTAAAACTTGGCTTATAAGTCAAATCGGGCCTTGCATAGTAGGCTGAGAAGTGCGTTCTGGCTACTAGGTACGACATATATATATATATATAAAGTTTGTGAGCGTACCACCTCTGGTGCCAATGTGGGGACCCATAGCCTCGGAGAAGAAAATAAAAAGTATTCAGAGGAGACCTTGTGGTTTCTCACTGAACACTAATATTATCTTCTACCACCCCCATTCTTTTGTATGTACACATATATATTTACTTTATTTGAACTTTGTTACAAAAAAGGAGTTACATATGGGTTACAAAGATGGTTATCATAGGTTGTCGAGTTCCTCCAGCTCCTCAGATGGCGGGCAGGAACCCTGGATGCAGTGCGCATTTCCCCTCTGTATCGCCACACTGAGGCGCTGGAAAAGAAAGCTTGCAGCTCTTGGGTCCCTTGTTGTTTCAATGAGCCTAGAACCCAGTTCCTTCAAAAAACTTGTAGCACTTTTTCCCCAGGCGCCGAGTGTCTCAGAAGCAATGGGGACAAAATTGTAGTGGTGATCCAGTTCTCTATACTTACGGGATTTGGCTGCTTCCCTGTGGGTGGCAGCGCCACCTGGTTGTGCAACACTGAGGTTAATGTAGGTGATAGCCAGGGTTGATACGCACGTGTAGTCCCATACCAACTGCTTGCCATTCTTCCAGGGGGTTCACTGTGATACCATCCGGGCGACCAATAAGAGCATCAGAGTTATGGGGCGTTAGGAAACGGGGCTCTCTTTCAGCTGGGCATCCAGCTGTGGTGAGGCTCCTCTTGATAATGTCGTTAACTTCACTGTGCCTCGAGTGCCATCCCCCTGTGCTTTGGCAGAGTAGGCCATGGTGGCCGTACCTGTCAGCCACCACCTCGCCGCAAATACATCTATATCTGGTGTGGATTGGGGCAGCAAGGCGGAGGGCCACAGCAATTCGGAGGGCATGTGGTGTGAGACGCGTGCCAGTTGCCGACATTGGGGTTGCTAACAGGAAATCCCCTGCATGTGGTGCTGCTACTGCTGTGAGGCGAGCAATATCATGTTGTGTTGTTGCAGCACCCAGGCACTCTGTAGCAACTTGGTCTACAATGGGGCCATCCCAGCTGGATTGCTTGTGGGCTTTTGGGGATGGTGGTTGAGGTGATTGGCCTGCACGAGAGGCCCACTTTGTGGCACAGCGTGTAAAATTGGGATCATGTACACCTGCCAGCTGATGTAAGTGGGCAGGTAGAATTTCCTTCACAAGGTCGTCGGATGCTGATAAGGAGGACAGGAAGGCTGGAACAGCGATTTGCGTTGCTGTTCGAACTCCGAGGCCCCCAAGTCTTACGGGAAGAGAGGCTTGTTTCCACTGTAGGTCATCGAGAGAGAGGTTAAGGGCTTTTTCTAGCATTGATTTCAGTAACCGGTCGTACTCACTTAGTTTTTGGCTACTGTAAGATGGTGAACACCTCAGAAAGTAGGTTAACCTGGGTAGGGACAGACATCTGGTGATGAGGTAGAGTGCATCATGAGCATCAATATCCTCAATCCTCCCATCCATCCTCTTAAGGTCGGCGATTTTCTTATCAAGGACCTCATCGATGGCTTTCAACCCCAGGGGAGCTCCTAGGAGTGTGCTGTCTTCAGGTTTAGTTTTATGGATATTTGGCAGAAGACCCTCTATTCTCTCTACGATGCCCTGGTTGGAACATATTATTTCACATTTAGAAGGGTTCAGGGTGAGGCCTAAAACTGCACCTTGCTCCTGGATTTTTCTGATGTCCTCCAGGAGGGAGTCTTGGGAACCAGCTAGGGTACCATCATCCAAGAACCAGATGTTAAGCTCGCTGGACAGGACTTCTGTGACTTGTTTGATGACTAAGCAGAAAAGGAGAGGAGCAAGGGGGTCACCCTGTTGGACGCCTTCTCGCGAGTCAATTTCATGTTCGCCAAAAAGTAGCTTAAGATCCATACTGTAGCATGAATGTACAAAAGGGTAGAGGGAAGGGAAATGACTATGAACCGCACGGAGTACAGCATCCCTCTGCACCAAATTGAAGGCATTTTTGAAATCTAGCTTGATAAGGGCCTTTTCGTCTGTGATGTTGGCGATGAAGGCTCGAGCTGCATGGGCTGCCGCCTCACACCCTTGTGGAATGCCAAACCCGAGCTGTTTTGGCTTCAGCATGTTGGGCTCTGCATCACTAACTGTTCTTGCAGCTGCTTTTGCGACGAGACGCCGGAGAGAATTGCCCACAGCTATTGGCCTGATCCCTCCATCCTCTTTCTTTAGAGCACAGAGAGATGCTCCAAGAAAGATAGGTCTTATGGACGCTGGTATGTTGCCAGCTAGACATGTGTTGGTGAATCTGGTTAGTTCCACCAAGAGGTTCTTTGCAATGTCACCCAGTGCAGGGTTGAGCATTTGCTTGAGGTGGTTGGGTTTTAGTCCTGTGAACCCACCTACTGATCCTGTAGGGAAGGACATGGCTGCTTTATGGACCACAGATTCAGCCACCCAGAGAGGTTCTGCTCCGGTAACCCCCACTTGTATAATGTCGTCCTCACGCGGAGCCCTGGGTGGGTGTTTCTCCCTTAGGGCTTGAGCTGTTGCGGCATCTCTGTCGGCAATTGAGTCCTCACTGGTGATGACTCGTATTGCGCCAATAGTGTTTCCTTCTACTATTTTCTTGGTGACTGATGGTATATATATATATATATTATATATATATATATATATATTATATATATATATATTATATATATATATATATATATATATATATATATATATATATATATATATATATATATATATATACATATATTAGTATATTTTGGTAGCAGTCTTTCCTGTAGACATATTTTATTAAATATGACCGAAAAAGTAAGATTAATAATTCTAACACGAATTTTCTCAATCTTTCGTACATTATGCTTCACTGTTGGAGGTAAATCAAAAATCACTTCTCCAAAATTCATTTTTATTTCTAGTCTAGTCTGACGTGACACGGGCGCGTTTCGTAAAACTTATTACATTTTCAAAGACTTCACAAATACACAACTGATTAGAACTTGCGTTTCCCTGATTTTATATCTACATTTGAGTGAGGTGGGAAGGGTGATGTGGCATTACATTTGAGTGAGGTGGGAAGGATGATGTGGCATTAGAGGATATTAATAGGGTATTAAAAGTATCAACACAAGACAGAACACGAAACAATGGATATTGAATAGAAGTGTTTGTAGAAAGCCTATTGGTCCATATTTCTTGATGCTTCTATATTGGAGGGGAGTCTTGAGGTGGGTAGAATATAGTTGTGCAATAATTGGCTGTTGATTGCTGGTGTTGACTTCTTGATGTGTAGTGCCTCGCAAACGTCAAGCCGCCTGCTATCGCTGTATCTATCGATGATTTCTGTGTTGTTTACTAGGATTTCTCTGGCGATGGTTTGGTTATGGGAAGAGATTATATGTTCCTTAATGGAGCCCTGTTGTTTATGCATAAACAACAGGGCTCCATTAAGGAACATATAATCTCTTCCCATAACCAAACCATCGCCAGAGAAATCCTAGTAAACAACACAGAAATCATCGATAGATACAGCGATAGCAGGCGGCTTGACGTTTGCGAGGCACTACACATCAAGAAGTCAACACCAGCAATCAACAGCCAATTATTGCACAACTATATTCTACCCACCTCAAGACTCCGCTCCAATATAGAAGCATCAAGAAATATGGACCAATAGGCTTTCTACAAACACTTCTATTCAATATCCATTGTTTCGTGTTCTGTCTTGTGTTGATACTTTTAATACCCTATTAATATCCTCTAATGCCACATCATCCTTCCCACCTCACTCAAATGTAATGCCACATCACCCTTCCCACCTCACTCAAATGTAGATATAAAATCAGGGAAACGCAAGTTCTAATCAGTTGTGTATTTGTGAAGTCTTTGAAAATGTAATAAGTTTTACGAAACGCGCCCGTGTCGCGTCAGACTAGACTAGAAATAAAAATGAATTTTGGAGAAGTGATTTTTGATTTACCTCCAACAGTGAAGCATAATGTACGAAAGATTGAGAAAATTCGTGTTAGAATTATTAATCTTACTTTTTCGGTCATATTTAATAAAATATATATACATATATATATATATATATATATATATATATATATATATATATATATATATATATATATATATATATATATATATATATATATATATATATATATGTCGTACCTAATAGCCAGAACGCACTTTTTGGCCTACTATGCAAGGCCCGATTTGCCTAATACGCCAAGTTTTCATGAATTAATATATTTTACCTAATTTTTTTCTTATGAAATGATAAAGTTACCCATTTCATTATGTATGAGGTCAATTTTTTTTATTGGAGTTAAAATTAACGTAGATATATGACCGAACCTAACCAACCCTACCTAACCTAACCTAACCTATCTTTATAGGTTAGGTTGGGTTAGGTAGCTGAAAAAGTTAGGTTAGGTTAGGTTAGGTAGGTTAGGTAGTCGAAAAACTGTTAATTCAAGAAAACTTGGCTTATTAGGCAAATCGGGCCTTGCATAGTAGGCTGAGAAGTGCGTTCTGGCTACTAGGTACGACATATATATATATATATATATATATATATATATATATATATAACTGAAAACTCACACCCCAGAAGTGACTCGAACCCATACTCCCAGAAGCCACGCAACTGGTATGTACAAGACGCCTTAATCCACTTGACCATCACGACCGGACATAATGAGGTGATAGCCGAGGCTATTTGAACCACCCCACCGCCGGCACTCGGATAGTAATCTTGGGCATAGCATTTTACCAAATCACCTCATTCTTTGGGGCACACGTGAGGAACACAAATGCGAACAAGCCTGAATGGTCCCCAGGACAATATGCAACTGAAAACTCACACCCAAAGAATGAGGTGATTTGGTAAAATGCTATGCCCAAGATTACTATCCGAGTGCCGGCGGTGGGGTGGTTCAAATAGCCTCGGCTATCACCTCATTATGTCCGGTCGTGATGGTCAAGTGGATTAAGGCGTCTTGTACATACCAGTTGCGTGGCTTCTGGGAGTATGGGTTCGAGTCACTTCTGGGGTGTGAGTTTTCAGTTGCATATTGTCCTGGGGACCATTCAGGCTTGTTCGCATTTGTGTTCCTCACGTGTGCCCCAAAGAATGAGGTGATTTGGTAAAATGCTATGCCCAAGATTACTATCCGAGTGCCGGCGGTGGGGTGGTTCAAATAGCCTCGGCTATCACCTCATTATGTCCGGTCGTGATGGTCAAGTGGATTAAGGCGTCTTGTACATACCAGTTGCGTGGCTTCTGGGAGTATGGGTTCGAGTCACTTCTGGGGTGTGAGTTTTCAGTTGCATATTGTCCTGGGGACCATTCAGGCTTGTTCGCATTTGTGTTCCTCACGTGTGCCCCAAAGAATGAGGTGATTTGGTAAAATGCTATGCCCAAGATTACTATCCGAGTGCCGGCGGTGGGGTGGTTCAAATAGCCTCGGCTATCACCTCATTATGTCCGGTCGTGATGGTCAAGTGGATTAAGGCGTCTTGTACATACCAGTTGCGTGGCTTCTGGGAGTATGGGTTCGAGTCACTTCTGGGGTGTGAGTTTTCAGTTGCATATTGTCCTGGGGACCATTCAGGCTTGTTCGCATTTGTGTTCCTCACGTGTGCCCCAAAGAATGAGGTGATTTGGTAAAATGCTATGCCCAAGATTACTATCCGAGTGCCGGCGGTGGGGTGGTTCAAATAGCCTCGGCTATCACCTCATTATGTCCGGTCGTGATGGTCAAGTGGATTAAGGCGTCTTGTACATACCAGTTGCGTGGCTTCTGGGAGTATGGGTTCGAGTCACTTCTGGGGTGTGAGTTTTCAGTTGCATATTGTCCTGGGGACCATTCAGGCTTGTTCGCATTTGTGTTCCTCACGTGTGCCCCAAAGAATGAGGTGATTTGGTAAAATGCTATGCCCAAGATTACTATCCGAGTGCCGGCGGTGGGGTGGTTCAAATAGCCTCGGCTATCACCTCATTATGTTCGGTCGTGATGGTCAAGTGGATTAAGGCGTCTTGTACATACCAGTTGCGTGGCTTCTGGGAGTATGGGTTCGAGTCACTTCTGGGGTGTGAGTTTTCAGTTGCATATTGTCCTGGGGACCATTCAGGCTTGTTCGCATATATATATATATATATATTATTAAATATGACCGAAAAAGTAAGATTAATGATTCTAACACGAATTTTCTCAATCTTTCGTACATTTTTTTTCACTGTTGGAGGTAAATCAAAAATCAATTCTCCAAAATTCATTTTTATTTCTAGTCTGTCGCGACACGAGCGCGTTTCGTAAAACTTATTACATTTTCAAAGACTTTAGTTTACAAATACACAACTGAATAGAACTTACACATCTTCGATTTTGTTTATATCTACATTTGAGTGAGGTGGATGGGGTGAGGTGGCATTAATAAGGTATTAATTTCATTAACACAAGACAGAACAAGTGGTGGTATTAATTTCATCAACACAAGACAGAACACGAAACATTGGGTATTGAAATGGAAGTGATTGTAGAAAGCCTATTGGTCCATATTTCTTGATGCTTCTATATTGCAGCGGAGTCTTGAGGTGGGTAGAATATAGTTGTGCATTAATTGGCTGTTAATTGCTGGTGTTGACTTCTTAATGTGTAGTGCCTCGCAAACGTCAAGCCGCCTGCTGTCGCTGTATCTATCGATGATTTCTGTGTTGTTTACTAGGATTTCTCTGGCGATGGTTTGGTTGTGGGAAGAGATTATATGTTCCTTAATGGAGCCCTGTTGTTTATGCATCGTTAAACGCCTAGAAAGAGATGTTGTTGTCTTGCCTATATACTGGTTTTTTTGGAACTTACAGTCCCCAAGTGGGCATTTGAAGGCATAGACGACGTTGGTCTCTTTTAAAGCGTTCTGCTTTGTGTCTGGAGAGTTTCTCATGAGTAGGCTGGCCGTTTTTCTGGTTTTATAGTAAATCGTCAGTTGTATCCTCTGATTTTTGTCTGTAGGGATAACGTTTCTATTAACAATATCTTTCAGGACCCTTTCCTCTGTTTTATGAGCTGTGGAAAAGAAGTTCCTGTAAAATAGTCTAATAGGGGGTATAGGTGTTGTGTTAGTTGTCTCTTCAGAGGTTGCATGGCGTTTCACTTTCCTTCTTATGATGTCTTCGACGAAACCATTGGAGAAGCCGTTGTTGACTAGGACCTGCCTTACCCTACAGAGTTCTTCGTCGACTTGCTTCCATTCAGAGCTGTGGCTGAGAGCACGGTCGACATATGCGTTAACAACACTCCTCTTGTACCTGTCTGGGCAGTCACTGTTGGCATTTAGGCACATTCCTATGTTCGTTTCCTTAGTGTAGACTGCAGTGTGGAAACCTCCGCTCTTTTCCATGAGTGTTACATTTAGAAAGGGCAGCTTCCCATCCTTTTCCATCTCGTAAGTGAAACGCAGCACGGAACTCTGCTCAAATGCCTCCTTCAGCTCCTGCAGATGTCTGACATCAGGTACCTGTGTAAAAATGTCGTCAACATACCTGCAGTATATGGCCGGTTTCAAGTTCATGTCAACTAAGACTTTTTGCTCGATGGTACCCATGTAGAAGTTTGCAAACAGGACACCTAGGGGAGAACCCATGGTGACCCCATCTACTTGCTTATACATGTGCCCATCCGGGCTCAAGAAGGGTGCCTCTTTAGTACAAGCTTGGAGTAGTTTCCTCAGAATATTTTCTGGTATGTCAAGAGGAGTACAGGCTGGATCACGATACACTCTGTCGGCTATCATCCCGATTGTCTCGTCCACAGGTACGTTGGTAAACAGCGATTCTACGTCCAACGAGGCTCTTATCCCTGTGGCCCGTGTGCCCCGCAGTAAGGCAACAAATTCCTTTGGAGACTTCAGGCTGAAGGCGCAAGGAACATAAGGAGTCAGCAGGCCGTTGAGTCGCTTCGCCAGTCTGTACGTGGGTGTGGGTATCTGGCTAATGATTGGCCGAAGTGGGTTTCCAGGCTTGTGTGTCTTGACATTTCCATACGCATATCCAGGTTTATATTCCCCAATGATCTTTGGCAGGTGGAGTCCGGATTTCTTGGCGTTCACAGTTTCGATCAGTTTGTTGACCTTTGCTTTTAATTCGGCTGTAGTGTCCTTCATTACCCTTTGGAATATATGTATATATATATATATATATATATATATATATATATATATATATATATATATATATATATATATATATATATATATATATATATATATATATATATATTTATATATATATATATATATGTATATATATATATATATATATATATATATATATATATATATATATATATATATATATATATATATATATATATATATACATATATATATACATATATATATAACTAATATATATATATATATATATATATATATATATATATATATATATATATATATATATATATACATATATATATACATATATATATAACTAATATATATATATACATATATATTCAGTGGCATATTGTCCTGGGGACCATTCAGGCTTGTTCGCATTTGTGTTCCTCACGTGTGCCCCAAAGAATGAGGTGATTTGGTAAAATGCTATGCCCAAGATTACTATCCGAGTGCCGGCGGTGGGGTGGTTCAAATAGCTTAGGCTATCACCTTATTATGTCCGGTCGTGATGGTCAAGTGGATTAAGGCGTCTTGTACATACCAGTTGCGTTGCTCCTGGGAGTATGGGTTCGAGTCACTTCTGGGGTGTGAGTTTTCAGTTGCATATTGTTCTGGGGACCATTCAGGCTTGTTCGCATTTGTGTTCCTCACGTGTGCCCCAAAGAATGAGGTGATTTGGTAAAATGCTATGCCCAAGATTACTATCCGAGTGCCGGTGGTGGGGTGGTTCAAATAGCTTAGGCTATCACCTCATTATGTCCGGTCATGATGGTCAAGTGGATTAAGGCGTCTTGTACATACCAGTTGCGTTGCTCCTGGGAGTATGGGTTCGAGTCACTTCTGGGGTGTGAGTTTTCAGTTGCATATTGTCCTGGGGACCATTCAGGCTTGTTCACATATATATATATATATATATATATATATATATATATATATATATATATATATATATATATATATATATATATATATATATATATATATATATATATGTCGTACCTAGTAGCCAGAACGCACTTCTCAGCCTACTATGCAAGGCATGATTTGCATAATAAGCCAAGTTTTCATGAATTAATGTTTTTTCGACTACCTAACCTACCTAACCTACCTAACCTAACCTAACCTAACTTTTTCGGCTACCTAACCTAACCTATAAAAATAGGTTAGGTTAGGTAGGGTTCGTTAGGTTTGGTCATATATCTACGTTAATTTTAACTCCAATAAAAAAAATTGACCACATACATAATGAAATTGGTAGCTTTATCATTTCATAAGAAAAATAATTAGAGAAAATATATTAATTCAGGAAAACTTGGCTTATTAGGCAAATCGGGCCTTGCATAGTAGGCTGAGAAGTGCGTTCTGGCTACTAGGTACGACATATATATATATATATATATATATATATTAGTATATTTTGGTAGCAGTCTTTCCTGTAGACATATATTATTAAATATGACCGAAAAAGTAAGATTAATAATTCTAACACGAATTTTCTCAATCTTTCGTACATTACGCTTCACTGTTGGAGGTAAATCAAAAATCACTTCTCCAAAATTCATTTTTATTTCTAGTCTGACGCGACACGGGCGCGTTTTGTAAAACTTATTACATTTTCAAAGACTTCACAAATACACAACTGATTAGAACGTATCTCTGATTTTATATCTACAATTGAGTGAGGTGGGAAGGGTGATGTGGCATTAACACAAGACAGAACAGGAGGGGATATTAATAGGGTATTAAAAGTATCAACACAAGACAGAACAGAAACAATGGGTATTGAATAGAAGTGTTTGTAGAAAGCCTATTGGTCCATATTTCTTGATGCTTCTATATTGGAGCGGAGTCTTGAGGTGGGTAGAATATAGTTGTGCAATAATTGGCTGTTGATTGCTGGTGTTGACTTCTTGATGTGTAGTGCCTCGCAAACGTCAAGCCGCCTGCTATCGCTGTATCTATCGATGATTTCTGTGTTGTTTACTAGGATTTCTCTGGCGATGGTTTGGTTATGGGAAGAGATTATATGTTCCTTAATGGAGCCCTGTTGCTTATGCATCGTTAAACGCCTAGAAAGAGATGTTGTTGTCTTGCCTATATACTGGGTTTTTTGGAGCTTACAGTCCCCAAGTGGGCATTTGAAGGCATAGACGACATTAGTCTCTTTTAAAGCGTTCTGTTTTGTGTCTGGAGAGTTTCTCATGAGTAGGCTGGCCGTTTTTCTGGTTTTATAGTAAATCGTCAGTTGTATCCTCTGATTTTTGTCTGTAGGGATAACGTTTCTATTAACAATATCTTTCAGGACCCTTTCCTCCGTTTTATGAGCTGTGGAAAAGAAGTTCCTGTAAAATAGTCTAATAGGGGGTATAGGTGTTGTGTTAGTTGTCTCTTCAGAGGTTGCATGGCTTTTCACTTTCCTTCTTATGATGTCTTCGATGAAACCATTGGAGAAGCCGTTATTGACTAGGATAAGGCAGGTCCTAGTCAATAACGGCTTCTCCAATGGTTTCGTCGAAGACATCATAAGAAGGAAAGTGAAAAGCCATGCAACCTCTGAAGAGACAACTAACACAACACCTATACCCCCTATTAGACTATTTTACAGGAACTTCTTTTCCACAGCTCATAAAACGGAGGAAAGGGTCCTGAAAGATATTGTTAATAGAAACGTTATCCCTACAGACAAAAATCAGAGGATACAACTGACGATTTACTATAAAACCAGAAAAACGGCCAGCCTACTCATGAGAAACTCTCCAGACACAAAACAGAACGCTTTAAAAGAGACTAATGTCGTCTATGCCTTCAAATGCCCACTTGGGGACTGTAAGCTCCAAAAAACCCAGTATATAGGCAAGACAACAACATCTCTTTCTAGGCGTTTAACGATGCATAAGCAACAGGGCTCCATTAAGGAACATATAATCTCTTCCCATAACCAAACCATCGCCAGAGAAATCCTAGTAAACAACACAGAAATCATCGATAGATACAGCGATAGCAGGCGGCTTGACGTTTGCGAGGCACTACACATCAAGAAGTCAACACCAGCAATCAACAGCCAATTATTGCACAACTATATTCTACCCACCTCAAGACTCCGCTCCAATATAGAAGCATCAAGAAATATGGACCAATAGGCTTTCTACAAACACTTCTATTCAATACCCATTGTTTCTGTTCTGTCTTGTGTTGATACTTTTAATACCCTATTAATATCCCCTCCTGTTCTGTCTTGTGGTAATGCCACATCACCCTTCCCACCTCACTCAAATGTAGATATAAAATCAGAGATACGTTCTAATCAGTTGTGTATTTGTGAAGTCTTTGAAAATGTAATAAGTTTTACGAAACGCGCCCGTGTCGCGTCAGACTAGAAATAAAAATGAATTTTGGAGAAGTGATTTTTGATTTACCTCCAACAGTGAAGCGTAATGTACGAAAGATTGAGAAAATTCGTGTTAGAATTATTAATCTTACTTTTTCGGTCATGTTTAATAATATATATATATATATATATATATATATATATATATATATATATATATATATATATATATATATATATATATATATATATATATATATATATATATATATATATACATACATATATATATTTTATTATTTTTTTTTTTGGGGGGGGGGGGGGGGATATATACAATAGTTGTTACATTCTTGTACAGCCACTAGTACGCGTAGCGTTTCGGGCAGGTCCCTGGAATACGATCCTTGCCGCGAAGAATCGTTTTTTCATCCAAGTACACATTTTACTGTTGCGTTAAACAGAGGCTACAGCTAAGGAATTGCGCCCAGTAAATCCTCCCCGGCTAGGATACGAACCCATGACATAGCGCTCGCGGAACGCCAGGCGAGTGTCTTACCACTACACCACGGAGACTGTAAACGGAGATATATATTTATATATATATTTATATATATATATATATATATATATATATATATATATATATATATATATATATATATATATATATATATATATATATATATATATATATATGTCGTACCTAATAGCCAGAACGCACTTCTCAGCCTACTATGCAAGGCCCGATTTGCCTAATAAGCCAAGTTTTCATGAATTAATTGTTTTTCGACTACCTAACCTACCTAACCTAACCTAACCTAACTTTTTTGGCGACGTAACCTAACCTAACCTATAAAGATAGGTTAGGTTAGGTTAGGTAGGGTTGGTTAGGTTCGGTCATATATCTACATTAATTTTAACTCCAATAAAAAAAAATGACCTCATACATAATGAAATGGGTAGCTTTATCAGTTCATAAGAAAAAAATTAGAGAAATTATATTAATTCAGGAAAACTTGGCTTATGAGGCAAATCGGGCCTTGCATAGTAGGCCTAGAAGTGCGTTCTGGCTACTAGGTACGACATATATATATATATATATATATATATATATATATATATATATATATATATATATATATATATATATATATATATATATATATATATATATATATATGTCGTACCTAGTAGCCAGAACTCACTTCTCAGCCTACTATGCAAGGCTCGATTTGCCTAATAAGCCAAGTTTTCCTGAATTAATATATTTTCTCAAATTTTTTTCTCGTGAAATGATAAAGCTACCCATTTCATTATGTATGAGGATAATTTTTTTTATTGGAGTTAAAATTAACGTAGATATATGACCGAACCTAACCAACCCTACCTAACCTAACCTAACCTATCTTTATATGTTAGGTTAGGTTAGGTAGCCGAAAAAGTTAGGTTAGGTTAGGTTAGGTAGGTTAGGTAGTCGAAAAACAATTAATTCATCAAAACTTGGCTTATTAGGCAAATCGGGCCTTGCATAGTAGGCTGAGAAGTGAGTTCTGGCTACTAGGTACGACATATATATATATATATATATATATATATATATATATATATATATATATATATATATATATATATATATATATTTATATATATATATATATATATATTTATATATATATATATATATATATATATATATATATATATATATATATATATATATATATATATATATATATATATATATATATGTCGTACCAAGTAGCCAGAACGCACTTCTTAGCCTACTATAAAAGGCCCGATTTGCCTAATAAGCCAAGTTTTCCTGAATTAATATATTTTCTATATTTTTTTCTTATCAAATGATAAAGCTACCCATTTCATTATGTATGAGTTCAATTTTTTTTTATTGGAGTTAAAATTAACGTAGATATATGACCGAACCTAACCAACCCTACCTAACCTAACCAAACCTATCTTTATAGGTTAGGTTAGGTTAGGTAGCCGAAAATGTTAGGTTAGGTTAGGTTAGGTAGGTTAGGTAGTCGAAAAAACATTATTTCATGAAAACTTGGCTTATTAGGCAAATCGGGCCTTGCATAGTTGGCTGAGAAGTGCGTTCTGGCTACTAGGTACGACATATATATATATATGTCGTACCTAGTAGCCAGAACGCACTTTTTGGCCTACTATGCAAGGCCTGATTTGCCTAATAAGCCAAGTTTTCCTGAATTAATATATTTTCTCTAATTTTTTTCTTATGAAATGATAAAGCTACACATTTCATTACGTCTGAGGTCAATTTTTTTATTGGAGTTAAAATTAACATAGATATATGACCGAACCTAAACAACCCTACCTAACCTAACCTAACCTATCTTTATAGGTTAGGTTAGGTTAGGTAGCCGAAAAAGTTAGGTTAGGTTAGGTTAGGTAGTCGAAAAACAATTAATTCATGAAAACGTGGCTTATTAGGCAAATCAGGCCTTGCATAGTAGGCAGGGAAGTGCGTTCTTGCTACTAGGTACGACATATATATATATATATATATATATTTATATATATATATATATATATATATATATATATATATATATATGTATATATATATATATATATATATATATATATATATATATATATATATATATATAACTCGGCTATCAAATAGCCTCGGCTATCACCTCATTATGTCCGGTCGTGATGGTCAAGTGGATTAAGGCGTCTTGTACATCCCAGTTGCGTTGCTCCTGGGAGTATGGGTTCGAGTCACTTCTGGGGTGTGAGTTTTCAGTTGCATATTGTCCTGGGGACCATTCAGGCTTGTTCGCATATATATATATATATATATATATATATATATATATATATATATATATATATATATATATATATATATATATATATATATATATATATATATGACAATGTCAGACCACGGAGGAAAAATGAAACAGGAATTTCCTTAAGTACTTTCGTATATTAAATACATCTTCAGAAGGTGATGTATAATACGAAATTAATATACGAAAGTACTTAAGGAAATTCCTGTTTCATTTTTCCTCCGTGGTCTGACATTGTCACATTCTTAATCACGTGTTTATTTTCGTGATATACACACACACACACATATATATATATATATATATATATATATATATATATATATATATATATATATATATATATATATATATATATATATATATATATATATATATATATATATATATATATATATATATATATATATATATATATATATATATCCCCAACTCCTCCGTCCCCTCTTCCTCTCCACAATTACCCTCACCCCTGTCCTCTCGTACTCCCCACTATCCCCCACTCCTGTCCTCTCGGCCTTCCCCACATTCTCCTCTCCCTCGTTCGATGCATTCCCAAATGATGTGATGTTCCCATCAGAAAATTGGGAAAATCAAATGACCTGATGTTCCTATCACTGAAATATAAGAAAACCAATTAAAAAACGAAATGAAAAACAATGAAATAAAAAACTATAGTCACAAAATGAACGGCATGGTCAACAACAAAGCTCAATTCCGATGCAATGTCTCACAAAATAATTAAATTAAAATGAAAATAAATCGAAATCAATGTTAATTCAATATATCAAAGAAATCGGAAACATATTAATGGAATCGAAACATATTTAGTACAGTGTAAGTTGCTCCTATGTGCAACAGATAGCGCTGTTTTTTAAGCAAATTCAAGTTTTTACCTGTCACAGGTGTGGCATCTATATTTATAGTTACAAAATGAATGGAATGGTGAACAACGCAGCTCAGTTCCAACGCAATGTCACACAAAATAATTAAATCAAAATGAAAATAAATTGATATGTATGAAAATTTAATTTGTCATTGCAAAAAAAACATTGAAATGGAATCGTACCATATTTAGTATAGAGTGTGTGTCTCTTGCGTGCAACAGATGGTGCTGTTTCATAAAAAAAGAAAAAAAATGTTTTTACCTGTCACTGGTGTGGAATCTATACTTATACTTACAAAATGAATGGTATGGTAAACAACTCAGCTCAGTTCCAACACAATGTCACACAAAAAAATTCAATAAAAATTTAAATCAATCAAAATCTATGAAAATTAAATTTATCAATGCAATTGGAAACATTGACATGGAATTTGTAACATATTTCGTATAGTGTGTGTGTTGCTATTAAGTGCAACAGATGGCGTAGTTTCTTGAAAGAAACATGTTTTTACCTGTCGCAGGTGTGGTATCTATGTAGTAGGTATATAAAAATGCACGCATTTTTTAATGGAACATTGTGTCAGAATTTCAAGGCAATCGGTGAAGAACCTTGGGAGATTACAGCGTGTGTTGCTCTAACGTTCAACAAATGGCACTGTTTTTAAAAAAAAGCATGTTTTTTTCCTGTCACAGGTGAGGCATGTATATAGTAGGTATATAAAATTATGCACCTATTCGAATGCAACGTCGTGTCAAAATTCGAAAGCAATCGGTAAAGAGGTTTCGAAGATTTCTCTCACATGAAAAACAGTTTTAAAAAAAATGCATGTTTTTTTTCCGTCACAGACGTGACATTAATATAGTATGTATATAAAAACCCGCTCGGATGCAAATGGAACATTTGGTGAAAATTTCAAAGCAATCAGGGAAGAACTTTCGGAGATTAGTGATTTTGAACAAACTAACATTTACATTTTTACTTATATGCTACCTGTACCCGCCACGCGTTGCTGTGGCTCAGTCTGGTGTAATGGAAAAGAAAGAAATGAGAAAATGCACGTTTCTAACATGTTTAATTTCACAATGCTTGTGGTTATACAATATTTTTTCTTGTTCCACTGTCTGTGAAGATATAGAGATTGTCTGATTGCCGACTCTAGAACACGTAACATAATTGTCCATGTGAGAAGCAATCCGTGTCTAGATCTAAACCGCACAATTCTAAAGATTGGCCTGAGTTTTGGTGATGCTGATTGCAAACGTCAATCGAATTATGAATTACAATCTTTTAAATTGAAATGGCAAATCCGTTGGAATCATAGGAATGTGAGGAATGAGGACATCTTCATCTCTGAAAGGTCCTGTTAAGATTGTTGCTTCTACGACGTTACTGAATAATTTTTTACTGGAAGCCACGTGCCGTTGCGAAGTTTTGGCTGGTTGATATTTCGTAACATGATAATTGTCACGCCGATTTTTAACTGCAGTTTGTGGGTGGTGGTATCCCTGGCAGATCGAGTGAATTAAAAAATTCTGTTGCATAATTAACCGCTTCATCTGCTTCCACCACAGTGTCGACGGACTTATATGAGACTGCCACGTTTCCGTTCCCAATTTCCAGAAATTGATGTGAGAATATCTCAGCTGATGAGTCGTTTTGCAGTTGGACATGCATATTTGTAGTTAATTTTAACATCTTTACGTGGCGCCTGAAAGTAGAGTATTTCAGCCAAGCATTTATTTCGTCCGCTGGTGTCGATCGAGGAATTACAGATAATGTTTGCATGAAATTTCCTGCAAGCAATATTAATGCGTTCCCAAATGGTCTGATGTTTCCACGCAAATCTTACAATGATCAATGAAGAGCCTCGATTGATTTTTTGTGGGTCATTTTTGTTATATATAAAATAACACAAGTACAAACCAGACAAATGCATAAGAACAATACATGAAGACATTCAGGGGAAACATACAGGGAAAACATAACAAGGTAATACACCATGAACACATGTAAAACTGACCAAACATACAGAAAAACCAAAAGTGAAGGAATCATGGTGCAAAACAGGAAACCCCGAAACGGGCACTGGATACATAACAAAAAGAGAACAACACAAAGAAATAATACAAGAAATAAATAACATAAATAACATAAAATACAGCCTCACTCATAATAATAATAAGAGCAGAAATACAAAAAACTAACACACAACCACAACCAACCCAACCATCCAAACACAGGCACATAATAGTACATAAAACATAAGGCCTTGCAAACCCCAAACACCGAGGCAAAAACACAGAATTAGAAACATGATATACACAGTAACAAAACAGTACTTAACAGGCACACGAAGGAGCCTGTAATAAACACCTACACACACACAAAAGACACAAACGCAGGCACAAACACAGCCAGTCACACACACCCAGGCAGAAAGACAGAAGCACTGAAACACCACCAACTCCAAGGACTACACATATTTATCAGGGAACTCCTGCACCGGAAAGCGCAGGCAATAAGCCTCACAAACCGCCATTTCAACATCCGATACTAGACGCCCAGGAGATGCTCATGGCCGAATTATGAAATCCGGCACCCCACTAAAAAATTTCCTCACCAGCGGAACCCAAATGGTAGCAGGGTCATATAGGATAGGACGCACCCGGACATCATAATGGACCAACAAAGAATTAGACTCATCCAATACCTTCCTGGCCGGTGAGAAGAGTGGGAGGGGCACCTCCCAAGGGGGCCGGGCATCGGGAAACATACCAGAAAACGCACTGGGCGGCGCATAGGGCTGCGCACAGGGGGGATCCGCAAATGCGCCAGGGCCTCCTTCCTCGGGAACAGGAGCAGAGGCCCCCCGACGCCCATCCTTCTTCAATATCAAGACGAGGTCACGGGCACCAGGGGCAGCCTCCCATGGAGGGGACCCAACAGCAGGAGGCGAAGGGCTTGACGCAGGAGGCAACGCAGAGCTCTCCACAGCATCCTCATCTATGTCCACACACTCATCCGCCCACGCATGAGGGGGCGACACAACCTGGTCCGTCCGAGAACGCTTCGGAACAGGTCGGAGGTCATCAGAACTATCGCCCCCCCCACAGGAGGCACCCGAGAAGAGCCAGCGGCAGGCCGCCCCACATCTGGGAGCGCACGACTGTGCAGAAGGGCATCTTCAACAACATGGGGGGATAAGGCCGCCATCCACTGAAGACACCGGAGTCAGAGAGACAACAGGCGCAGCTGGTGACAAGGCAGGGGCCCGCACAGGGGAGGGATCCCGTGATGATAGCAGGATGGGCAGAGGAGCAGGAGCGAGCACAGGCGAATAATCCTTTGGAGGTGAAGGGGTAGGCTGCGGGGGCTGCGCCGCACATACCATCACCCCCTCACGTACAGAGCGAGGATCCACAGGCAAAGCACTACGTGAGCGCAAGGGAGGAAAATCAGCCGCATGAAATACAGAAGGCTCCATAGTGCGAGGTGTGCTGCACCCGGCCGAAACTTGGCCCTCTTTACCACTCCAGATAGAATATGCTCATGGATAGCCCGGAGATGGAAACCTGGGAAGGGATGTCGATGGTGAATCGCATGCCAAGTGTCCGCACGCCAAGACGGAGTCCCTGCAGCCTCCCAGAACGTAAAAAGTTGAAGCAATGTGTCACCACCGCACCAAACCTAGCAAACTCGGAGCGCAGGTCCTGCTCTGGAAAATCCACTGGCACACCGTGCACACTCACAAAAGTCAGCGGGCCCCAAGGATCCGTCACCCGCACAGTCACAGCAGAAGCAGGTAGCGTAAACGACTCATCAGTGTAGGTGCGCACAAAATCCAGGTAGCCGGCTGACATGGCAAATTTCCTCGCCACACGCGTAGACGTAAGTTTCTCCAAGCCTAGAAGATCGACGACTTTCACATGCAAAACGTCCAGTAACGCGACTTTTACGAGAGGCCAGTCCACAGGAGCTGAGAAAGCAAACCCCACAGTATCTACATGGTGAATCAGCCTACTCCCAGCCGTCGCCATGCCACCAGCTGACACGCCGGTCAGCGGGCGCACCACGCCACCAACACTAAACCACCCCCTCGCACTGTCAAACAATCACTGGGAATGCGAGTGGCGACGACTGGCCCCTCCAGTGGCGAGGCCTGGAATCCATTTTGTGGGACATTGTGCATTCATCCCAAACAATAAGTTTACAGTTCTGCAATACTTTTCCCCATGCCGGATCCTTTGGAAATGTTACACATGGGAGTTTCAATGAATTGCATGTTCAATGGCAATTTCAAAGCCGAATTTTTATATATATTTTTTTTTTTACATGCGTGCATGCATATAAATACAATAAAACGAAACAAAATACAAAATCACAATAAAACACCAAAGCACAAAATACTGGCCTGAAGGGCCGACAACAAAAAACAAACATAATGCAAGATAGTATAAAAAGAACAGTGCAATATATGTCGCTCATTTTTTTAAGCGTACAGGCAAGCATACGTAAGACAAACAGATCACAAAAGCACAAATTACAAATGCACAAAAGTACAAATTACCAAATACACAAGGGCCGACAACAAAAACAAGAAGCACAACAGTACAAATACAAAGTACCCAAACCAAGACCCAACAACCCAACCCTTGAAACACAACACAAAATAAGCCTACAGGCCCCAGAAACCACACGGAGAGGCACAATACACAACTACAACAAAAATAAATTATACACTCTCACACACACGCATACACGCCACCGCACCCCACGCACACAAACGGACACAACACCACAGCACATATCACACACACACCAAAAAAATCTCTTAAAAGGAGGAAACACCTCATTGGGAGGCGAATATTTCTCAGGAAACTCATGCAGAGGATATTTCTGCTTATAGGCCTCCCACATTAAGGACTCCTTGTCGGTAGGACAACGATCCCCCTGCTTCAGGGGGGGCGTTCATAAACTCGGGAATCACCAGATCTGGCGGAAACGGCAGCATCTGGAGCTGGGCGGCAGTAGTCGCATAACGAGGTAAGGCAGAGCGAATGGAAGTGGAAGAAGCGGATGTAGGCCGCCGAGATGGCCCCACCGCCGGACGCACAGGAGAAGAAGACAAAGGCCGCCGAGACGGTAACATCACACGCGACACTGCAGGAGATGCAGAGGGGACGGCTGGAGACGGGAGAAGCGGCAAAACCGGCGCCGATGAAACTGGGGGCACGGAACCCCCAGAGCGAGAGTCTTCTTCAATACTACCACCAGGTCACCACACTCACCAGTAGAAGGAACCACCCCCCACGCAGAACCGGAACCATCCGACGCAGGCGACGCACCGGAAGCAAGCTCCACAGGCACCTCACTAGAAGAAACACCAACACTGGCAGCCGCAAGCACATGGACCTCCGCCACCACCGAAGAATGAGACGCAACCGGAACCTCACCGCCGTCGCTGGAAGCCCCACCATCATCGAATTCTCCCACATCAGCCCAATCAGAAGATCGCCGGGAACGCTTGGGCACCGGCCTCACATCATCAGAGCCGGATGTCGACCCAGAGACCCGGTCAACCCAAACCGGGCGAACTGACACTCTCCGCAGGACTGCAGCATCCTCAACCACACGGGGAACCAGGTCGAGCACAATAGGAGGCCCCACAGCCACCCCAGCACTCAGCACAGCCTAGGCACACGGCGAGGGCGCAGTGACAGGCACCACAGTAGGAAGACAGAACAGGAAGACGGGAAAGCCTTGCAGGCGGCAGCTGGAAGAACCACCGGAGGATCCGGGGCAGGACAAACACCCGACGGCAACACAACCTCCTGAGGAGAGGCAGCAGGAGGCGCAACAGGCGACACGGTCTCCAAAGGAGGGGCGACAGCAACAGGAGGCGCATCAGGCAACACACGGGGTAAGGCAGTATCCAAAGTGACGTCCACATCCACCGAAGCCTCCTCCACGGGTAGCGGCGGGAAATCCTCCTCACGGAAGAGGTTGACGGGCGCGACGGTAGGTTCAGAGCACCCAGTAGCCTGATGGCCCAAGAGGCCACAACAGTAACACGTATGGGGCTGACGAACATAATACACCCGAACATAGCACCCCAGAAGCTTCACTTGAGACGGAATGTCCACCCGCTGCCTCATTCCTAGGGTGCGAATATTCGACTGCACACCTTTTAGTGGACCCGTGGAGAGCACGTGCAACTGTACACTAACGACCGCTCCAAACTAGGCGAAATAACACCTCAGCAGCCCCTCCGGGAATTCCAGGGGCACCCTGTGCACGCTTACATACGTTATGGCACCACTGTGATCAAAGACAGTCACAGTGTCTGCACCTTCCGGCAGGGGCAAGGTCCGCCCCTCGTAGCGACGTAAAAACGCCCTATACACCTCCTCTGTCGTTAGTTTAACAATCACCCTATGGGCAGTCACCAGCTCAATGCCATAAATATTCCCCACAGGGACCCGCAGCATGTCACACAACACCAACCCCACCGCAGGATAGCCTGCCCGATCAGAAAACTCGAGGCCTATAGACTGGGCATGCACAACAGGTGGGAGTGGGAACCCCATGGCGCCAACACTCCAAACTGCACCCGCCCCCTCGCAACTCCAGGCCGCAACCGGTAGGTCAGGCGAGCACGTATGAACCCCCTGGCGGCCAACGAGGGAATCCTCAAAGCTGAAGTAGCAGTTCTTCCATCTGGTAGCAATGTCGCAGCTATTCCGGAAGATGCAAGAGTTAAGGTTATGCCATTTTGGTATCGAAATACTTCCAAAATCCATCAAATTAGAAAGGTTTTACAGTTCCTCCTGACGCATCTTAAAAGATTTCTCCAAACCGGTTATTGACAGTTTGAATTATTTGATCATAAATGCCTTTTCGCTCAAGCATTACCTTAAGAATATTTGATTGCACATATGATAACAGGTCACCTGTGTTGTAATTTTTTTCACGACGCAATTCTACATTGAACGAAGCAGCAGCAGATCGATTCGGTGATGGCATTTCCAATTGATTGAGAACTTTGTTCGAGATTTCTTAGCACAAATCTTCAATCATTGTCAACCCTTCGTTGTAGATTTCTGGTGTGAAATTCATGTTCATATTTGAATTTTCCTTGTGTATTCGACGAACAATATCTTCAGCTATGATCGATTTGTGTTACTCCCATACTCTGTTGGAGATGAAGGAGAGCCGGTGGTCAATATGATTGCAAATAATGCACGAATTTGATTTTGATGTGACGTGTTGGACGTGTCATTAATGCATACATCCCAGTGTCGGTCGTTCTCCAATTAATTCAGAGCTGCTTGTCATGCACTACGGAAAGTGGCATCTGTTATGCCGCTGACAAATCTCAATTGCTGGAAAGACGTTGGACCGGAGACATTTACCAACAGCTTGTGAAGAAAGAAGCATTCATCTTGATTGGAATGCACAGTGTACAGTCTGCCTATCATAGTTTGTTTGAATATGCCAGGTTGTCCGTCGCCTTGCACTTGCTCTCCTCGTTTATGCCGTTCAAATGATTTTCTACTGGCATTCTATGTGTTATATGTAGGCATTTCCGAATTCAGCAATGTTTTCACAAACGTGCCATTTTGACATAACGTGAAGAAAGCAGTTAACGTTTTTGTAGCCAGTGGATTCATAGCTGTTTGTTGCACAATATCAGCTGTAAGATAAACGTCTTGTCTATTTTCTTGTTTCCAAAACAAAAACAAAAAATACTAACGAAATATTTCAATTCAAACGCCGATCAATCGGCGAGGCAGGACTTGCCATCCCTGAACCCATGTTGATTCTTTGTTACGAAGTTCTTTCGCTCCAGATGTTTCACTAGCTTTTTTCGCACAATCTTTTCCATCAGCATGCATGGTACGCAAGTTAGGGACACTGACCAGTAGTTCAGTGCCTCTCTATCCCCCTTCTTGTATATCGGGATTGCATTAGCCACCTTCCAAATTCTAGGCAGTTTCTCTGTTACGAGAGATTTGTTATACACTATGGAGAGTGGCAGGCACAGTGCTTCTGCTCCTTCCTTCAGTTTCCAGGGGGAGAATCTTACTGGGCCTATTGCCTTTGTCACATCCAGTTCTAGCATAAGCTTCTTTACTTCCCCACTGTTAAGCTCAAACTTTTCTAGTGGTTCTTGGTTAACTATTCCCTCACTTATCTCTGGAACTTCTCCTTGCTCTAATGTGAAGACTTCCAGGAGTTTCTTATTTAATTTCTCGCACACTTCCTTGTCGTTTGCAGTGAATCTGTCTGCCCTTAGCCTCAATTTCATTACCTGTTCCTTTACTGTTTTTTCTCGTCATGTGGCTGTGCAACAATTTTGGTTGAGTCTTTGCCTTGCTTGTTATGTCATTTTCGTATTGCCTTTCTGCCTCTCTTCTCAACCTGACATATTCATTCCTGGTACTCTTGTATCTTTCTCTGCTCTCAAGTGTCCAGTTATTTCTGTAGTTTCTCCACCCCCTTTTACTTTTGTGCTTATCTAGCCTACCTCTCTGATTAAATCATGAGTTTCTCATCTGCATTTCACTGTTTTCCTATTGGACTGGGACAAACTTGTCTGTTGCCTCCTTGCACTTGTGTGTGATATAGTCCATCATGTCTTGGGCCATCTTTCCTCTGAACTCTGTTTCCAATGTTATATCTGTTAGAAATTTTCTTATCTCCTCATAGTTTCCAATTTCGGCATGCAGCCTATTGTTTTCAGTTCCCCTCCTCGAGTTCATTAACCCATCTTCAACCAAATACTCAAACGTCAGTACACTGTGGTCGTTGATTCCTTCTGGGACCTCGAAACCGATTTCCCTTATGTCAGAGTCGATCAGAACAAAGACTAGGTCGAGTCTGGCTGGTTCATCATTTCCTCTAATCCTTGTCGGTTCCCTGACATGCTGGATTAAAACGTTTCTTGTTACAACCTTTAATAGTTTAGCCCTCCATTTATCCTCACCTCCATGCGGTTTCTTGCTCTCCTAGTCTATCCTTCCGTGATTGAAGTCCCCAATGATGAGCAGATGGGATCTATTTCTACAGGCAGCAGAGGCTGCCCCCGTAATTATAGTGTTAACTGCTGTGTTGTTGTTGTCATACTCTTCCCTGGGTCTTCTGTCATTTTGTGGTTGATTATATATAACTGCTACTACTATTCTTGGTCCTCCCATTGTCATGGTGCCTGTTATGTAGTCTCTGAATCCCTCACTGCCCGGGATAATCATCTCCTTGAAACTCAATTGCTTGCTCATTAGTAGGGCCACTCCATCTCCTACCCTTCCTTTCCACTCTTTTCTTATTACAGCGGGGAAAACCCGCATTTGTTAGGATTCCTGAGAGTTTTGTTTCTGTGAGTCCAGTTCAATTACATCTGGGTTCACCTCCTATGCGCTTTCCCTTAGTTCACTTACCTTGCTTGTAATCCCATCTATGTTCGAATATATCACCCTGAAATTTTCTCTCTTCTGTCCTTCCTCAGTTTCTGTTGGTTCCCCTGAAGCAGGGAAAGAGGGAGGGTCCAGGATGGGAGGTCCAAGGAAGGGGGGACCTGGGGGATCTGGGGTGTGTTGGGGGGCTAGGAGGATCAGGTACGAGGAAGGAGGTGGAGAAGGGAGAGCTGTGGGGGGGGGGGAGGAAGAGAGGGCTTGGGGATGGGGAAGAGAAGGAGGCTTGGGAGGGGGGTAGGTGAGAGGGGGAGGTTTGGGGGGAGGGTGGATGAGAGGGGGAGGCTTGGGGGTGGGTGAGAGGGGGAGTGTTTGAGAAGGGGAGGCTTGGGGGGTACGGCAATAGGGAGGGCTTGGGGGAATGGGGGAGAAGGAAGAGCTTGGGGGGGCCTGAAGAGAAGGGATGGCATAGGGGTGGGGAGTAGGGAGGGCTGAGAGGGGTGAGGAATAAGGGAGGGTTTAGGGGTGTGGGGAAGAAGGGATGGCTTAGGGGGGTGGTGGAGAATGGAGGGCTTGGCGGTAGGGGAGAAGGGAAGGCACGGGGGAGAAGGGAGGTCCTGGGGAAAGGGGGAAGTTGTGGGAGGGTGGCCCTGGTGGGTACCTAGTGGGGGGCTGGCAGGGGTTGGGGCAGGTAGGACGTCTATTGGGTGGAAGGTGGGGGTGGTGCTTCTCTCACTATGGTTGTTGAACTGCTTTTGGAAGGTTACCCACTTCCCTCTGGGATTGTAGGGTTCGAGGTTGTGGTTCCCTGATTCCTTTTTTTTCTCCCCTGCGATCCCTCCTCATGTCTGCTACTCTCATTCTCTCGTCCCTTGTCATATCCCTCTGCAGGAATATTTTTTTTTTAACTTCAGTACATTTTCTAGTCCGCTCTTCCTTGTGTATATACATGTATGTATGTATGTATATAAAATCTTTACCACAAGGAGCTCTGCATAGGTGTCTCATTTATTATTTTCTGACATAAATAAAGCTTCCAAGTGCAAGGACAGAAAGCTGGTAGTTTTTTTCAGTCTCAAGTCGTAGGAGTAAACCCAGAACCCAACTTATTAACAAAGATTTTGTCAGGTTCTCACCAGATTTCAGCCTGTTTTTTTTCTACAGTTGGCACTAGAGTAACGATGCATATAATCCTGAAGAGCGCCGAAAACGATGCATGTGTTACCCTGGGGGGGGGGGGCTACTCTTGGGTCGAGAACACCTTCAATACCACATTAGCTTAGGAAGAAGCATTTTCAATAAAATCCATTTGATCGTGCTCATACCACAAACACTTGCTTTGATGTTTCGTCACGCATTCATCAAACTGTTGAGTTCTGTTGAGAATCGATTTCTGCCTTCCCCGACCGTGGGATTGGTCACATATTTTGCTAGTGTGTGAGGCGTGCTGGTGCGGTCAACTGTGTGTGTGTCCCTGTCTCGCTCAACACTAGGCGCCGCCTCGACTAACGCTCTCCACCTCATGTATTTCAAGAGCATTTCCAGCTCTTGAACCTCCCCCCACACTCCTCAGACGAACGCTTCAAGTTCTTCAATTCCTCAATAACTCCAGTTTATTTGTTTTTGTAATTCCTCACGTTCTTACTCGTGTCAACCCCTCGCTCTTCTCTCCTTCACCAGGTGGTCCTTAAGGCCAGTCTTCAGCGATGGCCTTCCTGGCTGTTTCTGTGATGCTCCTGCTGACCCAGGTCATATCTGGGTTACAATTCACCTGGAGGAGATCAGGTGAGTAATATATATATTATTATTATTCTTTGGGCTTGAGTTGACAACTTTCTTGGTATATTATTTCAAGAGCCGATTAACTCAACTCACATTAGTTACAGAATTCTCATCACTCATTCAGTTTGCATTACTCAATGAAATTAGTATGAACTGTTTTAAACTAATTCTGTTATCCGATGGTATTTTTTTGTCTTCATCAGTGTTGAAATAAACATGGAACGCAAATATCATTTTAAACGTCAGTTTAGTGATTATCTGACCAATCTTTTTCCCTCGCACTGGTAATTTATATTAGAGGTGGAGAGGTGGTTGCCTAGCCTCGCTGAACTTAGCAGGGTGACTTTTTTCTTTTTTTTTTGCAGGGATATTCCTGCGCGGGCCCTAAGCCTCTGGCTGGCCCACTAAGTGTTGCTTGTTTCTGTTTTACTTGGGCGGAGTATGAGTATTTATGACTTCAGTAAGATTTTGCCATATGTGTTTAACAACTTCTTCTGCTCTGTTAAATCTAAGTTGAAATCTTAATGGGTTTGTAACTGTGCACTGTGTTAGATAATGTTCCAGTGGTCTGTCGGGCATTTCTCCGCAGTGCTGACATTTCCTCTCATCTTCCAGAACCTGTAAGCCTATTTCTCATGCACAAGGGTATCCAAGCCTGATGCGATGTAAGTGTACTTCTGTTGTTCTACTGCTCCCTTTCATCAAACTAAGTGATTCGTAGTTGGATTGTTTTATTAGGTTGCTTGGATTCCAAACCCCCTTGACCCATCTTTTCACTATATGGCAAATTATATTGATTTCAACGTAATAGACTTTATCCTCCCTAAAAATCATCTTTCGTACTACTACCTACATGATAAATGAAAACAGTGCTAAGGGAATGTAGTTACAGGGATGGAGGGAAAATGGTGAAGAGAAGTGGTGAAGGGTAGTGAAGGCGGTATAGAGTCGGAGAGGTGAATTAGGGTATAGGAGATGAATTAAGGTATAGAAGGAGGGGAAGGTGGTGAAGGGTAGAGGAGGTGGTGAAGGGTAGGGAAGGTGGTGAAGGTGGTGAAGGGTTGGGAAGGTGGTGAAAGGTAGGGAAAGTGTTGAAGGTTAGGGGAAGTGGTGAAGGATATGGACAGTGGGAATGACGGTTGTGGATGGGGCACCTAACTCTGACTGGATAGTGAAAATGGTAATAATTATGAAGACAGAATTATTAAATGGACATAATTATGAAGAACCAACCACATCACTGTAACCAAGGGGCCAAGATGGTGACAGTGATGAGGCTGGTCACATGGAGTTTAGATGGTTTCAGTGCTGCAGGTTGAATGTAGTGAAGGTTACAATAAAGCAGCAGCTGTTCCTTAGGTTTCCCAAAGTGCCCTTATCCTAGTCTACCAGAGGACCCGATACGTAAAACGGGACACTGTCAATTTTTTGAACCTCTACCATGTTCAAGCACGAAAATTATTGGCCATTGGTAGAATATACGTCTCATTGCGATGTTCTATTAGTATGGCGGGTTGGATGAAGACCTGTCCTGTGTCGTGCCTTTACCCACTTCAAGTCTGGTTCCTCGCCTCCTTGTGTGTACTAGACGTCCCGGAGGACATTTTAGTTGTTAGTTAGGTTAACTAATCACTGATAGTTAGACAATTATTACAGGAATCCATACTCCATGTAATGAGGGATACACTCCTTCAATTTGATGATAAGGCATATAGACAGACGAAGGGCACTGCCATAAGAGCGTCCAGTAGCGTAGCTATTGCTGACATTTATTTATTTATTTATTTATTTATGCATATACAAGAATTTACATTGGGAATGTGAGGATACATAATATGGTAATTAAAGTCTTGTAAAGCCACTAGTACGCGCAGCGTTTCGGGCAGGTCCTTAATCTAAGAAAATTTTAAGTAGGTAAATACTTGCAAGATTTATAAAAAAAATGATAATAGTTACATGGCAAGAAAAAAAAAAGATGAGAGAAAATTGTAGGTACAGTATATTAAAGCACATAGATAGCTAAGATTGATTGCAATGACAGCTTTAATGGTAGTTGACAAAAATTGGTAGGCACAATATAGCATATGGCTAGCACATAAAAGAAGACAGCATTGAACACTATGATAAGGTTGTTTGATACTACTTAAAAATTAGGAGATTGGGTAACACTAGGTACAGAGCAAATTTAAAGCTCAGTGTAGGAAACTAAGAAGATGAAATTAGGTACTTTTTGGTTTTGCTTTTAAATAAGGCAAAAGTTTTACAGTTTTTCAATTCACTAGGGAGTGAGTTCCATAGACTAGGTCCCTTAATTTGCATAGAGTGTTTACACAGATTAAGTTTGACCCTGGGGATATCAAAGAGATATTTATTTCTGGTGTGGTGATAATGGGTCCTATTACATCTGTCCAGGGAGAGTTTCAGAGCATGGTTTGCATTTAAGAACAGGGTTTTATAAATGTAGTTGACACAAGAGAATGTGTGGAGGGAGTTAATATTTAGCAAGTTTAGGGATTTAAACAAGGGAGCTGAGTGTTGTCTGAAAGCAGAGTTGGTTATTATTCTGATAGCAGATTTTTGCTGCGTGATGATGGGCTTAAGGTGGTTTGCAGTGGTAGACCCCCATGCACAGATACCATAATTAAGATAGGGGTAGATTAGTGCATAATATAGTGAGAGGAGAGCAGAGTTAGGAGCATAATATCTAATTTTGGAGAGTATACCAACTGTCTTAGAGACTTTCTTAATTATGTGTTGAATGTGGGTGCTGAAGTAGAGTCTCTTGTCTAGGATTAGGCCAAGAAACTTGCCATCATTTTTATTACTGATGTTAATGTAGTAATGATATCTTTATGTAAGATGTAATGACATCTTTATGCATATATAATTTGAAAGGGACAGATCCCACAGAGAGGTCTATATATCTGCAGTACACGCCCCCCCCCCCCCCGCAGTTTACTGCAGATATATAGACAATATCTTTGGAGTCATGGCCGGCCGACTCCCACGTCTAAAGAGTTTCTTGGCCTGGGCGAACACAGTCCATGGAAACAAAATTTACCCTAGAATATGACGACACCACGATAAATTTCCTGAACACCACGGTGTACGTGGGTGAGACAACCCGACACCTGAATACGAAGGCGTATTATAAACCTACGAACCTTAGTGACAACTTGTCCACTTACACATTACGTCGGAATTTTGCCGTTTGCCCGTATGGCCGAAAATGGTCGTTATTTAAAATTGAAAAAAAATTGAAAATAACTTATGACTTTTGTTTCCAAAACAGCAACTTATGGGTCCTCTGGTAGGTTAAAAGCTCAGGAAGTTCTCCTAACGTTTGAAAACCTCATGAAACCCGTTAATTGAACGTTTTCTCTCCTAACCTAACCGAGTAAGCCAGAGGACTCAAGCAGAAAACGGGACAGTACTTTCGATTTCATTTTAAATTACGTCCATATTTGGCCATAGCGAGCAAACGAGCGAAAAGTGACGTTATTTTTAAGAAGACGGGTTGCACACATACCTGAAGTTCGACTCATGCTATCCGCTTGCCCTAAAAAAATCATTACCCTTCTCTCTAAGATTATGCCTTAAAGAATAAGTAGCAAGGATGAAGCCCTCTAGCCACAGCTGGACGACCTGTGGGAGATATTTTGGCAAAGAGGTTATCCTGAGGAAACGAGGAACTACGCCTAGGAGAAACTATGCAGGAAGACCAGACAACAACTTCCCACGCCAAAGTCCCCGCGGTTAGAAGATTGGAGATGGATCCTCCCTACCCAGTTCTTTCCTGGTTTCGCGGGGAAACTAAAACACAAACTCACAGACGTATGGACCTGGATAAGGGAGACATACAGTGACCACCCTTCTTGGGAGAATTTCCCCCAAGATCCACCAATGATTGCGTGGAGGCGATGTAAGTCCATCAAGGACCACCTCGTCCGAGCAGGTCTACAATCCAGCACCCACTGCCTAACAAGGGAGGAGGAAAACCATACCGAAGAAACCCGTCGAAACCTACCAGCGCAGACCTAACCTGACACAGGAGCCTGCTCAACACACCGAGGTAACCGCAGTATGTGGAGTGGTTAGGAGGGACCTACATGCAAACACGTGGGCTGTGCTTCAAGATTTTGTAACAAAATCTTGGAGCACAGTTAGAAGATAGACGAGGACCTGGAGCTCTCATAAAGTCGCTTGCACAGCTGCAACCATCGGCAGGTAATCTGGATTACGTCAACCCTACAATGAATATCTTCTCCAGTGAGTGGGGGTAGTGACAGACACGGACATCTGGAGTTGCTGCGGGTTTCCCGCGCTTATGACGACACGTCAGAATAAGGAAAGCATAACTAAGAGTCAGATTGACGCCAAGGATCTGTTGATTAGCCAAGAATTATCTCCCTTACCATTCCCATTTTGATGTAGAATTGTGCTAAGGAACAAATTAGGACTTACACATGATTATGTAGAAGGTTGGTTACGGTGATAATAGCATTTAGTGAAGATGTGGTCTCCGTCACCCAACAACATCACCGGAAGTGTTGTATATAGTTTACATATATACCACACTACCTTGGATACATAATATACGCTGGTGTCGGGGACACTCCCCAGGTCGAAATACTGACCTGGGGAGCGTCCAGACCAGAATGAACAGTTGTGTAACTCTCAGATACCTATTTACTGATAGGAGAACAGCGGCATCAGGAGGAAAGGAAACGTGCATAACCATTTCCGTGGGTATATTTTATATAAAGTATCGTATGTGGCCTAGTTTACTAATACTAAAAGATTGACTTCTCAGACCTAATACCCTTTCGGTGGAGACCTCGAACCCTGATCAAGTGGTCAGAGTTAAGTCAACTATTTCATGGCCAAAACGTATTCCAATCATGGAAGTTCATTCATGAAATTCATCAATACATTTTATATATGTATGTAATTATTCTAGATAGAACTGTGTCTTTGATAACGTTTATGGATAATTTTGGCAAAAAATCATATTTCTTTTGAAGATGTAAAATATATTATTGAATAATATTGTGCGTAATTGGCTTCAACAGTTTCCAACCCGGCAGGCGAGAATGTGCGCTACTTCGATACCAGTCAAGTTCGCGGCAGCACTTGGAGGATGCCGCTAGTAGCGTGTGCCATCACCTGCAGTATGGACGCCCTCTGTGTCTCCTTCAACTACCACAGTAAGTACATGCCAAGTACAGGGAATTAATTAACTATTTACTGGGCTTCCGACCAGTTGAGTAATAGGATAAAAACCCCACACTTGTGTATTTGTGAGTTTTATGTCCAAAAATAAAGAGTCTTTCACCCTCTCCTGTGTGCGAAAGACTTTATGTAATTTCATGACGTAAATCTCATAAATACATAAGCGTTGGTGTTTATCCTATGGTATTATGTCTGTGAGTAAACATTACCATTACTTATTGGTTGTGTAATGTTTTTTCACAATCCCCTTATTTCTCGGCCGTCATATTCCATGTGTTATGTAATCATATTCGCTACAGCACTTTCTTCTGATAATTACCTCGAAGCCAGGTCCTCCATTGTCCATCGTGGCTGACAATTTAAGATTGTTTTGAAATATATATATATATATATATATATATATATATATATATATATATATATATATATATATATATATATATATATATATATATATATATATATATATGACATACTCCTGGGAGTATGGGTTCGAGTCACTTCTGGGGTGTGAGTTTTCAGTCGCATATAGTCCTGGGGACCATTCGGGCTTGTTTGCATTTGTGTTCCTCACGTGTGCCCCAAAGAATGAGGTGATTTGGTGAAATGCTATGCCCAAGATTACCATCCGAGTTGCCAGCGGGAAAGTGGTTCAAATAGCTTCGGCTATCACTTCCTTTTGTCCGGCCGTGATGGTCAAGCAGATTAAGGCACCCTGTAGGAGTATGGGTTCGAGTCACTTCTGGGGTGTGAGTTTTCAGTCGCATATAGTCCTGGGGACCATTCAGGCTTGTTTGCATATATATATATATATATATATATATATATATATATATATATATATATATATATATATATATATATATATATATATATTATATACATATTATATATATATATATATTATATATATGTATATATATATTATATATATATATATATAATATATATATATATATATATATATATATATATATATATATATATATATATATATATATATATATATATTATATATATATATATATATATATATATATATACATATATATATATATATATATATATATATATATATATATATATATATATATATATATATATATATATATATATATATATATATATATTAGTATATTTTGGTAGCAGTCTTTCCTGTAGACATATATTATTAAATATGACCGAAAAAGTAAGATTAATAATTGTAACACGAATTTTCTCAATCTTTCGTACATTTCTTTTCACTGTTGGAGGTAAATCATAAATTAATTCTCCAAAATTCATTTTTATTTCTAGTCTGACGCGACACGAGCGCGTTTCGTAAAACTTATTACATTTTCAAAGACTTTAGTTTACAAATACACAACTGAATAGAACTTACGCATCTCCGATTTTGTTTTTATATCTACATTTGAGAGAGGTGGATGGGGTGAGGTGGCATTAATAGGGTATTAATTTCATCAACACAAGACAGAACAAGAGGTGGCATTAATAGGGTATTAATTTCATCAATACAAGACAGAACACGAAACAATGGGTATTGAATAGAAGTGATTGTAGAAAGCCTATTGGTCCATATTTCTTGATGCTTCTATATTGGAGCGGAGTCTTGAGGTGGGTAGAATATAGTTGTGCATTAATTGGCTGTTGATTGCTGGTGTTGACTTCTTGATGTGTAGTGCCTCGCAAACGTCAAGCCGCCTGCTATCGCTGTATCTATCGATGATTTCTGTGTTGTTTACTAGGATTTCTCTGGCGATGGTTTGGTTGTGGAAAGAAATTATATGTTCCTTAATGGAGCCCTGTTGCTTATGCATCGTTAAACGCCTAGAAAGAGATGTTGTTGTCTTGCCTATATACTGGGTTTTTTGGAGCTTACAGTCCCCAAGAGGGCATTTGAAGGCATAGACGACGTTAGTCTCTTTTAAAGCGTTCTGTTTTGTGTCTGGAAAGTTTCTCATGAGTAGGCTGGCCGTTTTTCTGGTTTTATAGTAAATCGTCAGTTGTATCCTCTGATTTTTGTCTGTAGGGATAACGTTTCTATTAACAATATCTTTCAGGACCCTTTCCTCCGTTTTATGAGCTGTGGAAAAGAAGTTCCTTTAAAATAGTCTAATAGGGGGTATAGGTGTTGTGTTAGTTGTCTCTTCAGAGGTTGCATGACGTTTCACTTTCCTTCTTATGATGTCTTCGATGAAACCATTGGAGAAGCCGTTGTTGACTAGGACCTGCCTTACCCAACAGAGTTCTTCGTCGACTTGCTTCTATTCTGAGCTGTGGCTGAGAGCACGGTCGACATATGCGTTAACATTACTCCTCTTGTACCTGTCTGGGAAGTCGCTGTTGGCATTTAGGCACATTCCTATGTTCGTTTCCTTAGTGTAGACTGCAGTGTGGAAACCTCCACTCTTTTCCATGACTGTTACATCTAGAAAGGGCAGCTTCCCATCCTTTTCCATCTCGTAAGTGAAACGCAGCACAGAACTCTGCTCGAATGCCTCCTTCAGCTCCTGCAGATGTCTGACATCAGGTACCTGTGTAAAAATGTCGTCAACATACCTGCAGTATATGGCCGGTTTCAAGTTTCAAGTGAACTTGAAACCGGCCATATACTGCAGGTATGTTGACGACATTTTTACACAGGTACCTAATGTCAGACATCTGCAGGAGCTGAAGGAGGCATTCGAGCAGAGTTCCGTGCTGCGTTTCACTTACGAGATGGAAAAGGATGGGAAGCTGCCCTTTCTAGATGTAAGTCATGGAAAAGAGCGGAGGTTTCCACACTGCAGTCTACACTAAGGAAACGAACATAGGAATGTGCCTAAATGCCAACAGCGACTTCCCAGACAGGTACAAGAGGAGTGTTGTTAACGCATATGTCGACCGTGCTCTCAGCCACAGCTCAGAATGGAAGCAAGTCGACGAAGAAATCTGTAGGGTAAGGCAGGTCCTAGTCAACAACGGCTTCTCCAATGGTTTCGTCGAAGACATCATAAGAAGGAAAGTGAAACGCCATGCAACCTCTGAAGAGACAACTAACACAACACCTATACCCCCTATTAGACTATTTTACAGGAACTTCTTTTCCACAGCTCATAAAACGGAGGGAAGGGTCCTGAAAGATATTGTTAATAGAAACGTTATCCCTACAGACAAAAATCAGAGGATACAACTGACGATTTACTATAAAACCAGAAAAACGGCCAGCCTACTCATGAGAAACTCTCCAGACACAAAACAGAACGCTTTAAAAGAGACTAACGTCGTCTATGCCTTCAAATGCCCTCTTGGGGACTGTAAGCTCCAAAAAACCCAGTATATAGGCAAGACAACAACATCTCTTTCTAGGCGTTTAACGATGCATAAGCAACAGGGCTTCATTAAGGAACATACAATTTCTTCCCACAACCAAACCATCGCCAGAGAAATCCTAGTAAACAACACAGAAATCATCGATAGATACAGCGATAGCAGGCGGCTTGACGTTTGCGAGGCACTACACATCAAGAAGTCAACACCAGCAATCAACAGCCAATTAATGCACAACTATATTCTACCCACCTCAAGACTCCGCTCCAATATAGAAGCATCAAGAAATATGGACCAATAGGCTTTCTACAATCACTTCTATTCAATACCCATTGTTTCGTGTTCTGTCTTGTGTTGATGAAATTAATACCCTATTAATGCCACCTATTGTTCTGTCTTGTGTTGATGAAATTAATACCCTATTAATGCCACCTCACCCCATCCACCTCTCTCAAATGTAGATATAAAAACAAAATCGGAGATGCGTAAGTTCTATTCAGTTGTGTATTTGTAAACTGAAGTCTTTGAAAATGTAATAAGTTTTACGAAACGCGCTCGTGTCGCGTCAGACTAGAAATAAAAATGAATTTTGGAGAATTGATTTATGATTTACCTCCAACAGTGAAAAGAAATGTACGAAAGATTGAGAAAATTCGTGTTAGAATTATTAATCTTACTTTTTCGGTCATATTTAATATATATATATATATATATATATATATATATATATATATATATATATATATATATATATATATATATATATATATATCCACTTGAATGTATTTTCAGTCTATTGTTGTTGCTGCTCCCTCTCAGCTCAAAGACGAGGCTGGAGCAGCGTATTCTACACAACCCGCCCGCAGACCAAGTTCATTCCATCCAGTGATCGACTCCAAAGACGTAATCATAAATTTTAGCATGGTGTTCATTCAAAACAGTAATTTTCCGAAATATAAATTAATATTATAATATGTTAGCATATTGAGCATATATAGGCATAGATTAGGTCAAGTCACGCGTTTAGGTTCTGTTGGTGATCATTTGTATTTGTAGTATGTGGGTAAAGCATTTATCAACCCGTCCTCGACTCAAGTTCATTACATTCAGCGGTCAACCCCACAGACGCATTCATAAATTTTAACATGCTGTTCATTCAAAACGGGAATTTTCTCAAGTATAAATTAATATTATAATATATTAGCATATTGTGTATAAATAGGCATAGGTTAGGTTAGGTCAGGTGTTTAGGTTCTGTTGGCGATTATTTGTATTTGTAGTACGTGGGTGAAGCATTTATAGCGTTGTGATTCGAACAAAATTCATCAGTGAAGCACTTGTTCCGGATATGTTCGAACGTCAGCAGTTGTGAGTCGTGTGAAAACCGCTTTTCATTCATAAACAGGGGGTTTGGCGGGTGCATGGAATCACTTTTGGATCTTTGTTTGGAGGACGGGCTGCATTTATAGCATTGTGGTTCGAACAAAATTCGTCAGTGAAGCACTTGTTCCAGAAGTATTCGAACGAAATCAGTTGTGAGTCGTGTGTAAACTGTTTTTCATTCATTAACAGGGGATTTGGCTTTTGTTCGAACCATAACGCTGTAATTGCTAAGCCCGTCCTCCAAACAAATACCCCAGAAGTGATTCCATGCACCCACCAAACCCCCAGTTTATGAATGAAAAACGGTTTACACACAACCCGTCCTCGACTCAAGTCCAATATATCCAGCGGTCGACCCCAAAGATATATTCATAAATTTTTACATGCTGTTCATTCAAAATGGGAATTTTCGCAAATATAAATTAATATTATAATATATTAGCATCTTGTACATATATAGGCATAGGTTAGGTTAGGTTAGATGTTAAAGTTCTGTTGGCGGTTATTTGTATTTGTAGTACGTGGGTGAAGCATTTATAGCGTTGTGGTTCGAACAAAATTCGTCAGTGAAGCATTTGTTCTGGAAGTGTTCGAACGAAATGAGTTGTGAGTCGTGTGCAAACCGTTTTTCATTCATAAACAGGGGGTTTGGCAGGTGCATGGAATCACTTTTGGATCTTTGTTTGGAGGACGGGCTGCATTTATAGCATTGTGGTTCGAACAAAATTCGTCAGTGAACGGGCTGTTACACACGACTCACAACTGTTGACGTTCGAACATATCCGGAACAAGTGCTTCACTGACGAATTTTGTTCGAACCACAACGCTGTAAATGCTTCACCCACGTACTACAAATACAAATAATCACCAACAGAACTTAAACACCTAACCTAACCTATGCCTATTTATACACAATATGCTAATATATTATAATATTAATTTATACTTGAGAAAATTCCCGTTTTGAATGAACAGCTTGTTAAAATATATGAATGCGTCTGTGGGGTTGACCGCTGAATGTAATGGACTTGAGTCGAGGACGGGTTAGCATCACCAACGTTCTATAAATACAAATAATCGCCAACAGAGCCTAAATACCTAACCCAACCTATGCCTATCTATGCACAATATGCTAATATATTATAATAATAATTTACATTTGAGAAGATTCCTGTTTTGAATGAGCAGAATGTAAAAATTTATAAATGCGTCTGTGGGGTCAACCGCTGGATGTAATGGACTTAAGTCGAGGACGGGTTGAGTTGTTTCTCCCATGTATTACAAATAATCACAAACAGAACCTAAGTGCCTAACCTAACCAATGCCTAATTATGTACAATTTGCTTATAAATAACAATAGGAATTTTCTCAAATATGAATTAATATTTTGAATGAACAGCATGTTAAAATATCAGCACGTCCTCTAAACAATGACCCATAGTTCATTCCATACACCCACCAAATCTCCTGTTAATGAATGAAAAGCGATTTACACACAACTGATGACGTCCGAACACTTCCAGAATGAAACACTTTGCTGACGGCTTTTGTTCGAATTATAACACTGTAAACAGCGCGTCCTCCAAACAAAAAACGCAAAAGTGATTCCATGTACCCGCCAAACTCCCTGTTTAAGAATGAAAAACGGTTTACACACGACTCACAACTGTTGACGTTCGAACACTTCCAGAACAAGTGCTTCACTGACGAAATTTGTTCGAAACACAACGCTGTAAATGCAATCCGTTCTCGCATACAAAGATCCAAGCTCTTTAATCCAGCGGCCAAACCCCCTATTTATGAATGAAAAGCAGTTTACACACGACTCCCAACTGATGACGTCCGAACACTTCAGGAACAATTGCTTCGCTCACGTCCTCTGTTTGAACCACATTTCTATAAATGCTTCACCCACCAACTTATAAATACAAATAATTACCAACAGAACCCAAACACCTAACCTAACCTATGAAAACCAATACATACAATTTGCATGTATATGAATATTAATTTATATACGAGAACAAACCAATTTTTAATACACAATATGTTAAAATTGATGAATGCGTCTGGGAAGGATGGACTGCTGCTTTAAACAGCCTGGTGTGAGAACGGATTGGTAAATGCTTCACCCACGTACAATAAATACAAATAATCGCCAACAGAACCTAAATACCTAACCTAACCTAACCTATGCCTATATATGCACAATATGCTAATATATTATAATATTAATTTATATTTGAGATAATTCCCGTTTAGAATGAACAGCATGTAAAAATTTATGAATGCGTCTGTTGGGTCGACCGCCGAATGTAATGGACTTGAGTCGAGGACGGGTTGCTGTAAATGCTTCACCCCAGTACTACAAATACAAATAATCGGCAACAGAACCTAAACACCTAACCTAACCTAACAATTGCCTAAATATGTACTATATGCTAATATATAATACTTATTAGGCAAATCGGGACTTGCATAGTAGGCCGAGAAGTGCGTTCTGGCTACGAGGTAGCCAGAGGGAGTCGGTCGGCCGAGCGGACAGCACGCTGGACTTGTGATCCTGTGGTCCTGGGTTCGATCCCAGGCGCCGGCGAGAAACAATGGGCAGAGTTTCTTTCACCCTATGCCCCTGTTACCTAGCAGTAAAATAGGTACCTGGGTGTTAGTCAGCTGTCACGGGCTGCTTCCTGGGGATGGAGGCCTGGTCGAGGACTGGGCCGCAGGGACACTAAAAGCCCCGAAATCACCTCAAGAAATATATATATATATATATATATATATATATATATATATATATATATATATATATATATATATACATACATATATTTTTTATTTTTTTTGAGTAATACCTATAGCTGGAAGAAGGGGGACCCATAGCCTCGGAGGAAACCACGCATAACACATTAGAGGGAATGTTTATATCCCCTCTAATACAGTTTCTGTGTGCTTTTCTCCTACCACCCCCTTCCTTTTTTATTTTTTGTGCTTTATTATGTATTTGATGGTTACAAGATATGCATGGGTTGATACAAAAATAATAATACAAAAAGGTGCTTAAAGGTTATGGATCTCTTGAAAAACACGACAATGGAAAACACTGATGAATGTCACAGAGGGGTTCGATCATTGTTGCAAGTCAGCACTTCTTCGAATTCCTCTGAAGTGGGACTAGTGCCCAAGACGCAACAGGCATTTCCCCTCTGAATCGCAACACTGAGGTGCTCGAACAAGAAACTTTTCGCTCTCTGGTCTTTTGTAGCACTGATCAATTTGTCCCCCAATTCCTTCAGGAACTTCAATGCACATTTCCCCAAGAACCGAGGGTCTCCGAGCCGATCGGAACAAAGCTGTAGCTGTGTGCCAGACCTCTGTATTTAATAATTTTCTGCGATTCCCTGAAAGAAGCAGCACCATCACTTTCATGTATGCTGTAGTGGAGGTAGGTACTGGCCAGTGTGGCAGCGCACGTGTAGTCCCACACCACTTGCTTACCATCCTTCCAAGGTAGCAAGGTGACCCCATCTGGGCGCTTCTGAGGGTCGTTAGGTCTGGATAAGTGTGGTTCTCTCTGTGCCGGGCAGCAGGCTGTGGCGAGGTTCCTCTTGACGATGTCGTTGACTTCTTCATGTCTTGCAATTTTACCCTGGGATTTATGACATACCAGACCATGACGACCATATTGGTCTGCCATCGCAGTTCCGCAGATGCACCTATGTTCGGTGAGGATGGGAGCGGCAAGCCGAAGAGCAACTCCAAATGCGGAGAGCGTCGTGACTGAGACGAGTTCCCAGGGCTGCAGTGGGCACAGCAAATAAAAAATCCCTGTCGTGGGGTTCTGTTACCGCTAGGAGGCGGGCTTTGTTTTCAGCATCAACGTTTTCAATCATTGCTGTGACAGTCTTTTCCATTATGGGGCTATCCCAGTGGGCCTGCTTGTGGTCTTTTGAGACTTGTGGTCGGGGTTGAGGGTGTGCAATGGTGTCCCATTTTCTGGCTGCTTCGATGAACGTTTGATCATGAGTTCCCGCTGTCTCTCTCATACGCTCTGTTAGGATCTGTCCTACCAATTCGTTGGCTGCTGTACATGAGGATAAGAATGCTGGAAGTGCTATCTCAGTTGCCTTTCGTATGCCTATCCCCCCAAATCTCACTGGTAGTGTTGCTTGGTCCCACTGACTGTCATCTAAATCTAGGTTGAGCGCCTTCCTGAATATTGACCTGAGGAGCTAATCATATTGATTTAGAAGTGGATTGCCAAAAGTGGGTGCACACCTTAAGAAGTATGTTAGCCTGGGCAAGGTAAAGCACTTTGTGAGAAGGTAGAGGGCATCGTGGGAGTCCAAGTCCCGTATTCTCTCTTCCATCCTCTTTAGGTCTCTAAACTTTTTGTCAAGGACTGCAGCAATGGCATACACACACACACACACACACACACACACACACACACACACACACACACACACACACACACACACACACACACACACACAATCACCAGCAGGGATGAGGAGGAGGACAGATTTATAGACAAATTAATAGGGAAATTTGTAGAGAGAAGGAGCGATTGGATGGAGGATCTAATCCAAGGGATTAAAAGCGAGTTACTTCAGCAAATACAGGATGCGGTAGAGAGGCAGAAACAAGAACTTATGCTCTATATTCAGGAAGAGATTAGGAAGGGAAGAGAGGACTGGGAGAGGGAATGTGCTCGGATCACAAACGAATTAGGAAGGATTAACAGCATGGCTAAGGACAGAGGATTAGTGGGGATGGGTTAGTGACTGCAGTTGGGATGGAGAATCCCCAGGGGACAGGCTACCAGCATGACAATGAATTACTGAGGAGACGGTCTATTATAATATATGGATTATTCGAATCTGGGGCACCAACAAGACAAGAGAGAATAGAGACGGAAAAATATGAATTGCATGAGATATTTAGATGTATTGGAGCAGGAATAGCAGAACACGAGGTGGATATCAGCCGGTGGGTTGGACCTTACAATTGTACCAAGAATAGACCTGTTCTGGTGCAATTCTCCAATGAGGAGGCTGTGGAGTACATAATGAGGAACACGCATTTACTCAGAGGAAGTGAAACCCATTACAATGTGTTTATAGAGAGGTTTATGACGAAAGATGAGCAAATAGCCCACAAGAATAGATGGCAAGCACGACAATGAACTAGCCTCTCAGGTAGTCTCATCTCCCAGGTCACATCCCAGGTCATCTCCCAGGTCACCTCCCAGGTCACCTCCCAGGTCGCATCCTCCCCAACTCATCCCTCCTATACCTCCCCCCTGCCTCAGCCCCCCAAAACCCCCCTGCTTCATCACCCCAAACCCCCCCTGTCCCTTCCACATTTGCACCTCCCCAATGATTCCCCTGCCCCTGCTACATCACACCTGTCAACGACCCCCAGTGGGTCAAGCCATGCCCTCCCCAAACCCACCTTCCCATCCCCCCTCCCCTACTACCCCTTCCTACACCCCTGCCCCTTCTACCCCATTGCCTCCAATTCCGTCTACTCCATCCCAGCTTCCACTGCACCCCTCTTACACTCACCCCCAAACCCCACCCAACCCTCACCCCTCCTATGCACCTCAAGCCCACATTTAACCCCCTCACCTTGTCTTGTGACCCCCTAACACCTTCCGCCATCTCCCTCTTCCCCTCTTCTACCCCATAACCCCCACCTACTCCCGATTTCCCCCTAACTAATACACCCTCTCTTCCACTCCCAGCACCCATGCTCCATTCTCTTCTCAGCCCTGTGCCCTCAATATCCCTCCCCCCCCCCCCAACATCTCAACCTCTATCTGACTCTCAGTCTCACTCTATTTCTCCACCCCCCTATGCTATTCAGACCCTAACTTTCAGACCCATTATGCCCTTCCTACCCCTCTATATCCCAGACCCCATTAGCCTAACAGGCTCTCCCAGGCACCCCCCTAGCACCCCCCATTCACCCCCACAGCCCCACCTCGCCCCCAGACACCCCCCAGTCCCCCCAGACCCCCGGTGAAAGGGGAACTCTGACACCCGAGTTTCCAAGAAGAGTCTCAAGGTTTGGTACACCAATGCTGATGGGGTAGCCAATAAAGCAGAAGAAATAAAAGAAAGAGTTAGTGAGGCAGACCAAGACATAGTGGCAATAGTGGAAACTAAAATAAATGGCATGATCTCAGATGCAATCTTTCCAGAGGGGTACCAGGTGATAAGAAAAGAAAGGACACAGAGACAGGGAGGAGGAGTGGCACTCCTAATAAAGCGGAAATGGAAGTTTGATGAGCTGGAAAATCCGGGTACCAATGAAAGCACTAGCTTCATACATGGAACTCTGACAGTGGATGGGAAGAAGATTGTAATCTTGATACTCTACAATCCCCCACCAAACAGTAGAAGGCCCAGGCAGGAGTACGAGGACAGCAACAAGACATGTATAGATGAACTGTAGAGGGCAGCAACTATAGCGCATAGAATGAGAGCGAATCTGCTGGTCATGGGGGACCTAAATCACGGAGAGATAGATTGGGAAACGAGGAATCCACATAGCGGGGAGGAACCTGGGGAGCGAAGCTGGTAGACGTTATTGACAGGAATTTCCTAACACAGTATGTGAAGGAAGATACTAGGGAAAGAGGAGGGGATACGCCCAGCCTATTAGATCTCATTTTCACCCAGAATGTAGAAGACATCGAGCAGTTGGAACATGAAATACCACTAGGAGCCATTGACCATTGTGTCCTAGTCTTTGACTACATGATGGAGCTTAAAATTGTGACCAAAGGACAAGAGGTCCGGGAAAGGAGACTTGATTACAGAAAACGGGACTACAGAAGGATAAGGGACTACCTGGGAGAAGTGCAGTGCGAGGAAGAGCTTAGAGGAAAAACAGTGCAAGGTATGATGAACCAAGTCATATTGAAATGTAAGGAGGCTGAAGAGAGATTTATTCCAACAATAAAGGAAAAAAGCAGGAGGGAATATAATAACCCATGGTTTAATAGACAGTGTCAGGAAGCAAAGGTGAGAAGCAGGAGGGAGTGAAGGAAGTACAGAAGACAAAGGACAGAGGACAACAGGATTAGATGTAACAGAGCTAGGAATGATTACATTAACATAAGACGAGTGTCGGAAAGAAATTATGAGAATGATATTGCAGTCAAAGCGAAAAAGCAACCTAAATTAATATATAGCCATATAAGAAGGAAGATGTCGGTAAATGACCAAGTGACAAGACTGAGGAAAACAGAAGGGGCATATACAGAAAGCGACAAGGAAATCTGCGAGGTACTGAATGCAAAATTCCATGGAGTGTTCACAACCGAGCCTGAGCAGCTCCCATTGTTAGAAGCGATTACCCTAGATGAAAGACTATCAGATATAAAGGTGACAGCAGAGGAGGTAATGAAACAGCTGACAACACTGGATGCAAATAAAGCTGTTGGACCAGACAAAGTATCACCGTGGATACTTAAAGAGGCAGCGCAGGCTCTCAGCGTGCCTCTGGCAATGATCTTTTATGAGTCACTTAGGTCGGGAGAATTGCCCAGTTGCTGGAAGGAGGCAAATGTCGTACCGATTTTCAAGAAAGGTGATAGGGAGGAGGCACTTAACTACAGACCCGTATCACTGACAAGCATCCCTGCAAAATACTTGAAAGAATAATTAGGCTAAGACTTGTTGAGCACCTGGAGGAGCATTGGGTTTGTAAACAAGCACCAACATGGATTCTGGACAGAGAAATCATGCCTAACAAACCTTTTAGAATTCTATGATAAAGTAACAAGGATAAGGCAGGACAGACTGCATATTTCTTGACTGCCAAAAGGCCTTTGATACAGTACCGCACATGAGACTGCTATACAAATTTGAGAGGCAGGCAGGAGTAAGCGGAAAGGCCCTAGTATGGGTGAAGAACTACCTAACAGGAAGGAGCCAGAGGGTAATGGTAAGGGGCGAGAAGTCGGACTGGCGAACAGTAACAAGTGTAGTACCTCAAGGATCGGTGCTGGGACCAATCCTCTTTCTAATTTACGTAAATGATATGTTTACAGGAGTGGAATCATACAAGTCAATGTTTGTGGATGACACAAAATTAATGAGAAGAGTTGTGACAGACGAGGATTGTAGGATCCTCCAAGAGGACTAAAAGAGGTTGCAGAGATGGTCAGGGAAATGGCTACTGGAGTTTAACACCAGTAAATGTAAAGTTATGGAAATGGGATCAGGTGATAGGAGTCCAAAGGGACAGTACACAATGAAGGGGAACAGCCTACCTGTAACGATTCGAGAAAGAGACCTGGGAGTGGATGAGACACCTAATCTAACTCCTGAGGCACATATAAATAGGATAACAACAGCAGCGTACTCTACACTGGCGAAAATTAGAGCTTCATTCAGAAACCTAAATGAGGAGGCTTTTAGGGCGCTTTACACTGCCTACGTAAGACCCGTCTTAGAGTATGACGCGCCATCATGGAGCCCCCATCTGAAGAAAACACATAAAGAAACAGGAGAGGTTCAGAGGTTTGCGACGAGGCTTGTCCCAGAGTTCCAGAGTTACGAGGGATGGGATATGAAGAGCGTCTGAAGGAACTGAACCTTACGACACTAGAGAAAAGAAGGGAGAGAGGAGATATGATAGGGACATATAAAATACTCAGGGGAATTGACAGAGTGGAAATAGATGAAATGTTCACACGTAATAATAACAGAACGAGGGGACATGGGTGGAAACTGGAAACTCAGATGAGTCACAGAGATGTTAGGAAGTTTTCTTTTAGCGTGAGAGTAGTGGAAAAATGGAATGCACTTGTGGAACAGGTTGTGCAAGCAAATACTATTCATACTTTTACAACTACGTATGATAGGGAAATGGGACAGGAGTCATTGCTGTAAACAACCCGATAGCTGGAAAGGCGGGATCCAAGAGTCAATGCTCGATCCTGCAAGCACAAATAGGTGAGTACAAATAGGTGAGTACACACACACACACACACACACACACACACACACACACACACACACACACACACACACACACACACACACACACACACACACACACACACACACACACACAACAGAAGCAACAGAAGAATCCATGGTATAAAAGGGCATGTATGGAAGCGAAGAAACTGAACAAAAGGGCGTGGAGGAACTTCCGGAATAACAGAACAGCAGAAAGCAGAGAGAGATACCAGAGAACCAGGAATGAGTACGTCAGGGTGAGAAGAGAAGCAGAGAAAAGTTTTGAAAATGATATAGCAAACAAAGCCAAGACCGAACCAAAGCTACTCCACAGTCACATCAGAAGGAAAACAACAGTGAAAGAACAGGTATTGAAACTTCGAACAGGCGAGGAAAGGTATACAGAGAATGACAGAGAGGTGTGTGAAGAACTCAACAAGAGGTTCCAGGAGGTCTTCATAATAGAACAAGGTGAGGTCACTGTGCTAGGAGAAAGGGAGGTAAACCAGGCGGCCTTGGAAGAGTTCGAAATTACGAGAGAGGAGGTCAAGAGACACCTGCTGGATCTGGATGTAAGAAAGGCTGTTGGTCCAGATGGGATCTCACCATGGGTATTGAAAGAGTGTGCAGAGGCACTTTGCTTGCCACTCTCCACAGTGTATAGTAAGTCACTGGAGATAGGAGACCTACCAGAAATATGGAAGACGGCGAATGTGGTCCCAATATACAAAAAGGGCGACAGGCAAGAGGCACTGAACTACAGGCCAGTGTCCTTGACTTGTATACCATGCAAGGTGATGGAGAAGATCGTGAGAAAAACCTGGTAACACATCTGGAGAGAAGGGACTTCGTGACAAATCGCCAACATGGGTTCAGGGAGGGTAAATCTTGCTTTACAGGCTTGATAGAATTCTACGATCAGGTGACAAAGATTAAGCAAGAAAGAGAAGGATAGGCGGACTGCATTTTTCTTGGATTGTCGGAAAGCCTTTGACACAGTACCGCATAAGAGGCTGGTACATAAGCTGGAGAGACAGGTAGGTGTAGCTGGTAAGGTGCTCCAGTGGATAAGGGAGTATCTAAGCAATAGGAAGCAGAGAGTTACGGTGAGGGGTGAGACCTCCGATTGGCGTGAAGGTACCAGTGGAGTCCCACAGGGCTCTGTACTCGGTCCTATCTTGTTTCTGATATATGCAAATGATCTCCCGGAGGGTATCGATTCATTTCTCTCAATGTTTGCGGACGATGCTAAAATTATGAGAAGGATTAAAACAGAAAAGAACTGTTTTGAGGCTTCAAGAAGACCTAGACAAGCTGAAGGAATGGTCGAACAAATGGTTGTTAGAGTTTAACCCAACCAAATGTAATGTAATGAAGATAGGTGTAGGGAGCAGGAGGCCAGATACAAGGTATCATCTGGGAGAGGAAATTCTTCAGGAGTCAGAGAAGGAAAAAGACTTGGGGTTGATATTACGCCAGACCTGTCTCCTGCAGCACATATCAACCGGATAACATCAGCGGCATATGCCAGGCTGGCCAACATACGAACGGCATTCAGAAACTTGTTGTAAAGAATCATTCAGAACTTTGTATACCACATATGTCAGGCCAATCCTGGAGTATGCGGCCCCAGCATGGAGTCCGTATCTAGTCAAGGATAAGACTAAACTGGAAAAGGTTTCAAAGGTTTTGCCACCAGACTAGTACCCGAGCTGAGAGGTATGAGCTACGAGGAGAGACTACGGGAATTAAACCTCACTTCGCTGGAAGACAGAAGAGTTAGGGGGGACATGATCACCACATTCAAGATTCTGAAGGGAATTGATAGGGTAAATAAAGACTATTCTATTTAACACAAGGGGAACACGCACAAGGGGACACAGGTGGAAATGAGTGCCCAAATGAGCCACAGAGATATTAGAAAGAATTTTTTTAGTGTCAGAGTGGTTGACAAATGGAATGCATTAGGGGGTGATGTGGTGGAGGCTGACTCCATACACAGTTTCAAGTGTAGATATGATAGAGCCCCATAGGCTCAGGAATCTGTACACCAGTTGATTGACGGTTGAGAGGCGGGACCAAAGAGCCAGAGCTCAGCCCCCGCAAACACAACTAGGTGAGTTACTAGGTGAGTACACACACACACACACACACACACATAGGTCAGTGGCAACAAGAAACTTTCTAAGTCAACACGTTAAGGGACCGACAAGAATGAGAGGTGGGAAATGAACCAGCCTTGCTTGATCTGATATTTACCCTAATGAACTCGGATATAAGGGAAGTTAAGTTGGAAGCCCCCTTGGGAATGAGTGATCATAGTGTATTGAGCTTTGAAGTACCTGGTTGAGTTAGGAATTATCACCCCCAAAAAAGAACTGGGAAACAAAGGGCTGGCGTACCGAAAGGAGAAACTATGAGGAGATGAATAAATTCCTATGGGATATACATTGGGACACAGAACTCGGAACCAAGTCCGTACAAGACATGATGGACTATGTCACCCAAAAATGTCAGGAGGCTGTAAGCAGGTTTGTCCCAGCCCAACAGGAAAAAGCAGAGAGCAAAGGAAGAATCCGTGGTTTAATAGGGAATGTATGAAAGCAAAGGAGCTGAACAAAAGGGCATGGAGGAACTTCCGTAATAACAGAACACCAGACGGTAGAGAGAGATACCAGAGAACCAGGAACGAGTATGTTAGTGTGAGAAGAGCAGCTGAGAATAGGTATGAAAATGATATAGCTAATAAAGCCAAGACCGAACCAAAGCTACTACACAGTCACATCAGGAGGAAGACAACAGTGAAGAAACAGGTGATGAAGCTTAGGGTGGGCGAGGACAGGTACACAGAGAATGACAAGAGGTGTGTGAAGAACTCAACAAAGGTTCCAGGAGGTCTTTACAATAGAACAGGGAGAAGTCACGGCGCTATGAGAGGTGGCAGCAAACCAGGTGACCTTGGAAAGGTTCGAAATTACAAGAGATGAGGTCAAGAAGCACCTATTGGAGCTGGATGTGAGAAAAGCTGTTGGCCGGATGGAATCTCACCATGGGTATTGAAAGAGTGTGCAGGAGCACTTTGCTTGCCACTCTCCATAGTGTATAGTAGGTCACTGGACACGGGAGACCTACCAGAAGTATGGAAGACTGCTAATGTAGTACCAATATTTAAAAAGGGTGACAGACAAGAGGCACTGAACTACAGGCCAGTGTCCTTAACTTGTATACCATGCAAGATGATGGAGAAGATTGTGAGAAAAAACCTAGTAACACATCTGGAGAGAAGAGACTTCGTAAAAACCCATCAACATGGGTTCAGGGAACGTAAATCTTGCCTTACAGGCTTGATAGAATTCTATGATCAGGTCGGCCGAGCCGGGACAGCACGCTGGACTTGTGATCCTGTGGTCCTGGGTTCGATCCCAGGCGCCGGCGAGAAACAATGGGCAGAGTTTCTTTCACCCTATGCACCTGTTACCTAGCAGTAAAATAGGTACCTGGGTGTTAGTCAGCTGTCACGGGCTGCTTCCTGGGGGTGGAGGCCTGGTCGTGGACCGGGCCGCGGGGAGACTAAAGCCCCGAAATCATCTCAAGATAACCTCAAGATAAGGTGACAAAGATTAAGCAAGAAAGAGAAGGATGGGCGGACTGCATTTTTTTGGACTGTCGGAAAGCCTTTGACACAGTACCCCATAAAAGGTTGATGCATAAGCTGGAGAAACAGGCAGGAGTAACTGATAGGGCGCTCCAGTGGATAAGGGAGTACCTAAGCAATAGGAAGCAGAGAGTTATAGTGAGGGGTGAGACCTCAGAATGGCGTGAAGTCACCAGTGGAGTCCCACAGGGCTCTGTGCTTGGACCTATCCTGTTTCTGATATGCGTAAATGATCTCCCAGAGGGTATAGACTCATTCCTCTCAATGTTTGCTATTGACGCCAAAATTATGAGAAGGATTAAGACAGAGGAGGACAGCTTGAGGCTTCAAGAAGACCTGGACAAGCTGCAGGAATGGATGAACAAATGGATTTTAGAGTTTAACCCAACCAAATGTAATGTAATGAAGATAGGGGTAGGAAGCAGGAGACCAGATACAAGGTATCACTTGGGAGATGAAATACTTCAAGAGTCAGAGAGAGAGAAAGACCTGGGGTTGATATCACGCCAGACCTGTCCCCTGGAGCTCATATCAAGAGGAGAACATCAGCAGCATATGCCAGGTTGGCTAACATAAGAACGGCCTTTAGAAACTTGTGTAAGGAATCTTTCAGAACATTATATACCACATATGTCAGACCAATCCTGGAGTATGCGGCTCCAGCATGGAGTCC